>NW_024070201.1:28096310-28566208 GCF_014754425.2 Oryx dammah
GCGACCCCATGGACTGCAGCCTACCAGGCTCCTCCGTCCATGGGATTTTCCAGGCAAGAGTGCTGGAGTGGGGTGCCATTGCCTTCTCCGCGGGAAAGCTAGTCGCAGCCCAAAACCAACCCAGCCTCTCAGCGCCCCGCCCACCCCATAATCCCAGGGCACCTGAAATCGCCAGGAATGGGTGGTCCAATACTGTATCCAAGAGGATGGGCTTTGAGGCCAATGGACCCAATCTGAGTCCCAGTTGTACTCTTTTTCCTTTTTTTTTTTCTCACATTTCCTTAGTAACATTTCTTTTCTTAAAAACTTCTCTTAAAATTTTTTAATTTTTAAAAAGTAAAATATACAAAAGCTGCCGCACTCCCGTATACTCTCCACAGTTTCACCAATTATTAACATTTTGGCAACGCTAACAAATTTGCCAATTTGTTTTTTAAACTTTTTATTCTATATTGGGGCATAGCCGATAAACAGTGGTGTACAGTTTCAAGTGAACATCGAAGGGACTCAGCCACACACGTACATGTATCTGTTCTCCCTGAAACTCCCCTCCCTTCCAGGCTACCACATAACATGGAACAGCGTTCCTTAGGCTCTACAGTAGATTCTCACTGGTGATCCGTTTTAAATATAGCAATGTCTGATTGCACTATTTTTTTAAGTTCTCTGTTTTAATTAATTATTTATTTGCACCGAATCTCAGCTGCTGTGTGTAGGATCCTTGGTTGTGGTATGTGGGATCTTTAGCGGCAGCATGCAAAGTCTTAGTTACAGCATGTGTGATCTAGTTTCCTGACCAGGGATGGAACCTAAGCCCTCTGGATGCAGAGTCTTAACCACTGGACCACCAGGGAAGTCGCTATACTATTTATTGTGTGACCTTAGGTACCTTACATAGCCTTGGTTTTCTCATCTGTAAAATGGGGATGAGAAAGGGTTGTATGAAGATGGAATGAGATAATGCATATAGAGAGTTTACCTGTACCTATAACTGAGACATAGTAAGTGTCCAATAAATGAAAGCTGTTCTCAAGATTCTCAAGGTCATGATCATGATGGATAGCACCATCAGGACTCTCAGAGACACAGTCCTTAAGGACTGGAAGGAGTAAAACAGATGCCTTCCACCCAGCACATGCTATGGCTCCCACCCCTCCGGAGGGCACAGCTTCTCCCAAGGCTCCCACTAGCCCTGCTGGAGAGTAGCAGGCTGGGAATGGGCAGGGCCCCCCCAGCAGCCTCTCACCTTCCATGAGGACCTGCAGATAGATCTTGCCGTGGCCACGGTGGCGGTCAGGCGGGTTCATGATGTAGCAGTTGTAGGTGCCTTCATCCTCCAGCTGCACTTTTTTCAGGGTGACTGACACGTCATACTTGCTGGGGTTCCCCGAGAACTCCACGCGGTCTCGGAACCGCTCCAGCTTCAGGTTAATGATCTTCATGCGGAACTGGAGGAACTGAGTGGGGGTGACGGGGTAGGGGGTGCTGGATGAGCGAGGAGCTGCAAGGACAGCAGGAACCCCTTCCTCCCTCCCCCCTCCTTTGCCTGGAAGGGAGGCAGTCACCTCCAGATCTCTGCCGCCCTCCCAGGGCCACCCAGGTGTGACAACACACCTCTGCTGACGCCCTGGGGAGCAGACAGCCCACCAGGGTATGCCGCAGTCCTGGTCCAAGGCAGGGACAGGTGGTGGGAAAGAGGGGCTTCATGCTGTGGGGCTCCTGCCTCCTCCCCCATCCCCTGCCACCATCCCAGGGCTCACCATCTCCTCGGAGCAGTTGTTACACTCCTGGTAAGTCCAGTTCAGGGAGAACTGTTTGTGGTTCACGGTGTAGCAGGAGTTGAAGGTGCAGGACAGGCGGGCATCAGAGCCATTGAGGACGTTGAGGGTGTTAGGTACTGTGACTTCCATGCTCCTCCCTGGTGGCACTGTGGACAAAGTCACACCCAGTGAGGATTCTGGCTGACACTGCCGGGGAGGGGACAGGTGCGCCTGGTGCGGAGTGGAGCAGAGCTCGGGCAGCTAGCTGAGTCCCTTGTGGCTGCAATTTGTCAGAGGGGAGTGGAGAGGGGGGCAAAACTCATAAGGGGTGCCTAATGTGACCCTTGGAGAGAAGTGAGGGGAAGAACAAGGCTGGGGTGTAGAGAAATCAAGCATCTGTCAAGCCAGGGATAGACAGATGGCCTCAAGCCCTCCCTCCACCTGACGATTGTCATGGCCACCTGGAGGCTGAAGACCTTGGACAAGGCCTGCACTGTGCTGGCCTAGCTTTCCCCTTCTTCCCACCGCTTCCAACCGTTTCAGCAGAGCCCATGCCCTTCCAGCTGCAACTGCGGGGTCTCCAGGGGCAGGCAGCCTGGAAGACAGATGCAGAGGCCTCGACCCACATACCCCAGGGCAGAGGAAAGCCTGGGCACTCAGCCCAGCCCAGCTCCCTCCTCTTCCCCAGGGTCCTGGTGGGGATGGCAGATGAACAACAGGAGGGAAGCAATACCCCAGAAGAACAAGCACAGTTCGAAGGGATCGACCAATGGGTCTACAAGGACAGGAGTCCCTTTTGGAGACATCAGGCCTGGACTGCGAAATGCCAGGCTGGATGAATCACAAGCTGGAATCAAGATTGCCGGGAGAAATATTAACAAACCACACTTACGGCAGAAAGTGAAAAGGAACTAAAGAGCCTCTTGATGAAGGTGAAAGAGGAGAGTGAAAAAGCTGGCTTAAGACTCAACATTCAGAAAACTCAGATCATGGCATATGATCCCATCACTTCATGGAAACAATATGGGGGAAAAAAATGAAAACAGTGGCAGATTATATTTTCTTGGGCTCCAAAATTACTGTGGACAGTGATTGCAGCCATGAAATTTAAAAAAAGCTTGCTCCTTGGAAGAAAAGCTATGACAAACCTAGACAGCATATTAAAAAGCAGAGACATTACTTTACTCACAAAGGTCCATATAGTCAAAGCTATGGTTTTTCTATAGTCATGTAGGGATGTGAGAATTGGACCATAAAGAAAGCTAAGTGCCAAAGAACTGATGTTTTTGAACTGTGGTGCTGGAGAAGATTCTTGACAGTCCCTTGGACAGCAAGCAGAGCAAACCAGTCAATCCTAAAGGAAATCAACCCTGAATATTCATTGAAAGGACTGATGCTGAAGCTGAAGCTTCAATCCTTTGGCCACGTGGTGTGAAGAGCTGACTCATTGTAAAAGACCCTGATGCTGGGAAAGATTGAGGGCAGGAGGAGAAGGTGACAGAGGACGAGATAGTTGGCTGACATCATCGATTCAATGGACATGACTTTGAGCAAACTCTGAGAGATAGTGAAGGACAGGGAAGCCTGGCATGCTGCAGTCCATGGGGTCACAAAGAGTCAGACAGGACTGAGTGACTAAACAACAACATAGAAGAGAAATAGTAATACTAAGTATCAATCATTCATTCACCCATTTACCAAATATTTACCAAACATTTCTAAATCACCTTCTCTGCCCCGCCCCCCAGACACTCAGTCTAGGCCCCAGGGTTATTGCTGTGATACAGGCAGAGATGCTATAACTGAGTTTGTATTCTAGGGAGGGGGGGCAGATGTTAACAGGGAAAAGATAATAATGTAACTTTAGTGATACACGGCAAGGGCTGTAAATAATATAAGGTGCAGGGTGCTGTTTGACATCAAAAGTCAGGGAAGGCTCCCCCAAGGGGTGCCCTGTAGGTGGGCCCCACTAAAGTGAGGGAGTGAGAAGTTTTCAAATTTTGAAGGAATCTGGGGCAGCAGAACATCCAGAGGAAAGTTCCAGTGGTTGGAATAAGCATCACGTGTCTGGGGCACAACCCAGGAGGTGATCAAAGGGGCAGTTGGAAACAGCTGAGGCCCCAGACTTAGGCAGGGACCAGGCTGCCATTCTTCTGAGATAGGAAGCCACTAGAGGGTGCCCAGGGAGCAGCTAGGAGGCACGGAGTTCCCATTAGACCCGGTTCAATCCTAGCTCTGCCTTCTGTCAGCTGGGAGAATGTGGGCAGGTTCTTCCACCTTCTGAGGCTCAGGCACCTCCTGTGTAAAATGCACCAGTGATACCTACCTCCTGGGGTTATTATAACAATTAAATAAGACAAAACATATAAACCAAGTTCAGTTCAGTCACTCAGTCATGTCTGATTCTTTGCGACCCCATGAATCGCAGCACGCCAGGCCTCCCTGTCCATTACCAACTCCTGGAGTTCACTCAGACTCACGTCCGTCAAGTCAGTGATGCCATCCAACCATCTCATTTTCTGTCATCCCCTTCTCCTCCTGCCCCCAATCCCTCCCAGCATCAGAGTCTTTTCCAATGAGTCAGCTCTTCGCATGAGGTAGCCAAAGTACTGGAGTTTCAGCCTTAGCATCATTCCTTCCAAAGAACACCCAGGGCTGATCTCCTTCAGAATGGACTGCTTGGATCTCCTTGCAGTCCAAGGGACTCTCAAGAATCTTCTCCAGCACCACAGTTCAAAAGCATCAATTCTTCGGCACTCAGCTTTCTTCACAGTCCAACTCTCACATCCATACATAACCACAGGAAAAACCATAGCCTTGACTAGGCGGACCTTCGTCGGAAAAGTAATGTCTCTGCTTTTGAATATGCTATCTAGGTTGCTCATAACTTTCCTTCCAAGGAGTAAGTGTCTTTTAATTTCATGGCTGCAATCACCATCTGCAGTGATATTGGAGCCCAAAAAATAAAGTCTGACACTGTTTCCATTGTTTCCCCATCTACTTCCCATGAAGTGATGGGACCGGATGCCATGATCTTCGTTTTCTGAATATTGAGCTTTAAGCCAACTTTTTCACTCTCCTCTTTCACTTTCATCAAGAGGCTTTTTAGTTCCTCTTCACTTTCTGCCATAAGGGTGGTGTCATCTGCATATCTGAGGTGATTGATATTTCTCCCAGCAATCTTGATTCCAGCTTGTGTTTCTTCCAGTCCAGCGTTTCTCATGATATACTCTGCATAGAAGTTAAATAAGCAGGGTGACAATATACAGCCTTGACGTCCTCCTTTTCCTATTTGGAACCAGTCTGTTGTTCCATGTCCAGTTCTAACTGTTGCTTCCTGACCTGCATACAGGTTTCTCAAGAGGCAGGTCAGGTGGTCTGGTATTCCCATCTCTTTCAGAATTTTCCACAGTTTATTGTGATCCACACAGTCAAAGGCTTTGGCATAGTCGATAAAGCAGAAATAGATGTTTTTCTGGAACTTTCTTGCTTTTTCCATGATCCAGCGGACGTTGGCAATTTGATCTCTGGTTCCTCTGCCTTTTCTAAAACCAGCTTGAACATCTGGAAGTTCACGGTTCACGTATTGCTGAAGCCTGGCTTGGAGAATTTTGAGCATTACTTTACTAGCGTGTGAGATGAGTGCAATTGTGCGGTAGTTTGGCACTGCCTTTCTTTGAGATTGGAATGAAAACTGACCTTTTCCAGTCCTGTGGCCACTGCTGAGTTTTCCAAATTTGCTGGCATATTGAGTACAGCACTTTCACAGCATCATCTTTCAGGATATGAAATAGTGCTGGGAGCCACCACGGAAGATCCCACCCATGACAAGGTCATGTGGAAGAGAACTGTTGAGCAAGGCTTCAGAACTCAACGGGCTCCCTAGGCTTTCTCGAGCATCTACCCCAAAACCAGAATCTGTCTGTTTTACTATTTTATGACTTTCACCAACTCCTCTGACATTAACAGGGGTCTATTCCTGACCACCTTTCTCTGGAGAAAGTTAACTTAGGGCTATAGCTAATAAGTCTCCTGGACGTGAGAGAAATATTTTAAATCAAACCCCCTCTGTTAGCATTATAGCTTGCTTGGCAGGTATATCCAGACCCTTGCAGCTATGCATATGATTATTTACAACCTCCCAAGTGTGAGAGGCACAAAAAGCCTAAAACATAGAGCCTTTCAAAGAGTTAAAAGTTATTAGAGTAGTGCTAATGTAGGATTTCATTATTGGGCCAATGCTTGTTGCTAAGTTCCCATATCTCTTATCCACTGTGCACCTGGGAGTGCATTAGTTAACATAGTTGGAAAGTAAGAAAAACAAGTGTAGCCTTGAAATTAACCACATCAGACTTTTGAGCTAATTGGTTCTTTCTTGTAACTCACTACACCTTTGCTTTGTGAGAAATGTAACTTGTTTAATACTTTTTGAGGCTGACATAGATTAGAAATATAAGAAAAAACATTTCAAGGGAAAATAAGTTTTCTGGTTGAGAAGCCTTTATCAAAAGAGGGTCATAAAATGTTCACAGGCCTCCAAGGACACAAGATAATGTACACAATATTGTTTATGGGAAAGGTTTGCAGAAAAATCCTAGTTTCGATAAAGACAAAACAGATATAATGTTTGGGCTGACTCTGTATGATTTTGCATCTTTCATTTCCCTCTATGTACAAGTAAAGGTATAAAAGACCCTTTTAAAAATAAAAACAATGGGCCTCACTTGAAGAAGCTTGGTCACCCCATGTTTTTCTTTTTTCTCTTTTTTTTCTCTCTTACTTTCTTTTTCAGGCTGATCCCTTGGAGCATAGAGGCTCCCTGCGTTCACTTATCTGCCCGGGTTTCTAAGACCTGAACGGGAAGACGTTCTGCATTTTCACTCCCTCGGGAGACCGGGAAGGCACCTGTGGCCTCCGTGAACAGGGCAAACTTCTTGTCTCCAAGTTTTATTGGCTTTCTATGTAAACCAAGGAATATCAGCCTCTTTCTCTCCTCTATTTTCTTATCTACAATATTCTTTCCTTATCTCTCTCTAAATCATCCGCCGACGCCATTTTTCCTTCAGGTTCCCTTGGATCCTGCGGGGGCTGGACCCCGGCAAAATAGCTCAGCTGGAATGCCATCACCTCCACTAGCTTTGTTCATAGGGTTGCTTTCTAAGGCCTACTTGACTTCACATTCCAGGATGTCTGGCTCTAGGTGAGTGATCACACCTTTGTGATTATCTTGGTCGTGAAGATCTTTTTTGTACAGTTCTTCTGTGTATTCTTGCCACCTCTTCTTAATATCTTCTGCTTCTGTTAGGTCCATACCATTTCTGTCCTTTATCGAGCCCATCTTTGTATGAAATGTTCCCTTGGTATCTCTAATTTTCTTGAAGAGATCTCTAGTCTTTCCCATTCTGTTGTTTTCCTCTATTTCTTTGCACTGATCGCTGAGGAAGTCTTTCTTATCTCTTCTTGCTATTCTTTGGAACTCTGCATTCAGATGCTTATATCTTTCCTTTTCTCCTTTGCTTTTCACTTCTCTTCTTTTCACAGCTATTTGTAAGGCCTCCTCAGACAGCCATTTTGCTTTTTTGCATTTCTTTTCCATGGGGATGGTCTTGATCCCTGTCTCCTGTACAATGTCACGAATCTCCATCCATAGTTCATCAGGCACTCTATCAGATCTAGTCCCTTTAATCTATTTCTCATTTCCACTGTATAATGATAAGGGATTTGATTTAGGTCATACCTGAATGGTCTAGTGGTTTTCCCTACTTTCTTCCATTTCAGTCTAAATTTGGCAATAAGGAGTTCATTATCTGAGCCACAGTCAGCTCCTGGTCTTGTTTTTGTTGACTGTATAGAGCTTCTCCGTCTTTGGCTGCAAAGAATATAATCAATCTGATTTCAGTGTTGACCATCTGGTGATGTCCATGTGTAGAGTCTTCTCTTGTGTTGTTGGAAGAGGGTGTTTGCTATGACCAGTGCAAACAGAAGTCTGACAGAATGTGGTCCACTGGAGAAGGGAATGGCAAACCACTTCAGTATTCTTGCCTTGAGAACTCCATGAACAGTATGAAAAGGCAAAATGATAGGATACTGAAAGAGGAACTCCCCAGGTCAGTAGGCGCCCAATATGGAGATCAGTGGAGAAATAACCCCAGAAAGAATGAAGGGATGATGCTCAACATCACTCATTATCAGAGAAATGCAAGTCAAAACCACAATGAGGTACCATTTCTCGCCAGTCAGAATGGCTGCAATCCAAAAGTCTACAAGCAATAAATGCTGGAGAGGGTGTGGAGAAAAGGGAACCCTCTTACACTGTTGGTGGGAATGCAAACTAGTACAGCCTCTATGGAGAACAGTGTGGAGATTCTTTAAAAAACTGGACATAGAACTGCCTTATGACCCAGCAATCCCACTGCTGGGCATACATACCGAGGAAACCAGAATTGAAAGAGACACGTGTATCCCAATGTTCATCGCAGCACTGTTTATAATAGCCAGGACATGGAAGCAACCTAGATGTCCATCAGCAGACAAATGGATAAGAAAGCTGTGGTACATAAACACAATGGAGTATTACTCAGCCATTAAAAGGAATACATTTGAATCAGTTCTAATGAGGTGGATGAAACTGGAGCCTATAATACAGAGTGAAGTAAGCCAGAAAGAAAAACACCAATACAGTATACTAACACATATATATGGAATTTAGAAAGATGGTAACGAGAACCCTGTATGCGAGACAGCAAAAGAGACACAGTTGTATAGAACAGTCTTTTGGACTCTGTGGGAGAGGGAGAGGTGGGATGATTTGGGAGAATGACATTGAAACATGTGTAATATCATATATGAAACGAATCACCAGTTCAGGTTTGATGCATGATACTGGATGCTTGGGGCTGGTGCACTGGGATGACCTAGAGGGATGGTACGGGGAGGGAGGAGGAAGGGGGGTTCAGGATGGGGAACACGTGAATACCTGTGGCAGATTCATGTTTATGTATGGCAAAACCAATACAATATTGTAAAGTAATTAACTGCCAATTAAAATAAATAAATTTATATTTTTTAAAAAAAGAATGAAGGGATGGAGCCAAAGCAAAAGCAATACCCAGTTGTGGATGTGACTGGTGATAGAAGCAAGGTTCGATGCTGTAAACAGCAATATTGCATAGGAACCTGGAATGTCAGGTCCATGAATCAAGGCAAACTGGAAGTGGTCAAACAGGAGATGGCAAGAGTGAACGTCGACATGCTAGGAATCAGCGAACTAAAATGGACTGGAATGGGTGAATTTAACTCAGATGACCATTATATCTACTACTGCGGTCAGGAATCCCTTAGAAGAAATGGAGTAGCCATCATGGTCAACAAGAGTCCGAAATGCAGTACTTGGATGCAATCTCAAAAACGACAGAATTATCTCTGTTCATTTCCAAGGAAAACCATTCAATATCACAGTAATCCAAGTCTATGCCCCAACCAGTAACACTGAAGAAGCTGAAGTTGAACGGTTCTATGAAGACCTACAAGACCTTTTAGAACTAACACCCCAAAAAAGATATAAACCAAAGGGTAGAGGAATTCCCTGGCAGTCCAGTGCTTAGGACCCACATTTCACTGCAGTGGCTGGAGGGTCAACCCCTGGTTGGGGAACTTAACATCCCACAAGCTGCACAGCATGGGCCCCCCAAAAATAAAAAATAAAGCAAAAGGTAGTCTAAATTCCCCTCAAGCTCTGTCCCATAGAAGGAAGGGCTTCCAGGGCACTCTCCTGGCAGGGGCACCTTGGAGCCTGGCCCCTCAGGACACCCCTTGGAACTCCCTGGGATCTGGCACATGGCGCTCCTTCTGCAGAAGCTGTTTTTTGTGCCAAGCTGCGGAGGCCCCACCCCAGGCACTGCAGCCTAGAAGCAGGGATAGCAAAGTCCTTCCGCTCAGCTCATCCCTTGGGATGAGTGGCCAGGGCCCAGCATGCACCACTTAAGAATAGGGGATCCTCAGAAACGCTGGCCCCGGAGGTCAGGATCTAACCATAGACAGCGGGGGCAGACAGGCGGCCCGCCTGCAAGGACAGGCTGCTAGGTGTGCTGACGTGCACGTCAGGGGAATATGAACTGGGGAGGCTGAGCACCGGCCCAGAAGAACAAAGCCCAGTTCCTACCTCCTCACTCACAGCCGTTATGAAAGCACCGAGCATAGCGCCAGGCTAGGAGGTGTGAGGAAAATGCCATCTCCACCCCCGCTCTGCAGAGGCGGAGGAATCTGCAGGGAAGGAGCCTGGCAGGGCCTTGTCCTGAGCTTACCTCATATCCCGGGAACACCTTGCTTCTCTAGCACCTTCCCTGGGAAGGGTCTGCCCTTTCCCAGAGCTCCTGAGCAAAATGAGCCTCCACCTGACGTTAGGAAGTAGGTCGGGTGAATCTGGGTGACCCATCCCTGCCTCTGTCCCGCCCCAGCCCACGACATCACCCCACACACAGACCTTGAACCCTACCAGGAAACCTCCTCCATCTTGAAGAAGCTAGCACCCTTCGGGAAGGTCGGGACCCTGGGGAGCGAGGGGCCTTTTCTGGCCCGCCTGAGAGAGGCAGACATAGGCAAGGCGGGTCCCTCCTGCATCCCTACCGCACGTCCGGTAGGAGGCACCAGGCGGACACTTGTGCCCTCTAGCGGCCAGAGAGGTCAACCGTCAATTCCCAACTGCAGAGAGAGAAACTCAAATTGTTATCAACAAATCCAGTTCCATCATCTTAACGAGGAAAGGGAGGCCTGAGAAAGACACACAGTGGATAGGGACAAGCCGGGGCCAGAGCCAACCATCAATTCCCAACTGCAGAGAGGGAAACTCAGGAATTGTATCAACATATCCAGCTCCATCATCTTACCAACAAGGAAAGGGAGGCCTGAGAAAGACACACAGCGGATAGGGACAAGCCGGGCCTGAGTCATGGTCCCTGACTCCCTCTCCAGCGCCTACTTCCACCTGAGGCCTCCCAGGATCCCAGCTCAGGGCAAAGTCTTGACGTCCTTTCACTAATCCAGGCAGTCCTTAAAGATGAGTAAGTCATCGTGCAACACAGGCTCTGAGCAAACTTCTGGGCTCCTGATGAACTCTGCTGCTTCAGGAAAGTAGCAGAATCCACAGCGAAGGTCACAAAAGGACTTCATAACAACAACAAGGCCCTTACCATGTGCCAGGCTCTGTTTAAGCACCCTACAGATATCGCCCTATGACCACCCCCACTTTCCAGGTGAAGAAATGGAGCACAAAGAAGTTAAATGAATAGCCCAAGTTCACAGCTAGTGAGTGACAAAGCTAGATTGGAACCCAGGCTGCCAGGCTCCAGACAGAGAGGGTTGAGGGGTAGAGACTGCGTGAAGGTGTGGGTTTTATTCCAAGGGGTCCCAGAGACCAGGCCTCCTGCTGTCTGCAAGGCAGGTTCTGCGCCATAACTGTCAGCCCGCAGGCTGGCCAGAGGGGAATGGTCTTATTTAAAATGAACTTCCATACAAGAGGGGGCTTCCCAGGTGGTACTAGTGGTAAAGAACCTGCCTGCCAATGCAGGAGACGTAAGAGATGTGGGTTCGATCCCTGGGTTGAGAAGACCCCTGGAGGAGGGCATGGCAACCCATTCCAGTATTCTTGCCTGGAGAATCCCATGGACAGAGGAGCCTGGTGGGCTACAGGACCACAAAGAGTCTGACATGACAGAAGTGACTTAGCTAGGTGTTGGAGCCGGAAATGAGGTTGGGATGCTGGTTGGCCCCAGATGGTAAAGGGCTTGGAAGCCCAGGAGCCTGGCCGAGGTCCTGAAAGTACCAGGGAGCCCTCGGTGGTTGGTGGTGAGGGGTGATGAGGACAAGGCTCTCATGGCTGATGGAGAGCACCGTACAAGGGGAGCCCATGGTCTTCCTGGTTGTCCCGTTTGGTACCAGGTCTGGAGCCTGGGTCTCCTGAATTCCAGCTCACAGAAAGGATATGATCAACAGGGGTACAGTCAGGATGTGGCTTTTGAGCTTAGTTCCAAAACATTACCAGGGCCCAGGCCCCCTCATTTTCTCCTAGGCGCATCTGGGCACCGTGGGCCCTATGTCATACAATGGCCCACCCTGCAGAGGTCATGAACATTTGCTCATTACCTGTCAAACACTTTCCTACAGAGACTAGAAGTTAATTCTCCTCATGCCTCCTTCCAGTCTATGAGGTAGATTATTTTTTTCTTGGTTAAAAGAAAAAGGCTTGTCTAAGCAGAGAAATTACCTCCCGCCCTTCTGGAGCACATGGCCTCCTGCCGCCCCTGACTCAGAGGCAACTGTGACATGCAGTGCATTTTCTGGGCTGCCTCACCATTTAGACCCGTCACCTCAGGGCTCCCCTCCCAGGCCAGGCCACTCCCATCAGCCATGAGAGCCTTTTCGTCATCACCCCTCACCACCAACCACCGAGGGCTCCCTGGTACTTTCAGGACCTCGGCCAGGCTCCTGGGCTTCCAAGCCCTTTACCATCTGGGGCCAACCAGCATCCCAACCTCATTTCCGGCTCCAAACCCTCCACACTTCCTCCACTCCAGTGACTCCAGAGTTCTTGTGGTGGTTTAGTCGCTAAGTTACGTCCAATTCTTGCGACCCCATGGACTGTAGCCTCCCGGGCTCCTCTGTCCATGGGGTGCTCCAGGCAAGAATATTGGAGTGGGTTGCCATTCCCTTCTCCAGAGTTCTTACTTTTCTGAAAACACCGCCTTCTTCCACTCCTCCATGCCTTTGCACAAGTTTTTGCTCCAGATTGGGACGCTCATTCACCCTGCTGCACCTGAGCCCTCCTGCTTATCCTGCAGACCCCAGCTAACAAGGAGTCACTTCCCCAGTGCCTGAACCTTCTCCCCAGCCTTCCAGACCCAGAGGCAGAGCAGTATCATGGCCAAGACCAGTGCTCTCGTACCCTGCTCTGATCTCAGGCAAGATGGTTCACTCCCAGCACGTCAGCTTCCTCATCTGTAAAAGGGGAGACAAAAATAGGCCCCACCTCCTAGGGCTGTTGTGAGGATTAAATACCAAAGCATAAAGCTCATGGCAGTGCCTGGTACACGGTCAGCCTCACCAAAGGTTAGCTGCTGTTACTATCACCATTGCTGTTTCTTTATAGCACGTGTGAGGTGGCATTGTTATTTATGTTCCCAAATCCTTCAGGAGACTCTGGGGAGCTGATTCTTATCCATCTTGGCATCCCCGGACCTAGAACAGTGAATGACACACAGTGGACACTCAATAAAAGTCTGTCGGGGGAAGGGAAGGCATTTTCCCCCGTGTGTTCATGTACAGTGGGCTTGAGTGAGGACCAGACTCCACTTTCTAGGCCTCACCTAATATGACCCAGGGGCTTCCCAGGTGGCTCAGTGGTGAAGAATCCACCTGCCAAGCAGAGGTTTGATCCCTGGGTCGGGAACGTCACTAGAGAAGGAAATGGCACCCCACTCCAGTATTCTTGCCTGGGAAAATCTCATGGACAGAGGAGACTGACGGGCTACAGTGTCCACAAAAGAGTCAGACATGATTTAGTGACTAAACAACAACATAATCCAGACTTTGGTGACCAGTCCAGTGACTACAGAGTCAAGGGTCTTGAGAAAAACTCTAGGAAAGATCAATCAATTGGATTGCTTCTAATTGAGAACGTCTCACACGCTTCTGCTGTGTGTACAGCAGGTTGACCAGCTGTCCCCTGCCCCTTTGTCAGCTCTATAGTCATCCTCACAAGCCCAGCCCCTGTCATAGCCCCACCCTTATCACTTGTGGCATCCCTCCATCTCAGGGACTGTTGCTGCTTCAGCCATCAAAGTTTCCTTGTCCACCTGACTCCTTGGCCTTGGAGTGCCAGATGCAAGATCCTCACTCTTGCATCCTCCCCCCATCCAGGTTTGCAGAAGCTTTAGTTTCCTCCCACCACCACATCACAGCCTCCACACCCTGACTTCTTCACCCCAGACTCCATCTTCCCCTGAGCCACACCCTGACCTGGTCCCCCAAACACCCTCCCTTTCTTCACTTAGGGAAGGCTCTCCCTCCCACAGGAAGCTCTCTCTAACTCCTGGAAGAGATTGCCTGTCCTGGTTCCCCATCTCCTTATACACTGGTCACTGACCCAGCTCCCCTCTTTTTGCCCATATTTAAGATTCTTTAATCCAAATTATTGTTAGCATGTGCTGTGCTTAGTCGCTCAGTTGTGTCTGACTGCAGCCCCATGGACTGTAGCCCACCAGGCTTCTCTGTAGCCCACCAGGCTTCTCTGTCCTTTGGATTTTCCAGGCAAGAATATTGGAGTAGGTTGCCATTTTCTCCTCCAGGGGATCTTCCCAACCCACAGATCGAACTCAGGTCTCCCGCATTGCAGGCGGATTCTTTACCATCTGAGCCACCAGGGTAGCCCCAGAATACTGGAGTGGATAACCTATCTGTTCTCCACGGGATCTTCCTGACCCAGGGATCAAACCCAGGTCTAGTGCATTCCAGGCTGATTCTTTACCAGCTGAGCTAACAGAGAAGCCCATTTTTAGCATAGCAGTACCATTTCTCAAACATTGGGGGGCAGTAGAGTTCAGTGGTTAAGAATGGGCCGAAGTCAGACAACCAAGGGTTCAAATCTCAACTCCCTTTATACTATTCCTGTGACCCTATTGGGCAAGTTACTTATCTGTGCCTGTTTCCTTATCTGTAACATGAGAATCACGGAGAAGGCAATGGCACCCCACTCCAGTACTCTTGCCTGGAAAATCCCATGGACGGAGGAGCCTGGCAGGCTGCAGTCCATGAGGTAGCTAAGAGTCGGGCAGGACTGAGCGACTTCACTTTCACTTTTCACTTTCATTCATTGGAGAAGGAAATGGCAACCCACTCCAGTGTTCTTGCCTGGAGAATCCCAGGGACGGGGGAGCCTGGTGGGCTGCCGTCTATGGGGTTGCACAGAGTCGGACACGACTGAAGCAACTCAGCAGCAGCAGCAGCAGCAACATGAGAATCACAGCATATCTACCCCACATGATTACCAATTGCCTCAGGACTAAACAAGATACCCAGTGCATGGGCATATGAAAAGCATTCATAAATGTTAACTATCATTGAGCATCTGCTGTGTGCCAGACTCAAAAAAACCCAGGCAGTAGATTCTCTTCAGTTCACCCAGGAAAGAGGTGAGTAACTTGGCAATAGTATGAAGTAAATGACAAAGGTGGCTTTAAACCCAGATGGAATCCAAGGCTCATGCTCTTTCTACCACCTTATTCTGTAACACTGTTAATACATCCAATAATCCAGCAAAGCTCATTTGCCTCATTGTGCAGGCTGCCAGGGGCCCTGTGCTGTCTCTGTTTAGCACTCCAGCCCAATAGCCAGCATATATGCTAAGTCACTTCAGTCATGTCCGACTCTTTGTGACCCCATGGACTGTAGCCTGCCAGCTTCCTCTGTCCATGGGATCTCCAGGCAAGAATACTCGAGTGGGTTGCCATGCCCTCCTCCAGGGGATCTTCCCCACCCAGGGATTGAATTTGCATCTCTTATGTCTCCCACATTGGCAGGCAGGTTCTTTAACTCTAGCGCCACCAATAGCCAGCACAGCTTGCCAGAGAAGGAGAGAGAAAGAGGGTTAAAGAGAAGGAGTGAGAGAGACTTTGCGATAGGGAATATTCCCACTGACAGCCCTTGGACTGGATCCTCAATTGCTATGCCCTCAATGAGTAAGTTTAAGAGCAAGAGTGAAACTACCTAGAAAGCAGGTTTGCAAGTAACTCCCTCGCCCACCTACCCACCAGGAAGTCCATGAGTGGCCAGGTATGAAATTAGCATTTGGATCTCTTGACAGTCTGCAAGCGGGGTGTTGGGGGTGGTGCTGGGCAGTTTGGAGACATGATCTAAAGGGCCACAACCACCCTCAGTCCATGAGTTGCTTTTTTTTTTCTCTCCTGATCCCTTCACCTGACCCCTCCTCCACTCCATCTGGCCCAAGCCAGACAGCTTCTTCATCAGTGCCTGCTTCAGCAGTTCTCATCCCAATGCAGAGATCATTCCTCAAGCCTGCTTCCCACCTACGCCCCCACACACAGCAACAAATCAGTGGTACAGATTTCCAGGAAGCCAGACCCAGACTCAACTTTCTGCCCCCTATTCCACCACCGAACACTCTTTTCAATACGCTAAATCCGCCAGATTCTGAAGATTCACAGACATTAAGTCCCAGATCATCTGTAGCAGCTGAAAGCAAAAATCCATGAAGAGGCTCTGCAGATCAACCTACCTTCTGCCCCCACCCCCACATAGGTCCATTTCAGGGAAATCCACAGAAAAATCACTTCTCTTGACACCTCCGGGGAACACTCAGATCCCCTGACCCAGCGTTTCTGGGACCAGATCACCCCAGCATTATGCGGTCCCCGGACTGCGTTATGCAGTCCCCCAGTCCCAGCACCTCTCTCCCCAAGGACACCAAGGGAAGCACAAGCAATGTCTTCATTCCTGCCCCCGGCCCCCATCCTCCTCCTGTTGCAGCTGCACTTCTGGACCCCTCAGGAGCATGCAGATGTGCAGTCTAACTTACCCAAAGAGAAAAAGAGACTGAGCCCCGTGAGACTGAAGGCAGGGCGAGGTAGCCAGGCATTTCTGTGCATTTTCAGACTGAGATGTTAGTCGGGTGGGATAGGGGAGAGGGTGATTTGAGGGGCCGAGGGCTACGAGGGAGAAATGGTTAGATGCTAAAAAAAAAAATGCACAGATGTACTTCAAAGACACATACAACATTAAGGAAGCTTTATTTCCATCTCTCTAATATGGCCGGCTTGTATGTTGCTGCTAAAAAGAGAGAGGGAGTGTGGAAGGGAGAGAGAAAAAAGTGGATGGAGTAAATTTTGTGGTTAGTGGATTTTGAAAAGCAGGTGGGAGGGCATAAAAAAGTCTTTCTGCAAAGGAAAAAGTCCCTCCAACAGCAGCACTAAAGTACAGCCTGCCTTTATTCTTCACTGGGGTGATTGTTGGGGTTTGAAAGTTGTTTGAGGAACCCGCTTATCTCAAAGCTGCTGAATCCTTTTTTTGTGGTGAATTCTTTTTTGTCATTTAAAAACACCCAAAAAAGGAGATGATAATATTTGTTTACTTGGAATGGTTTCAGGAAGTAGGGTGGGAGATTTTCAGGAAGTAAGAACTTCCTCATTTTTCTAGCATTTCCACTGAAAACAGAACAGCAGATTGGTGTGAAAATGTCTAGGAGACCTTATAATCAAACGTAATGTGAACTTTGGGGGAATCCTGATTCAATCAAATCAATAGTAAAAAGACATTGTTGAGATCACTGGGAAGAAAACAAATATGGACTGGGTGTTAGATTACATTAATGAAGAATGCTTCATTTTGGGGGTGTAATAAAAAATTGTGGTTATGTTCTTTAATGTTTTTTTCTGTTATACGCACTGGAATGTTTATAGTTGAAATAATAGGATGGATGAAATTTGCTTTAAAATATTCCAAGAAAAAAAATTATGGGGGGAGGTCGGTGACGACACAGGAGACGTAGTCGTTGTTGACTGTTGAAACTAGCGATGGGTGCAAAGGTTTACTATATGTTCACTTTTTTGTTGTGTATGTTGGGAAATACTTCCTTTGGAAAAAAAAGAAAAAAGCTAAAATCGTAAGTAAAAGAACTTGGGGTGTAGTACCCACTCTTTCAAGGAGACATTTGAGGAGAACACAGACTCACACAGCCACTACAGGCACTTGTGACAGGCCACTGAAGAACCAAGAGGGAGCCACTTGCACCTTAGAGCATTAACTCTGTACCAAGTCTCTACCTCATTATAAGCCGGGAAGAAGTGATTTCGTCTCTCGTTTTTAAGTTTATTTTCTAACTAGAGTATAATTTATTGACAATGTTGTGTTAGTTTCTGCCATACAACAACATGAATCAGTATACAAATATCCTCTCCCTCTTGAGCCTCCCTCCCACCTCCCCCCATCCCAGCCCTCTAGGTCGTCACAGAGGACCAAGTTCAGCTCCCTGTGTTATACAGCAGCTTCCCACTAGCTGTCTAGTTTACACAGGGTAGTGAAAAAGGAGACACATGTCCACCCCCCAGGGTAAAGCAATTGGAGATTCAGTCCCTGTGGAATAATAATATAATATATACATAAGTATTAATAATTTAATTCCCTGTGAAATAATGTAATTTCACAGAATCCCATGGACAGAAGAGTCTGGTGGGCTACAGTCCATGGTGGTGCAAAGAGTTGGACATAACTGAGTGACTAACACAATAATAATAATTGTTGTTGTTCAATAATTATATGAATTATGAATATATATATGATTATGTATTCATATAATATTCATTATATATATGAATAATTATATTAGTGGATTATAATTATATGCTGTTGTTCAATAATTACAATAATAAAAATGATATAATACTGTAGCCCACCAGATTCCTCAGTTCATGGAGTTCTCTAGGCAAGAATACTGGAGTGGGTAGCCATTCCCTTTTCCAGGGGTCTTCTCAACCCAAGGATCCAACCTGGATCTCCTGCATTGTAGGCAGCTTCTTTACTGTCTGAGCCACTAGGGAAGCCCTAATATGTTGTAAGAGCAGGACAATTAAGGGAGGAGGCTGAGCCCTGCCTAGACAATGTACTTCTCATTCTTGAAGTCAGGAGACCTCCCCGACCACATGTGCACAGAAAAGCTCCTTGGAGGTTAAAGGGAGATTGATGTCAATGGATGTTCTACCCACAGGCCTTTGTGGTAGAATTCATCTTGGCTAAGAGATGCCTGTACACACATGGAAGGATCCTGAGATATACCAAATATAAACTGTGAATCAGGCAAATCAAAATGATCGGCCAAAGGAAAACAGGAAGAAACGCCCCATGTAAGTGATTTTAACTGCCATGGGAGCACAGTTCAAGGACTTTCCCTCTGAGTTTGCACGTGTGTCTATGCACACGTCCTGCACTCTCTTTTCTTCTTGATAACTACTTGCGTCACTACTTTTTGTCTTTGTGGAAATTCTTTTCTGCAAAGCCAAAGGGCCAGGCCCCTTGTCACTGACTGCTGGTCTAATGGCCAGGATCTGGTGCACTCACCACCACAGCCTGGCCTTGCTCTGTGGCTGGGAACCCAAGCCTCCCTCCAAGCGATTGCAGGCTGAGGCCACCTGACATAAGTAGTGTATATGTGCCAATGCTGCTCTCTCAATTCATCCTTTTCTCTTTCTTTTTGTTAATTGCAATGAGGAAACAGAGGACAACAGGGCCTAACCCTCTCAAGTTCAGTTCAGTTCAGTCGCTCAGTCGTGTCTGACTCTTTGCGACTCCATGAACTGCAGCACGGCAGGCCTCCCTGTCCATCACCAACTCCCAGAATTCACTCAAACTCATGTCCATTGAGTCGGTGATGCCATCCAACCATCTCATCCTCTGTCATCCCCTTCTCTTCCTGCCCTCAATCTTTCCCGGCATCAGGGTCTTTTCAAATGAGTCACCTCTTCGCATCAGGTGGCCAAAGTATTGGAGTTTCAGCTTCAACATGAGTCCTTCCAGTGAACACCTAGGACGGATTTCCTTTAGGATGGACTGGTTGGATCTCCTTGCAGTCCAAGGGAATCTTAAGAGTCTTCTCCACACCACAGTTCAAAAGCATCAATTTTTCGGCGCTCAGCTTTCTTTATAGTCCAACTCTCACATCCATACATGACTACTGGAAAAAGCATAGCTTTGACTAGATGGATCTTTGCTGGCAAATAATCTCTCCTTTTTAATAAACTGTCTAAGTTGGTCATAACTTTCCTTCCAAAGAGTAAGCGTCTTTTAATTTCATGGCTGCCATCACCATCTGAAGTGGTTCTGGAGCCTAGAAAAATAAAGTCAGCCACTGTTTCCCCATCTATTTCCCATGAAGTGATGGGACTGGATGCCATGATCTTAGTTTTCTGAATACTGAGCTTTAAGCCAACTTTTTCCACTTTCCTCTTTCACTTTCATCAAGAGGCTCTTTAGTTCTTCTTCACTTTCTGCCATAAGGGTGGTGTCATCTACATATCTGAGATTATCGATATTTCTCCTGGCAATCTTGATTCCAGCTGTGCTTCTTCCAGCCCAGCGTTTCTCATGATATACTCTGCATAGAAGTTAAATAAGCAGGGTGACAATATACAGACTTGACATCCTCCTTTTCCTATTTGGAACTAGTCTGTTGTTCATGTCCAGTTCTCACTGTTGCCTCCTGACCCACATATAGGTTTCTCAAGAGGCAGGTCAGGTGGTCTGGGATTCCCATCTATTTCAGAATTTTCCACAGTTTATTGTGATCCACACAGTCAAAGGCTTTGGCATAGTCAATAAAGCAGAAATAGATGTTTTTCTGGAACTCTCTTGCTTTTTCCATGATCCAGTGGATGTTGGCAATTTGAACTCTGGTTCCTCTGCCTTTTCTAAAACCAGCTTGAACATCTGGAAGTTCACGGTTCACATATTGCTGAAGCCTGGCTTGAAGAATTTTGAGCATTACTTTACTAGCATGTGAGATGAGTGCCATTGTGTGGTAGTTTGAGTATTCTTTGGCATTGCCTTTCTTTGGGATTGGAATGAAAATTGACCTTTTCTAGTCCTGTGGCCACTGCTGAGTTTTCCAAACTTGCTCACATATTGAGTGCAGCACTTTCACAGCATCATCTTTAGGATTTGAAATAGCTCAGCTGGAATGCCATCACCTCCACTAGCTTTGTTCATAGTGATGCTTCCTAAGGCCTACTTGACTTCACATTCCAGGATGTCTGGCTCTAGGTGAGCGATCACACCTTCGTGATTATCTTGGTCGTGAAGATCTTTTTTGTACAGTTCTTCTCTGTATTCTTGCCATCTCTTCTTAATATCTTCTGCTTCTGTTAGGTGCATACCATTTCTGTCTTTATTGAGCCCATCTTTAACTTAAGCCCACTTAAGTTACCTATGATATTAATAGTTAAGGGCAGGGTTGGAGTCAGGACTCAAGCTAAGGTCTGTGTGAAACACTGCATATATCCAGTAATCCATATCACTTGTTACCAAGGGGAGGAGACACGAGAACTTTCCTTGGGTTGTTTAGAGACACAGGGAAGAGAAAACCAGAATAGAAGAAGCAAGATGCCTCTGTGTGTGTGTGTGTGTGTGTGTGTGTGTGTGTGTAACAGAATGCAGAAAGCGTCAGGGCACAAAGGAATAAAATGAGAGGCCAGCACAGTGCTCATTTCAGAGCAGACACAGGTACTGTCTAGCTGCCCAGGGGTACCCTGAATGAATGAATGAGTGAGTGAATTTGGAGGGGGATGGGACATCATCCACATTATCGAGAAGTCAGTGAAATGTAGTCCAGGCCACTGAAGCCATCCTAGGTTGAGGAGCAGTGAAGTGGGTCAAATTTGGGTGGCAGTTGCTGAAGGCAGAGGTGTGGGGAGAAGACCTCTGAGCTTGTCCACACCAGAGGTGCTTATCCACCCCTGGATCTTACAGAGACTCTGTCGCCAAAGTGCCTCTCTCACTTCACCAGAGTCTGGCTCTAGCTGGCTCATTCACAGAGCTCACAGCCCAAAGGAAGATAAATCAGAGAAGGAGAGATGGGGTAGCCTAGGAGAAAAGGGTCTGCTGGTGGCCACAACCCTCAGATCCCAGGCCTCCTCTGCCATCAGCACTGGCCTGGCTCTCAGGTACACTCACAGGGGTACACCGGCAGCGGCCCAGGGGCCCCAGCTCCCTCCCAGCCCCTCAGCCCAGTCCCAGTCTGCAGCACCACGTTGCCGCAGGCACATGTCAGGCGGAGAGTTTTGGTTTGATGTAGCCGGCCTCCTCCTTTTTCTTAACACTGTTGAGCGTGCCTGTGAGGCCCAGGGAAGCTGCTTGCTTACCCAGCTCACTTGGTCTCACACTGGGTCCAAAAGCTTCTGTTTGGGGGACATCTAAGAAACAGATCCAGAAGTTCCTTTGCCTCTATCCAGAATTTGGCTAAGAGAAGCCAAGCCTGTGACTTAGTATAGCCTTTGTCCAATTCAGCTCTCCAGGACCAAGAGTCAGAAGGCATTGGATCAGGGGAGAGGCACCCTGGCAGGGTGAATTGGGAGGAGAGCAGACCTCGAGCTTCCCCACAGCTCAACCGGGCTTCCAGATGCCCATCTGCTTCAAAAAGGTATGCCTTGCCCCAGGAGCCAATAAAAGCCTGGGAAGCAGAAACTCAAAGAGGTCATCAATAATATGCAAAACAAGACACCACTGTTGAAGACAGGCTATCTGGGGAATGAGGCCCTCTTTTCAGCATTTCTACCCAGTGCCGTTTTTCCCTGAAGACTGGATTAGACAACACTCAATTTTCTATCCTGCGTGGCAGAAGAATGTTACAAATAACCCAAAGGAAGCTGGTTTCCTTTCACTTTTGGAATTCTTAGTTGAGGCTACAGAGAGCCTCCCTGGGTACCACTGCCTTACTGGACCAATATCCTCAGCCTCACCTGGGAGCTCCTTAGAGATGCAGAGTCATGGGTCCCACTCAGACCAAACAATCAGAATCTGCATGTTAAACAAGATCTTTAGATGTTTCTTGAACACACGAAAGTTAAGGAGTAATGCCTTCAATGAATACTAAAAGGTTTGCATCCCAGGAGCAAGAAGCAGTGTGGAGGCCACGTATGGGAGGCTGAGAAGAAGGGGCTGGCGAGCAGGAACAAGCTTAGGATTAAATGTGTACAGCATCAAGTGGCCTGCTCAGGAATAACAATTTCACTCACCTTTCTTCTCTGCCCTGACCCTTCCCAAGCCAGTCTGCACCAGGCAAGGTTTGAGGTTTCTCTTACCCCATGTAAGAGCTTCACGTCATGGTGTCCCTACCTTTGAAGTTTCCTCTTCCAGGAATGCCCTTCCTCCCTTGTCTGCTCAGCTAGCTCCTAGTCCTTCTAAAATCTACTAAATGACTTCCCTGGTGGTCCAGTGATTAAGAATCTGCCTGCCAAAAATGTAAGGGACACAGGTTTGATCTCTGGTTCAGGAAAATCCCACATACAGTGGGGCAACTAAGCCCGTGCCCCACAACCACAGAATCACATATGCTCTAGAGCTTGAATGCCACAACTGCTGAAGGCCGCGCACCCTAGAGTCTGTGCTCGGCAACAAGAGAAGCCGCTGCAATGAGCAGCCCGTGCATTACAACCCAGCTCTCAGCAATGAAGATGCAGTGCAGCCATAAACAAATAAAACATAAATAAATTTTTTAAATCTGCTACAAAGTAACCCCTTTCTTGTTGTACCTACATACTTCTCTCTGTGCTGCTTGACCCTGGGTCCGCTCACTCATTTATCAGTTCCTTCATACAACAAACTCAAATATCTAATGTCCCCTATGGGCCAGACACAAGGCTAGAAACTAGAGACATAGACGTGAATGAGATACAACTCACTCTGTGAAAGTT
This sequence comes from Oryx dammah, assembly GCF_014754425.2. Classification (NCBI taxonomy): domain Eukaryota; kingdom Metazoa; phylum Chordata; class Mammalia; order Artiodactyla; family Bovidae; genus Oryx; species Oryx dammah. The sequence goes on from NW_024070201.1 coordinate 28,119,538, forward strand.
TACCTTCTCAACTCTCATCTACCTCATCAATGGTACCCCTGGGATTGCTTGAGCCAGGGAGTATTGTCATTTTTTGTTCATATATCTTACCTCCCCAACTGGACTGTAGTTCCTTAAAGACAGGGGTTCTGTCTTATTCTTCTTAGTTTGTGGCTAGGCCACTATTAGTCCCTGAGCAGATGAGAATGAATGCATGAATGAATATCTTTCATATCTTGGGAAAGAGCAGAAACTCCATCAACCTGACCTTCCACAGCCAAAGTGTGGTGGAACCAGGACAGGGAGCTGCGGGGGGCGCTCCGCAGAAAGAGAGAAGCAGTGGAACTTCCCTCAGCAAACCTGAGGGGTCCCGAGGAGAGGTGAGCCTGCTGTCCGCCAACCCAGCCCCTCGGCAAGTGAGAGACAATCAGACGCGACAGGAGTTCCGTCTAAGCAGATCCGCTTTATTGTTGTAAGCTCTTGGTTTATAAAGGCAAGCAGGGAGGGGTTTGCGAGGGACTTTCCATAGTTGCACCAATCACATTAAAGGTCAAATCGTCATGTGCCATCATTATAACAGGAGTCTATGGTGATCACGCCTACATGCACAGAAATCAAGAGAGCCAATCAAAAGTTTTGACAGACAACTTAGGCCACGCCCTCATCTCTTCCGCCAGGCGCCATCTTAGCTCTAAACAGCAAAGCTAGCCCTTCTTTTTTAAGGTTTCCCATTTAGGGCCCCACAGGGAGCCAGGTTCAGCCACCTCGTTCCCTAGGAATTCCATTCAATGAAGGATTTTCCCACATGGAGTCAGATACTGCAACGCTCACAGAAAAGACCTAAAGCACGATCTCTAAAGAGTTTAAGATCTCTCAGAGAAAATAAAGCCCACACCCATGAAACAATCAGAAAACATCAGATGATAAAATCCAGTAAGTGTAGAGATACATAGAAATGGACCATCACCCAAGCAAGACTCAAGCAGACCCTTGAAGAACTGTGGTGTTGGAGAAGACTCTTGAGAGTCCCTTGGACTGCAAGGAGATCCAACCAGTCCATTCTGAAGGAGATCAATCCTGGGATTTCTTTGGAAGGATTGATGCTAAAGCTGAAACTCCAGTACTTTGGCCACCTCATGCGAAGAGTTGACTCATTGGAAAAGACTCTGATGCTGAGAGGGATTGAGGGCAGGAGGAGAAGGGGACGACCGAGGATGAGATGGCTGGATGGCATCACTGACTCGATGGACGTGAGTCTGAGTGAACTCCAGGAGTTGGTGATGGACAGGGAGGCCTGGCATGCTGCAATTCATGGGGTCACAAAGAGTTGGACATGACTGAGCGACTGAACTGAACTGAACTGAAGAAGAAAAAGAGAATGCTAGACAGGGGAACACCAAGAGCAAAGGTTCAGAAGCACAAAAAACAAAGGTATATGGAGCATGGGGAAAAAATGGGAGGTGTGGATGGGTAGACAAGATGGTGCCCAGTGTCAGAAGGCCATGAGCATACAATGTGGAGCTCAGACCAGGGTCTGGGGAGTTCTGGGACAAAGTAGATCACTATTGCTCTCACCATCTAGGAAATATGAAAGGGTTTAGCTTTCTGTGAATACTCCAAGTTCCCTTATTTTTTGATGAAGAAGGGATGTTTTAAGAGCTGGTTTTTATAGAAGTGTTAATGTGCCACCTGATCTCCCTTGAGGAAGAACGAACCACATTTGCAAACCAACTGGCCAGGACAGAAGGTCAGGAGTTCTGAGAAACTTTGGTTTGTTCTCAGTAAGAAGATAACTGGTCTGGGTTGGGACAAAACTTGCAACCTAAGGTTCTCTAGGTCTAAGTAACTGAGCCAAATCAGTGGTAGCATGACCACTTCCAAACACACACACACACACACACACACACACGTACAAAGAGCTGGTTATTTATAAAAAAAATTCCCAGTATAGACATGTAAGCACACAGACTAGCTAAAAGGAGAAAGAGTGAGGTGGCAAAGAGAAAAAGACTGAAGGGCTGGCAGAAGGCAGAAGCCTTTTAAAGGAGGCATATCTTCTGTAGGTCCCCAGGGGACAGGCTGAACTGTTTTCAGTTCCAGTAGCCAAACTCTGATGGTGCCAGATTCTCCATTATTCCTGGGCGGCCCCACCCCCTTCACCCTTAGGCTGCTTTCTGTTGGCAAAAATTTGCTTGCTTCTGGAAGCCTTTGAATATGGGAGCATCTGGTCATCTAGAGACTGAAAATACTGCAAATTCCAGTAACAGAACTGCTTGGATCTACAAGGAGATCCAGCTTGCTCCATCTCCAGCAGGTGTCTTGCCCTTCAGAACATCACCCCTCAGAGCTATGCAAAATCCTTCCCCAAGTTTGGCTTCCTAACTCTTTCTTTGGATGAAAAGAAGGACTTAGTATATTTAGGGTTGCAGGGCTTCCTGCCCATAGAAATAAAAAATAATGAGATGGGGACTGAATCATCAGATGACAAATCCACTAGGGAAAACATATTGGAAGGGGATGGAGGATCCAGACCAGGCTCTAGCCCCTAACCAACCTCACTTAGTTCCCATGATTATTTTCTATCAGGCAAATAGCCTCAAAGAATTGACACAAACTTTGTCTATTGAACAGAGAGTAAGAGGCAGAGCCAAGATTTAAACCAGGTTTGTTTCACCTAGAAGCCATTCCCTACACCATATGCCTTCATGGTCCTGGATTTAGTAGACAACCACCCCTAAGCGAAGGGCATAGTGGGCAGGCAGGTGTTTCCCATGGGCCCATGCAGGGCTATTTTGGCTTGGGGCAAAATTGTATTTGACAGCTATGAACTTGCACTCTCAACCTTGACTCCATGCCTGTGTATAAGAGGAAGATTTGTGGAGAGGCAGAGTTGAGGGAGAGAGGTAGACTTCCTCTTCTTCCTGCTCAGAATGAAAGCTTAACCTTGAATGAGTGGAATTCATATTTGATGTGCGCAAGTCAAACCCTGCAGGGCTCTGTGCACACTTGCCGGGGCAGAGCGCCCTCTGCAGGGAGGAGCACATGGAGAAGCTGCCTGCCCCACTCAGCGCTTATCCCAAGTATTCCTTTCTACCCGGACAACAGATGTACAATCACCATCCATCCACTCCACTCGGTATCCTGAAGGTTGTCATCACATGAAAACAATATTTGAGGAAGTGGAAAGGGGCCCCTTAGCCCAGGAGAGCATGTTGCCTAATAAGTCAGAAATGAAACCACTTCCTCCCCATGAACTTTTAGTATATGAAAGAGGGTCCCTCCCTCATCATGTCAACATGTCTCCCCTCTCTGATATGTCTTGGACAGGATATTGCTTTAATCCACATATTGTAAATTACTGACATGCTCCTTATTGAGAGCTAACACTGAGGAGGAAACATTTCATGACTCTCAGATATGGCTGAACAAAAAGAGGCTTAAAGCCTCCAAGTGGAGTCCAGAGGACAGCTGGTAAAAGAGAAAGTTAATGATGAGTATCTAGTGGAGGGTCCTTGAAATCTGGAGAGTTAGGGAAATTACTCAAAAATGTAGCTCTGGGGCTTCCCTGGTGATCCAGTGGTTAAGACTCCACACTTCCAATGAAAGGTGCCTGGGTTCGATCACTGGTCAGGGAACTAAGATCCCACGTGCTGTGGGGTGCAGCTAAAAAAAATTAAAAACTACCTCAACTTGAGATTGGATCAGAAATCAGAAACCTACAAAGGATCTGCTCTTTATCCAGGCCCTAAATGGCTAAGAGGGAAAAATGGGACACAGTACATGAGGCAGGCCGTATGGGAGTAAAGACGAAGAGATCCGAGCTGAGCCCAGACTAGAGACAGGAGTTCAGAACCAGAGGATTTAAAAACAACCAAACAACTAGCCTTATTAAATCTTACAACAGTAAAGGAACCAAAAGGAAAGGAATCTCACATTCAGACCAAGAGTTAAATCAGTGGCTGTCCGTTTTGGTGACCCAGGAGTGTCGCTTCCGAGAAAGACAAGTGCTCCAGATCCACCAATATAGTCTATCCAGACCTCTGGTGGGGCCCAACCAAGAGCCACCAGCCACTCTGATACCCAGCCGGCATCAAGAAGCACCGAGTTACATCGAAGAGGTGTACCCCACTTCCAACCCATTCATGCCCACAAACTTCCTCAGGCCTCAAACTGGCCCCCAATGTGTGAGTCACAGCAGGGCTTTCTTCAGTCACGTCAGTTGCTTCAGGAGTTCCCAACAACAGATTCTTCCCCAGCACTCCAAATGCCCTTCAGCCAGGGTAGAAACACAGGATGATTGCCACAGACTGCATTTATTTAGAGATCACTGGCCAAAGGAATAATCATTTGGGGTGGTTTTTATCTCTGATTCTTCTCTGGAACCTTCTGCAGAGAGCACCGTCCAAGCAGAGGGTCTGACCTGAAGGGACGCTCGAGGCCACTGCGGCAGCTGACCAGGGTCCCCATGGCCAGAGTCTCACTCCAGGGGGACCAAGTCCATGCTCCCCCTTATCAGCCTGTCTTCCTCCAGGGCTGTCCAGTCTCTTTGCAGGCCTTCGAGCCCTCCATCGTCAGCCCTCTGTCCAAGCAGGGAGACAGGAAGAGAACTGGGAGGGCAGAGGGTCTGAAACAACTGCTACATGGATGGACTCAGGACACACAGCAAAGAGAGTCTCTGCGCAGCCAAGGGTAAAAGGACCACCCCTTCTTCTCAGAAGGCTTGCTCTGTTTTTGCCATTCCCCTAGTTGACCTTTGATCTGGTGGGCTAGTTGGTGCTGACCTCAGAGAAGGCCAAACTGGGTTCTGTGGGGAGCAGAGAAACAAAGCATATTTGTAAGAAGCATTTCAATCATAATAGTTACCATTCACTGAGCTCCTTCCATCTCTCTGGGCCAGTTCTGAGTTTCACATGCTGCACTACCTCATTTGTTCCTCACCACCCAAGAGGTAGGTTTTATTAATATTATTCTCATTAAGGATGAGGAAACAGAACCTCAAGAAACCAAGTTACCTGCCCAAGATGATCCAGCTTCTAAGTCAGGGTAAAGATGCAGACACTGGTCTGTCCAACTCCAAGGCTAGGGATCTTAACCATTGTGCCACACGGCCTCAGAAAGAGGACATGGTATGGTGCCCCTCCATTTAAGTAAATTTAATAGAAAAGCAAAGGTTCTGGGACTTCCCTGGCTGCCCAGTGGTCAGGACACCAGGGAGGCATGTGGGGAAGGGCTCAATCCCTGGCTGGGGATTTAAGATCCTGCACACTGCAGGTATAGTCAAAAATAAACATCAATGTAAAAAAATCCATGATAAAAAATTAAAAAAAAAATTTTAAGCAAAATTTCTTTGTTACTCCTGCTCTCTATCAGATAACAGCCCCCTACCTGAAGTCTCAAACAAGTGGTACACAGGCCAGAATTCACCCACAGCTCTGTGTAATTTGACACAGTGTTTTGCAATAACTTGATGAGCCCCTGAAGGCCTTTGAGTCTGTGGCCCTGGTCCCCTGTCACACTTGCTTTATTGGATCCTGTTTTCTGCAGAGTTTAAATCGCAAACACCTGGCGCTAAACATGAGACGCTAGCATTGAAGGTGGTTCACTTCTCTGTCACCTCTGTCCCACAGAGCGTCTGCAAACGGTACTGCCCAGGTGACGGACACACTGAGCAGCAGACACCGTTATCAGCAGGTCTCTAAGACGAGGTTCTGGCAGTTGCTGTAGCATCACATGGCAATGATGGGAGAAGGATGGGGGGAAGGGGAATGACTATGTTCAACTTCAGAGGGGAGCTCGTGTTTCACTTGGTGGAGCAAGGCCAGATTCTGATCTCACTCTTCCCTGGCAGAACCTTTCTCTGTTGCAATCATCTGGGAGTCATGTGTCCTTGGAGCTGGTGTAACAGGAAAAAAACACAAGCAAGACATCATCCTATAAACAGAGGAGGCCAGCCTTCCTGAACACAGCAGAACACTGTTCCCTCCTTGGCTGGGGTGCCCTCAGTGAAAGTCCCTCAGTCGTATCTGACTCTCTGCAACCCCATGGACTACACAGTCCACGGAATTCTCCAGGCCAGAATACTGGAGTGGATAGCTGTTCCCTTCGCCAGGGGATCTTCCCAGCTCAGGGATTGAACCCTGTTCTCCCGCACTGTAGGATTCTTGACCAGCTATTATTTATCTACAAATAGCATCATGTCCCTCGCCAGCTCATTCCTTTTGTCCTTACCCCCTACTCACTACACAGCCAGTGTCTTTTCTAGGTGCTAGACTTCCCTGGAGAGTTGAACAAAGAGAACATAGGAATCAGACTCTGTATTATTACATGAAATCCAGCATCCAGCCTTCTGGCAATTGGATTATGTCAAGGTATAATAAGTCACAGAATTAAAAAATCTAAGAGTTGCAAAATATTGACTTTCACTTTCACTTTAAATACAACTGGTGGGTAAATTTAGTTTAGGGCTTCCCAAGTGGAATTTCGACTCAATGGACATGAGCTTGAGCAAACTCCAGGAGATAGTGAAGGACAGGGAAACCTGGAGTACTGCAGGCCAAGGGGTTGGCAAAGAGTCCCCGTGGGGACATGACTGAGCATCTAAACAACAGCAAATGTGGAGCTAGTGTAAAGAATCTGCCTGCCAGTGCAGATATGCATTCAATCCCTGGGTCAGGAAGATTCCCTGGAGCAGGAAATGGCAACGCACTCCAGTGTTCTTGCCTGGAGAATCCCATGAACAGAGGAGTCTGGCGGGCTACAGTCCATGGGACCACAAAGAGTCAGATGTGACTGAGCACACACAGGTAAGTTTAGTAAACATTGAAAATTATAGGAAAATACCAGTGAAGGAGAAGCTCACAAACTAACACTGAAGACATGTAACACTCCAGGACATACTAGAACATATATATTTGGATATACATTGGCCATCCAGAATTGGAGCCAACTAGAAATCAGTGTGGAGAAGGCAATGGCACCCCACTCCAATACTCTTGCCTGGAAAATCCCTTGGATGGAGGAGCCTGTAGGGTGCAGTCCATGGGGTCGCTAAGAGTTGGACACGACTGAGCGACTTCACTTTTCACTTTCATGCATTAGAGAGAGGGAAATGGCAACCCACTCCAGTGTTCTTGCCTGGAGAATCCCAGGGACAGGGGAGCCTGGTGCATTGCCATCTATGGGGTTGCACAGAGTCAGACACGACTGAAGCAACTTAGTAGCACCAGCAGCAGCAGAAATCAGTGTAAAGATAAAACCATTAGTAATCTAAGGAATTCTAAAAGACATGTGCAGAGAAGAGGTCATACTCAGAAATGTAAAAAAAATAAAATTTAATAACATGATAAAGCAATTAGCAAGTATATAAAATATCCCAGTGGATATGGCTCAGTGGCAAGGAACCTGACTGCCAATGCAGGAGACACAGGTTGGATCCCTGAGTCAAGAAGATCCCCTGGAGGAGGAAATGGCACCCCACTCCAGTACTCTTGCCTGGAGATCCCATGGACAGAGGAGCCCGGTGGGCTACAGTCCAGGGGGTCACGAAAGAGTCAGATATGACTTAGCGTCTAAACAGCAACAATGAAATATCCCGACACCATAGGAAAACTGTAAGGGCTGTAAATAAAGGAGCACTGGGTAAAATAGCATAAACAGTAGAGTTCTCATAGTTAGTGGTGCATCAAATAAAGAATGTTACTAGCATAAAGAGGACTTAGGGAAAGACATGGAATTTATTAAGGGACCTAGGGCTTAAATCATATATAGCAATTCCTTACCACAACACGCACTAGGAAGTTATTGGTGCTGGGCTTGCAGGCATGTGTATATAAGCATCTAATGCGCATGGCAAATTTGTGTTGTGTTCAGTTAATAAAGTGCAAATAATGATCTTACGCTGCAAAAACAAAAAAATCTAAGAGTTGGAAGGGACCTTTTGAAAGGGAGGAAAACAGTTCCTCATGACATGATTTTTGTACAAGGATCTTCCAGTCCCTCTTCACTACATTGTGTTAAACCAGTATTGTGCTGATGAGGAAGAGATCTTTGTCTAACCTCATGATGGCACTTCCTTTTACCTCTAAGATCAACCCTCTCTAGCCCTAGAGATGCTCAGAAGACTTGAAATTGAGTATAAGGACATGTTTGTTACTATTCTTCTATCCAGCACAGCTTCAACTTCTTAACAATTTCCAACTACCTAGAAAAAGTTTTGCCTTCAGCAGAATGTCCCCCCACCCCACCACCAACCCACCACCACCCCACCTCAACCCCACCCCTGCTCCCACCAGGAAACCTAGCAACATCCATCCCCCGTGAGTCTGCCATATCCTTCCCAAGTCCTTTTCCTGCCTCCAGACACTGGGCTCAGTGGGAACCAGAATATTCCTCACCATGGTCATGTAGGTGGCCTCTGATTTTCCACTTGATTCTTCCTCATCGTTTACCTCTTGTGTGGTTATTGAGGAATAAATATGTTTCTGGAGGGGAAAAAATCATATAAACATTCTTAAAACTCAACAAATCTTACATGCCAGAGAAAAGGCTTTCTTTTCTATGTTCTTATGACCCACTATGTTCACAGGGCATCAAGCCCCCAAATCAGTGGGATCTGGGGGTTATTGAGAGCTGCAGAATGAACATAGGTCACAATAATCCAGTCCTCAGACTTCCTGAAAATTAACTCATTGGCAAAGAGCACTATATTAAGGACCAAATTCTTTGGTTCAAAAGTCATATCTCTGGGACTTCGCTGGTGGTCCAGTGGTTAAGACTCCACACTCCCCATGCAGGGGGCAGGGTTCAATCCCTTGTCCGGGAACTAAGATTCCACTTGTCCCATGGTATGACCAGAAAAAAAAAAAAAATTCCAACATCTTTGTTTGGATGGGCATTGAGGTAGCAGCAGAGACTTCTTATTCTGCCTAATGATTTGAATTTTGTGGTTATTTCCTCCTAATTAGAGTCTTGGCAGGACAACATTCATCAGCACGTAATTGTCATCATCTTTCCAATAGGGCTTAACTGGCAAGAACAGCCCTCACTGAACTTCATGTCTATGAGGTCAGGGGTACTTTGTGACTCCCGTCCCTGTCACTATTTGGGGAGGTGATACCATCCAGTGACAGATTCTTGGACTTCTGGAGTCCCCGGTACTATGATGTGAGAAAATCCTACTCTTGGGTCACAAACAGCCCAAAAGATGGATAGGTATGTAAGAAGAGTTTTTCAAAGGAAAGAAAGGAAGGCGGGAAGGAGGAAAACAGGAAGGAAGAAGGAAAGGGAGGGAGGAGGGAAGGAAGAGGGGAAGAAGAGAAAGAACAAAAAGAGGGGGGGAGTTCAAGGAAATTAATCCATTTCTCAGTTCCTAGTAGCAATTATTTATTATTTATATAAACTATCACAAACTAACATGATCAAGAAACAGTTCTTGATTCTCTCTTTCTAAAGATTCCTGAATATTTAATCTGAACTATTAACCCCTTCACTTAACCTCAGAATGGATCATAATCACCCCTCATATTGATACAATGCCTCAGAGATTATAGAGCACTTGCACATAGCATCATGTCATTTGAACCTCACAACAGGGCAAATATGTTTGTCCTTATCCTCATTTGGGGGATGAGAAGTCAGAGGCTCAGGGAGTGGCAGAGCTGGGCTTGAACTGGGACTTTTCAATTCCAAGTCCAGTGCTCTTTCCCAGGACCCTCCAAGACTGGGCTAGGCTGCTGGGCTGGCCCCGCCCATCCCTACTCACTATGCTCTTCCCTCCTCCTGGGCTGTTACTGAGTGATGGAGATCTCCTGAGCACTGCTCTGGGCCAGGCACTGGAGGTGCTGAGACATAACAATGAATGAGACACAGTTCTCAGGAGAATGATAAAGATACCACCTGGGTGCTGGAGCAGTCTCCACCTTGTCCTCATGGGGCACAGCTGCAAAACAGCATAATTCTGTTTTTTGGTTTGTCTTTTTTTATTATTTTATTTTATTTATTTGGCCCTGCAGGCCTGTGGGCTCTTAGTTCCCTGACCAGGAATCAAACCCATGTCCCCTGTGTTGGAGGCACAGAGTCTTAACCACTGGACCGCCGGGGAGGTTCCAAAATGGCAGAATTCTTCTCTTACCTCTGCACAAGCCTTCTCTGTGTTCTCCAGGCTTCTGACCAGGGTGGTGGAAGTGACTGAACTGCAAAGACATGAAAAGCACGTGCAATTAACCACCTGGCATTGTAGAGTCAAGGGTGATAACACAAGACCACATACAGTTTTTATAAAAAGAGACCCCAGAGGAGGACCCACTTCTAGACAACTTCAGCCCGCACTATACAGCTCAGCTTAGAATCTGAGGCTTGCATCTCTTTAATGGAGAGCAGAGAAGTATCTAGAGAAAGCCTGGGCTGAAGACAGCTTCAGCCTCTCTAGTAAGTGAAAGTTGCTCAGTGGTGTCTGACTCTTTGCAACCGCATGGACTATACAATCCATAGAATTCTCTAGCCCAGAATACTGGACTGGGTAGCCTTTCCCTTCTCCAGGGGATCTTCCCAACCCAGGGATCTAACCCAGGTCTCCCACATTGCAGGCAGATTCTTTACCAGCTGAGCCACAAGGGAAGCCCTCGGCCTCTCTACTGTTACCCTAATAACTTCCTGTCCAGAACAATTGTAAGTGAATTAATAGAGGGACTCCATGGGATTCTATTTCATCATTTCCGAGGACTAGGGAGAAGAAGTTGGACCAGCAGGGGGCAGCAGAAACTCAGCAAGACACCAATTCAAAGGCTCTGGGACTCTCCCTGGGGGAAGGACAAGCAGAATGAACCCCGTAAACACCCAGGGCTAGGAGCTCTGGCCCCTTCCTTGCCCCTTGGCCTTTGATCTCTTGACCATCGGCCTTCTGCTTTTGCTACTGAATGGCCTTCCGTTTTTCCACTTTGGCCTGAAGTACAACAAAAACAACAACCAGGGTTAAAGCTAGAAGGGAATCTGTTTTTTTGTCTCAAAGTGTAAATATTTTAATCATATTTCCTGATTATAAAGTTGTATGCTCTGATTGTAAAATAATTCAAATAATACAGAAATGTAGACAGTCTGAAGTTCAAGTTCCAGTAAACCTCCTACCCTCATAGGACCCACCTTTTCTTTTCTCCCAAATAGCACTATTAGTATTTTAAAATTATCCTTCCAAACTTCTCTCAATGCATAAGTATACTCACACAGAATATATTTAGTATGTGTGCTGCTGAAGTGAGAATTACATAATTTACTTTTTTATTAAAATAAGATCTTACTATACATTGTATATTACTTCTTGGACATCTTTTCCCATCATTACATACAGGGCTGAGCAGTATTTCATTGACTGGAATACCAATTCATTGGATCATTACCTTTCTGACAGGTACTGACAATGATTTCAGTTTTTAATTATGACCTTTGTTACAGCAACCATGTTTATGCACAAATCTCAACACATCCATCTGATTATTCCTTAGAATAAACAGATACACAGACATGGGAGTTCTGTTCTTCATTTTGAGAGAAACTGAGGTCCAGATCAGAGAAGTGAGCTGATGCGGAAGCCACATTGTCTAACTCTTCCTTCTGTGTTGCCCACCTGCCCAGAGCAAAGACTTTCAATTTCAAAACCAAGTCAGAAAGCCCCTAGGGAGTCAAATGCAAACCTGGCAGACACCAGCAGTTTCTGTACGATCCATGTCCCCTGGGGAAAGGAGATCTAAAAGCCAGCTCTACTCAGTCTAAATGGGGGTTCTTGCCCCTTGACACTATTTCAAAAGGAGAGTCAACTTGCCCTAGCAACATAGTTCTTCAATAGCTGGGTAAACAGAAGGGTATGGCCCAGCCAAAACCAGTGAAACGCCAGTGCTCACGCCAGAACATCTGCGAATTTCTGAGATACTAGGAAACTTCAGGTGGTGCAGCTGGTAAAGAATCTGCCTGTTCAGTGCAGGAAACAAACAAATACAGGTTCAATCCCTGGGTTGGGAAGATCCCCTGGTAGAGAAAATGGGAACCCACTCCAGTATTCTTGCCTAGAAAATCCCATGGACAGAGGGGCCTGGAGGACTACAGTCCATGGTATCGCAAAGAGTCAGACACAACTCTGAGCATGCATGTACAGGAGAACTTCAAGCCTTTAAAAATACATTCCCTAAAAATAATTTAGGACCTGAGAGGCTGTCCATTCAAAAGTAGCTTCTCATAATTAAAATGTGGTCCTTCAAATAAAGTTACTGACAACCCTCAAAATCTGAGCTTCTCTAAAAAGTGTATACGTACTATGGCTAATTCAAAAATCATTTCTCTCAGGCATTAAATAGCACCATTATGGTTCCTGCATAGGATTTATACTCTTAATTATGCTCTACTTGGACAAACATTTGTAAGTCTTTGTAATCTTATAAAATGAGGATGATGTGGGAATGTGCAAGGCCTTTCAGGACAACCAAGAACAGAGGAGGCTTCCCTGGTGGCTCAGTGGTAAAGAATCCACCTGCCAATGCAGAAGACATGGGTTTGATCCCCGGGTCAGGAAGAGGAAGATCCCTTGGAGAAGGAAATGGCAACCTATTCCACTATTCTTGTCTGGGAAATCCCACGGACAGAGGAGCCTGGCAGGCTACAGTCCATAGCGTCGCAAAAGAGTCAGAGACAACTTAGAGACTGAACAGTGAGCAAAAGGGGTGGGGTCACTAGACGACAACATCTAACACGATTACCCCAGATGGTGGCTAGTTTAAAATACTCCCTTCTGGGCTTCCCTGGTGGTTCATTGGTTAAAAATCCTCAAGCCAATGCAGGGGACACAGGCTCAATTCCCTGGTCCTGGAAGATCCCACATGCCATGGAGCAACTAAACCCGTGCACCATAGCTACTGAGCCCACTTGCTGCAATGACTGAAGTCTGAGCACCTAGAGCCCGTGCTCGGCAACAAGAGAAGCCGCTGTAACGAGAAGCCCACTGGTCACAACGAGAAGACCCACCACAACAAATAAATAAATCTTTCTAAAAATAAATAAAATACACCCTTCCGTGAAAATGGTACACATAGGGTCCTATCACTCTCTTCCACTTCAGGCTAAAGGCACCTCAGCCTCCCAGTCCAAGAGATGGGAGCAGCCCCGTACCTCTTATTTCCATAGGCCTTCTTCACAATCAGTATCAGAACCGGAAGCAGCAGGATGGTGGCGCAGACAATCCCCACGATGATCACCAGCTGGTTACCATCCAGGATCTCTGGTCTGAGGGCTACCGGGGTCACCAATGCTTGGGAAAGGAGAAGAGCAATGACAGAGCCTCAACATTCCAGAGAAGAGCTGGGAGTCTCACCAGTTCTGTGCCAAGCAGCAACTGCCATGCCAGGAAGTAGGAGGAGAAGGCCAGACTTCACCCCACATGGAAGCACTGGGACTCCAGCTGACCCCTTTAGATTGAGAACCAGCCTTTGCCCACCCCTTTTTACCCTTAAAATATAGATGAAGGTGGGTGGGTAAACAGAATATCACCTGACGTACAGCAGAGTTTCCGTTTACATTAACAATTCTATCTTAAAATATGGTTCACCAAATGACACAAAAAACAGACATGTTAGAGGCTGCTGCCCTTTCTATGGTGAAGTGATTGTTTTCAAAGGTATCTAGGCTACAACACAGCCCCATAGTCGTGATACCAAGCACGACACTTCCATCCATCTATATATAGCACCCTTCACCCATTTCCTCAATTCACTCCAAACACATACATCAAATACCTCCTGGGTGCCAGATAGTACTAGGCACAGAAGATACAAAGACCAATGACGCATGGTCCGTGCCCTCAAGGAGGGGGACAGTGTACACGGAACGCCACGGGCGGCTATAGGTACTGTGAAGGCAGTCCGCATGCGGGACAAAGCAGCACTAAGGAAAGGGCTCCCAGTTCTACGGGTAGCGGAACCTGAGACTTTGTCAGCAAAAGTTCTAAAGTTTGAGTGTGAAAGGAACTATCAAAGATTTTAGCAACAATGGGAGAAGGATTGGGGTGGGGGAGGTAGGGACATTATACTCAACATCTGGAGCCTTTAGGTTCAGGATGGTGCTTAGAGAAACTAGCAAGAGGTCCACGGCTCTGGGTCAAAGGTTGTGTTTGAGGGCGTGATGGGGAATGAGGCTGGGTAGATAATAGGATCTAAGTCATAAAGGACCTTGATTATCTCAATGAGGAGTCTGTTTCAATTTTTCGTTTTGCTTTGTTTTTTGTTTTTTTTCTGTAGGCAATGGAGAAGACATTGAAAGGTTGTAGGAAGTTCAGATTTGTGATTGAGAAAGATAGCACCAAGAATGAGGGGTAGCGACTAAGCGAAAGCAGAGACTGGTGAGAGGCCTACAGTCTAAGACAGGTTGACAGGCAGAATGATGCCAGGGGATGGTGCCAGATGAGAAAGAAGACAGATCCAAAGTCAGCAGTAGAAATGACAGGACCTGTTGACTTGTTAGACTAGGGGTCCTGGGAAAGGGAAAAATCAAGTACAACTCCCAGGCAATTATTCAGTTGGATAATATCCAGTACAATTACCCAGTTGGATAATTGTGTAGATAGCGGTGGCATCGACTGAGGTTGGAGAGGTGGGCAGGGGAGAGGTGTGAGTGGTAGATTTGGATTATCCGTGTTTGAGTATTTGTGGAATATCTGGGTGGAGTTCATATACAGAGATAGATGGATAGATGGATGGATGGATGCACAGATAGGTTGTGTCTAACAGAATATATTAAATGTATACAGAACATGGTGTTCAATGCTACTGAGGTAGGGAAGGTCAAGGATGAACAGTTAGAGTGCCACTGGTGACCTACACTGGAGGAGAGGTACAAGTAGAAGGCTGACTGCAGAGTGCCAGGAGTTAATGCAAGATGAGACAGAAGACACTGAGTTCAGTCCTTTAGCAAACTATCTGACTGTGTCTAGAAAGAAATGTATAATGTATCATGATGAAAGTTACACAACTCAGAATATACTAAAAACACTGAGTTGTACATTTTAAATGGGTGAATTGTGTGGCGTGTGAGTTGTATCTCAATAAAGGTGTTTCAAGAAAAAGTAAGACACTGGCTATCTATTTTACATATGATAATGTATATCTTTCAATGCTATTCTCTCCAAACATCCTACCCTCTCGATTCCTCCCACTGAGTCCAAAAGTCTGTTCTTTATGTCTCTGTCTCCTGGAGGGGTGGTGTGAGGAGGGACATGGGGAGCAGTTCATAAGGGAAGGGACATGTGTATGCCTATGGCCGATTCATGTTGATGTATGGCAAAAACCACCACGATACTGTAAAGTAATTATCCTCCAATTAAAATAAATAAATAAAGTTTAAGTGAAAGAGGGGAAAAAAGAAAAGGTATGACATAGGGTGAGAGCTAAAGTAGACAAGGACATGGGTACCAGGAAGAGTTGAGAGTATGTGTGTGCTTAATGGCAGAAGCCCATGGAACATGTAAGCTTAAAGAGGCATGTTGTGAGGGTCCTGAGAAGGAGGAGAGGATACCACCTGAGCACAGCGGCTCAGATAAGCCCCCAAAGGGAAGGGAGCTCAGGATGGCAGGGCAAAGATGAGGATGGAGTAGATGTAGGTCTGCTTGTGGGTGTGGAGGGCTCAGAAGTTGCATGAGTTCCCGCTAATGGCTTCTCTTTCCTGTGAAGCAGAGGTAAGACTTCTGAGAGTGAAGAAAGCCATCTGTCCTGCTTCCCTCTCCAGCTGGGATCCTCCGTTACTGACAAGAAAGTGCCTCCATGGACTTAAGTCTCTGGCCAGAGGTACTGAGGGTAGAGGTGCTTCCTCACCCCTATCCCTGCCCCCAGCCAACCACAGCCAACCCCTGGGGCCCTCGCAAAAGGCAAAGTCCACAGGCCACATCCTGACTGCTAACAGGGTTCTGGTTTAACTTTAACCCCTTACTTATCAACCTCTCTCAGTCAACACAATTGAGTCTTTACTCTCCTCACCGATGGCCTTAATACACACTGCCAGAATAAAGAACCTTGGATCAGAAACTCCCTCTATTTTTGGTTCCTTCCCCTTCCTGTTTCCTCTGTTCTTTGCTGTCTCTCACCAGCTCAGGAGCATCTCCCCTTCTGCTACAGAGCCTAGAGCATCTCCTTTGAAGCCAAAGTCAAAATGACCCCAATCCATCTCTGAGCTCCTGTATCTTTAAATTGGTATATTACAGAAACCATGAGTGAGGCTTGGCAGAGGGGTTGGCATTCACTCAGTATTATTACCTTTTTTTCCCTTGACCTACCATCAGAGAAGCACTAGGGTGAGGCAGGCAAGATGCCCAGGGCACCAAATTTAAGGAGGGATTACTCTCAAGGTCATGTAAGCACAGGGTAGGAGTGCTTGATAAGTGGGCTTATCAGGGGCAGGCAAGTACAGGACCTGAGAGTGATGCCTCCTTAAATTTTGCATCCTAGAAGCCTCTCCAGCTTCACCCTAGTACTGCCCCTGCCTACCAGCTAGGCAGCCCCTCCTCCCCGCCCGGCCAGATGTTACATACTTCGGGGCTCTTTCAGGATCACTTGCAACACAGTGGTTTTCCTGAATGTCAGGTTCCCCAGGTAGATACGGCAGGTGTAGTTTCCTCCATCAGACTCCTTCACTCCGTGGAGCATTATGGAGCCATCATTGCGGGAAGTGTCTCCCACCAAGTTTACACGGTTCCGGAAGCGGCCCCAGTTCTGGGGGTACCCTTTGGGTGCCCTGAGTTTGGGCTGATAGCACAACACAATCTCCTCCTAGAAGGGAAAGGCAAAATGTGAGAGACTGAAGGACTGGGGTTGGAGGGAGCTCTCAGGATTCACAGGCCCTACGTGTAGAAGCAGTAAAGGTATCATCAGAAAGTATCAGAAAATACAAAGCCACGGACACACGTGTCCACACCAGCCTCCTTGTGGCTCCTGAGTGCTGGCCTCAGGGCCTTTGTACTTGCTGCTCCCTATGCCTGGAACACTCTTCCCACCTAGACAGACACATGGTTGCCTCCTTCACTTCCCCAAGACCTCTACTCAAATGTTACCTTTTTGGTGAGGCCTCCCTGACCATCTACATAAAATAACAATCACAAAAGCCTGCTTTCTTGTTCTCCATAGCTCTTACTATTACCTGACATACTGTGTATATATTTCTTCATTATTACTATTATTTGGCTGCATAGGGTGTTAGTTGCCCCACAGCAATGTGGGATCTTAGTTTCCTGACCAGGGATCAAACCAGTGTCCCTACATTGCAAGACGAATTCTTAACCACTGGATCACCAGGGAAATTCCTATTTCTTCATTATGTTTCTATGTATCTCCCTCCATCTTGATTGTAAGTCTCCCACCAGGGCAGGAGCTTTGAGTGTTCACCATATAACAGGCACTTTAAAAATACTTGTTAAATAAAAAAGTGTCCGAATTTTTCAAAAAAGTATATAAATACCATTATTTTTTAGAAGTTTCTAAGAACAGGAAATGAGGATACAGACACAAATATGAATGAAAAGACGTGGCACCTAACCTGTTGTCTCTTGTGATTCAAATTCATAACTCCCAAATGTCAACTATCATCCTATGTTCTGCTGTGACTCAGTTTGGTGGATGACAATTAAATATACAATGAGTTCCCAGAGGTGAACCTGAAACTACATGTGATTCTCCAGACCCCACCATGAAGCCATCCTCTCTGATCCACTCAGACAGCATATAGGAATCAACTGAGTGTAAATGACATTTTGTATGGATGACCTGGAATATGTCTTCATTTGTAAAAGATAAATCTTTTCTAAGCTTTGTATCTTAACTTTTATTAACAATAAGTTATGTGGGATGTCTCTCAAGACACAGCTTGACTCATCAGGACATCACCATGCCATAGTTGACGTCCACTGGTCTAATGAACTAACCTGCTGTTTACTGCTTCAGCGTTCCTGTGAAGTACCCTCTTCGAGCAGTAGCAACATCTACTTCTTCACCATCTTAATGAGTCATTTTTCCCAACTGGAAGCTGAAATTGCCCAGCCAAGATAAGAGGCCCAGGTTGTTTTGTTTTTTTTTTTCTTTTTTGACAAACTCCAAAGTCCAACCCCTTATAAGACCACCATGTGGCACCTGATGCCTAGGTTCCTGCTGTCCCCACTCTGTCCTGACACCACACAATGAGGGCATCTCCTCCTTACCTTGGCAGGCTCTCCTGATGAGAACATCCAGTCTACCCTGCTCATGTGCTTCTCTTCTGTGCTGTGGAAAACACATTCCATCTGAGTCGAATCACCCACATGAACCATCAGCTCTGGGGATAAAATGATAAATCAAGTCACACTCAAAGTATAATCTCTAGAAGCCAAAGAACTTCTGGAAGAGATCATGTTTAGCCAAAGATCCTCAGCAGTAAAACCAATGTCATCACCATACACTGCACACTTTCCCTCTGTGCGGCCAGAATATTCGGAGGCCTCTCATCAAACCAACACGATACCCCAAGGATAAGAGAGCATCCTCTAGCTGCCAGCACACATCAAGTCTGAGGGTCCCACTGATGTCAATAAACACTTTCTGGCTTCTCTTTAATTCCTTTCTCCTTCTCCTTTCCTAGAACTTTTCCCACAAGCCTCAGCTTCACTTCAAGCCTGTAACAAAGAATGGAAAACCATGAAGCCCTCCACTTTCTGTTCGCCCACTTGAGTAACCACATCTGCTTAACATAAACAGGAAGTAGAAATAACTCTCATTCTTATAAATAACCCACTGGCTCTCCCAGGTGAAAAACTGAATCATGGGTGACTCTCTTCTACTTAATTCTTTTACAAGTTGTCTTAGGACTTGCTTAGGACAATTCTCGCTAGACTACAGGTCACAGGACTGCTTGCTAATTAGGTCAAACAACAGGCAGTTTTCCTTTTGACTTTTCTCTCATTTTAATCCCTGTCCCCACTTCCCCACCTGTTCCCCCTTCTGCACCTGCTCCCCCTTCCTCTCATTCTCGGCTTTCCAACTGTAGTCTTTTCCTCCTGCTTATTTGTGTAAACAGCTGATCCCATCATATATTTACTACTTATGTCATTTTAAGAAGTCCCTGAAAAAGAAAATAATTAGAAAGATGCTTCTGATTTTTCACCAGTGCTCTATATAAATGAACCACAAAGTCAGTCAAGAAATGAAAGGCAGGATGGTATTTAAGGGAGACACAAGTCTAGGTCTTATTTGGACAGAGTTCCTTCAAAAGAGCATTGAGCAAAGCTCACAAAGCAACACAGTACATCAGCTAACTTTTTCATCCAAATTGTGTCACTGAGAGAACACTAACTTCCCACTCAGCAGGAAAGATGTACAATGGGAGGAAAGCAAAAGAAAATATTATGAACTTGGAACTCTATGGAGGGAATTATTTTGGAAGTAATTAAAATTCACTCCAAAGAATATCAATAGCAAAGAAAACGCCCTCTAAATCTATGAGTATATCAAGAATTGAACCCTATATTTTAAATGCAATAATAAGAACTAAATATTCTGAATTCTTTCAACACACCAGACATGTGCTAAACACCTAGGTTATCACCTAGTCATAACAATATTTTGAGATATGCACTATTATCCTCCCATTTCACAGAGGAAGAAACTGCATGAGTGCAGCGCTTCATGGCCAGTAAAAGGCAGACCAGAATTCACACCCAGGCCTGAGCGAAAACAAAGCCCACGCGTTCTCACCCCCTTTACTGTTACCACCTCACATAAGTGGAAAGATGGCTGATTCTAGAGCAAAAGTAAAGGAAGTTAACATTATTTTTATTTGTAAGAAAACTGTCTATACAACTGAAATTTGTCTTTCAAATATTAGGAACTTTCTCTAAAATTTAAAGCCTGTCAGATGTGATTCTAAAACATGGACTTTTATTATTTCATTATCTTCCCTCCTTTCTAGTATCATCAGTTCAGTTTAGTCGCTCAGTTGTGTCTGATTCTTTGCAACCCCATGGACTGGAGCACGCCAGGCTTCCCTGTCCATCACCAACTCCCGGAGCTTGCTCAAACTCAAGTCCATCAAGTCAGTGATGCCATCCCACCATCTCATCCTCTGTCATCCCCTTCTCCTCCTGCCTTCAATCTTTCCCAGCATCAGGGTCTTTTCCAATGAGTCAGTTCTTCGCATCAGGTGGCCAAAGTATTGGAGTTTCAGCTTCAGCATCAGTCCTTCCAATGAATATTCAGGACTGATTTCCTTTAGGATTGACAGATTTGATCTCCTTGCAGTCCAAGGGACTCTCAAGAGTCTTCTCCAAAACCACAGTTCAAAACCATCAATTCTTCAGTGCTCAGCTTTCTTTATGGTCCAACTCTCACATCCATACATGACTACTGGAAAAACCATAGCTTTGACTAGGTGGACCTTTGTGGGCTTTTTCTAGTATCATGGGGCTTCCCTGATAGATCAGTTGATAAAGTATCTGCCTGCAATGCCAGAGACCCCAGTTCAATTCCTGGGTTGGAAAGATCTGCTAGAGAAGGGATAGGCTACCCACTCCAGTATTCTTGGGCTTCCCTTGTGGCTCAGGTGGTAAATAATCTGCCTGCAATGCAGGAAACCTGGGTTTGATCCCTGGGTTGGGAAGATCTCCTGGAGAAGGGAAAGGCTACCCACTCCAGTATTCTGGCCTGGACAATTCCAAGGACTGTATAGTCCATGGGGTCTCAAAGAGTCGGACATGACTGAGTGACTTTCACTTTCACCTTCACTTTCTTTCTTTCTAGTATCACAGACCTTCATAAACTGAGAAGAGATTAGAACAGAATAAAAAGAGAGTAATGAAGTAATGATGTTGAAGCTGAAACTCCAATACTTTGGCCACCTGATGCGAAGAGCTGACTCATTTGAAAAGGTCCTGATGCTGGGAGGGATTGGGGGCAGGAGGAGAAGGGGACCACAGAGGATAACATGGTTGGATGGCATCACCGACTCAGTGGACATGAGTTTGAGTAAACTCTGGGAGTTGGTGATGGACAGGGAGGCCTGGCATACTGCAGTCCATGGGGTCACAAAGAATTGGACACGACTGAACGACTGAACTGAATGAATTTAGGATCCAGAAGTCACCTAAAGCTCACCTACTATGCCACCTACCACATGCATAAGTCTCTTCAGTAAGAGTATTTTCTCTCCCTGAACAACTCAAAACATTGTTCAGGCAATTCATCTGCTATGAAAACTTTAATTCTATTTTGAATCTTAAAAATATAGATCACATGATTGAAATAATACGCACATGCTTGAGCAACAATTACTTTTTGTTCTCTTTATACATCTTATTAACTATTACATATCTATACAGTGTAACTATATAATCTGTGAACACTCACATTCAGATGCCTTAAAATCCTTTCACAGAATACAAGGAAGCAAATTCTTAAAAAAGAGAGAGAGAAAAGAAAAGAAAAAGAAAACTGTCTCTAGCTTTTAAAATAAGAACTATGAGTAGAAGAGTTGAAGCAGTAGAAAGACGGAAAAATCACAAACTGAGGAGTAAACTTCATGGAGGAAGCCGTACATGAGTTTCCACCTGGGAGTAGATGGCCACCAGGCAAGCGGTTAGCACTCAGAGCTATTCCCACTCTGGCTGGAAGGAAAAAGTAAGTACCAGTTGCTCCACTGGCTACTGGAAAATACCTGCCTCCCATAAAATTGCTCTAGCCTACTCCCATGGACTCAACTCTTAAAATTGCCTGCTTTGGATTTGTTCCCTCTGTGTCTCTTCTAAGCAGGAAAAGGCACCATTTTGTAGGACATGCTTGCATGTTCTCAAGGCCAGCATCAGAGAACAAAGAAGAAAGGGGTAACTCAAAGATAATCCTTGGGAGACACAGGTAGCTGGTTCATTTCTTCTTCCTGGAGAGCCCTAGCTTTGAAATCAAAGGGAAAAAATGCAATTGATAAAAAGTATTAATATGAAGTTAGGAGTGATGTCAGAGGCCACCTTCCACAATTTCGTCTACCACTTCATTTTTTTAGAAATCAGATGCAAGTGAGAGATGTTAACCTAAGGATTTCATTCATTTGACAAATGTTTATTGACTGCGTACTCTGTGCCAGGGGCTGTACCTGGGGCTGGTCATGGGACCAAGAACACAAATGCAGGTGGACAGGGGAGACACAACTGAACAGGTGTGATGAGTGTGTCACCAGAGAGGAGAGCTGGGTGCTCCAAAGGAGCTCATTGAAAGGACAGACCTAAGCAAGCTGGCAGGGAGAGGAGTCTAGATCCTAGCTCCTGCACTAGACAGCAAGCCCTCCTGAGGACATAGACTGTTCTTCCACTTCACACTTTGTTGTTGTTTTCTTCTTTTCAATCTTTTATGTTTGGTTGCACTGGGTCTTCATTGCTGTGTGCAGGCTTATTCTAGCTGTGGAGAGCGGGGACCACTCTCTGGTTGCACTGAGCGGGCTTCTCACCGTCGCGGCTTCTCATGCTGCGGAGCATGGGCTCTGGGGTGCACAGGCTTCAGTAGGTGTGGCACACAGACTTAGTTGCTCCACAGCATGTAAAATCTTCCGGGATCAGGGATCAAGCCCATGTCCCCTGCATGGGCAGGTGGATTCTTATCCATTGTACCACCAGCGAAGTCTCCATTTCACACATTTAAAGAGTATCCCTAATTCTGTGATTTTCAAACTTTTTAAAGCAGCAGAATTCTTTCTTCAAACAAAATCTTACCTGGAAGTCCAAGAATACAACAGAAAAAAGGAAAAGGACTCGGTTGTAGTGGAGGTAGAAACCTGAGGTCCTGGCGTGATTAGGTCCTCTGTCCCCACCTGCCTTGTTCTCACTCTCTGTGTGGCCCACCGGGTCCCTTGGACCCTGAGTGTTCTACAGAGCATGTTTTTAAAACCAAAAAACTACAGAAGCTATTTATAAATAGGAACATGAGGTCCTAGGAAGTTAGGGAAACCTGCTCATTTCTTTTATATCCCCCAGAAAACATAGTTACCTACAAAATATGGAGACAACATCAATCTGCAAAATTTATGGAGAGCATCAGGGTATAATGGAAAGAACATGAACTATGTTGACAGAGGTACCAGGGTCCAAGTATTGGATATACCATTTAATAAATATATGTCCTCAGGCAAGCCACTTAAACTCTCTAAGTCTCAGTTAACACGTCTATAAAATGAAAAGGAGAACACGGAACTTCCTTCACAGAATTTTCATAAGGATGAAATAGGTTTTAAGTAATGATAAAATAATGATCATCATTACTTTTATTTAAAGAGCACCATTGGGACTTCCCTGGAGGTCCAGTGGTTAAGAATCTGCCTGCCAATGCAGGGGGCACAGGTTCAATCCCTGGTCTGGGAACTAAGATCCAACATGCCATGCTAAACCCATGCACCGCAACTACGGAGCCCACGCCCTAGAGCTCATGACCCACAACAAGTGAAGCCACCTCAACGAGAAGCCCACACACCACAAGTAGAGAGTAGCCGCTCCCGCGAGCAGCAACAAAGACACAGAGCAGCCAAAAGTATTAAATAGATAATGTTTTTTTAATCCTCCGTGGGTTACTTTAGAAAACTAATAATAAATAGCGAGCACCATTTATTGAGGACTCACTTCGTGGTAAGTACCTAGCCCACTGACTAGGATTTGCTCAACAAAATCAGTTCACATCCCTCTTTGCACACCAAATCTCTTGCCCTTTGCCCTTCTCTGAGTAAGCATTCATGTTACCTTTGGGTTCCTCTGGCAGTACATGCAGGACGACCACTTTTTTGAACACGAGGCTCTCCATTTGGAAGCGGATTTCACAGGTAAAGTTTCCTTGGTCGGTCTCTTTCACATTTTGGAGCAGGAGGGAACCGTCATGGTGTAAGATGTCCCCCACTAAGCGCACACGATTCTGGAAGTGCCCCACAGGCACGCTGATGTTGGAGTAATAGAAGAGCACATACTCATCCTGGAGGGCAACACAACATCAGAGGAAATTTCAAGCCCATGGCACCAGACCCAGAAGTCTGAGTTCAAAAGCCCCTGTTCCATGGAGGCAACATAGTCATCGTCACCATCAGGATCAAAGAAGTACTTGGTACCCAATTAAGAAGAAGAAGAAGAAGAATGTGCCAGACAATACTTTAACTGACACACAACTCTGTGGCTTCTATTAGACAAAGACAGCTGGAGAAACAGGGTGAACACATTTTCATTTCTTACAGTTTAAGGTAAAATGTAACACCTACTCTGAAAATCACTTTGGGGATTCAAACTCACAACTTTTGGTGTTTGGCCACACTGCACGGCATGTGGGAGCTTAGTTTTCCAACCAGGGGTTGCACCTGGACTCTAGGCAGTGAGCATACAGAGTTCTAACCCACAGGACCTCCAGGGAATTCCACAAACTCACAGCTTTTGAAAAGTACCTCCCTGTGTTCTGCCATGGCCCCTGGATTCAATGGCATCTAAATGCAACCCCACAGACAGGCTGTTGTAAGAATTCCTGCCACATTAGCTGTCACTGCTCTCCTTTCCACCCTCCTCCAGGCAGCACATCATAAGGCATGAGAAGGAGTCATCAAAGGAAATGGTTTACAGACTGGGGGGGGAGAGCCATAGGGAATTCTTATTTTCACTTAGACCATGGGTATATCCCTCTTATAACAATAAACAGTCAGGAGGTTAAGACTTTGCCTTCCAATGCAGAGGGTGAGGAGGGTTCAATCTCTGGTCAGGAAACTAAGATCCCACATGTCTTGGGGCCAAAAAACTAAAACATAAAACAGAAGCAATATTGTAACAAATTCAAAAAAGACTTTAAAAATGGTCTGCAGCAAAAAAAGAAAAAAATCTTTGAAGAAAGTAAATAGTAACAAAAATTTGAGCGATAGTAATATTATGGAAATAACATGCTCTGAACTACTGAAACAATATTCCATTTGAAAAACCTCAGGACTTTATTGCCAGTCATACATTACTTGGAGTATATTTCACAAATGAGCCCGATACACAAGTATCTCCACAGAATCTCAGATGAGGCTTCATACACTTTTGCTAATCCAAAGAGCTCTCTCACTCAGCCATGCTTGCCAATCCTAACAGTTTAAGCAACCATGAAGGAGAAAGGGATGATTCCCCAGCACTTAAATGGATCAGCAGAGTGCTGAAAGAATCTCCACCCTCCTGAAGATTACTGTGACATCATTTCTGTGCCTGGGCCGTAACTCTTTTTGTCTAGACAAATGTGTTTTCATTCTTCTGACCCCTCCCACCCACCTATGCTACTCCACAAATGGGAGAAACAGGAAAGAAAAGAAACTAAAAGGACTTTATGTGTCTGTCTCCTATTAGCTTCTCAATGACCTGAAAAGTAAGTATCACCATTATTCACAGATGGGGAAGTGAAGCTCAGAGAGGTTGAGTAACTTTCCCAGCTGACTGTAATCAGCTGTGTACCACCAAGAGATCAAACTAGGATAAGGCTCAGCTCTGGTGAGCTCCAGAATCCAACTCCTGAAACCCCACCTCATGGCACGGGATGACTTGATTCTCCCTCTCCCCACATTCTGACACCATTGAACCAGGGGCTTCTAATACACAGCAGGGTTTCCTCCTTGTTACCTTGGTGTGCTCTTCTGATGAGAACATCCAGTCTACCTTGGTCACATGTTTCTCTCCTGTGCTCTGGGAAACACATCCCAGAAGGGCTGAATCACCCACGTGAACTGTTAGCTCCACGGCGGAAATAGTCAAGTCATTCAGGCCCAAGGAATAACCTAGAGAAGGCAACAGACAAGAGAGACATCATCAGACAAACTCACTCAACAACAAAAATTAGTATTAATCTCCAAGTAGATGCAGACTTTCCTGGTGGCTCAGATGGTAAAGAATCTGCCTGCAATGCAGGATACCCAGGTTCAATCCCTGGGTCAAGAAAATCCCCTGGAGAAGGGAATGGTTACCCACTCCAGTATTCTTGCCTGGAGAACTCCAGGGACAGAGGAGCCTGGTGGGCTATAGTCAGTGGGGTCATAAAGAGTCTGACATGACTAAGCGACTAACATCTTCCCTCCCCAGATGACCCAACGTGAACAAAGTATTCAGAGGCCTTTAATTCAACCCAGCGTGGCACTCCCAAGGGTAAGAAAAATACCCTGTGGTTACCCCCACGTGGCTCAAGTCAAAGGACTTCTACAATCTTCATATTGTCCAATGCTCCTAGCTAGACCCTCCCTCTTTTCTAGTCTTCATCCTGAAATGTCCTTTCTAAAGAAAGAAGAGAGGGAATTCCTTGGCAATTCAGTAGTTGCTTTCACTGCTGAGGGCACAGGTTCAATCCCTGGTTGGGGAACTGAGATCCTACAAGGCACACAGCAGGGCCAAAAAACAAAACAAAAATAAGAAGAAAGAGAGAAACCCTGAAGCCTCTCCCTTGTGGCCGTGAATTTAGATGCCTATAAGCAGGTGATGATGTCTCTGGCTCCTGGTTTCCCATCAGTCCCCTAACTGAAAGGCCAGTTCACAGGCAACTTTGCTTCCCTCCGTTTTTCTCCTTTTTTCATTCCTCTAAAAAAGCGTATCTCTGGATGTGCTGGCTGATTCTGGCCGTAGTGCAGATCCTTGTAATTAGGTCAATACAGAGCGCGGCCCCTCCCTTGAATCTCCTTTGTCGGCTTTCCCCCCACCTGCCCCCTCCAGTTCTGCCCTCAGCCTGGCTTTCCAGCCTCTAGGGGTTAGTCTACCTCATACCCCTCCAATATCTGTCCATTGTTCAAGTAATTTCTCTTTTCACTTAAAGAGAAAACCATTTCTAAAGAGAAAACCATCACATGGATTTTTCTGTTTTCATAAGACATGCTCTATGCAAAGAGACAATCACAGCAAGACACAATCAGATGCTGGCCAGTTCCCATCAAAGAAGAGCCAAGTGAATGGAGTTGGGTATAAACAGAAAATGTGCCGGCCTCTCCATCCAAGCTGTTGTCCCAAGAGAAGAGCGTTAACTTCCTTCCCAACAGCAGGCACACACACTGGGGAAGACGGGAAAGAAAACATGAACTCACCACCCTCTGGAGGGAATTATTTTGAAAGAAATCAAAAGTACCTCCAAAAATGATTTGGAATTTTCCTGTAAGGAAGAACTGAGCAGCTTCAAGTGTGGTTAAAGGGATAAGAAGCTATATAATGTGATATGAAGACTGCTGACTGTAGAATTAAATGAACTTGCTAGAAGGTAAAAGCAGCAAGCAAAGCAGAGAGAAACTTGGACTTGACCAGCAGCCTTTGTACAGAAATAACTGAAGAAATCAATACTTTCTACAGAGGAGGAAAATCTCTCCATCAAAAAGTACAATCCCGGTTGCCCAGGGTCACCAGGCAACTCCACAGGGGGTTAGACTGCTAAGTCTCTGATGGAAGGGCAAAATGCTGCAGGCTGCTTCACCCATCTCTGGAAAGAAAAGAAAGTGAAAGTGAAAGTCTCTTTAGTCCATGGAATTCTCCAGGCCAGAATACTGGAGTGGCTAGTTGTTCCCTTCTCCAGGGGATCTTCCCAACCCAGGGATCAAACCCAGGTCTCCTGCATTGCAGGCAGATTCTTTACCAACTGAGATATCAGGAAAGCCCCTGAGATTATTATAACCCTGATTCCATGGTGAAAAAACTTCTCTAATATGGACTATTTTCTTGTGCGTGCACATGTCTAACTGCATGCGTGTGCAAATGCTATGTTGCCTGGAATTAAAGCAAAGACCATTCTTTTGTACACTTTGCTGAGTCATTCTTTAGGTCACCATGTGAAGTCCAAAAAGCTAATAAAAAAGAGAAAAATGGAATGGATAAACAACAAGGTCTTACTGTACATTACAGGGAACAACAGTCAATATCCTATGATAAACCACAATAGAAAAGAATATGAAAAAGTATGTATATATGTATAACTGCATTGCTTTGCTACACAGCAGAAATTAACACAACATTATAAATCAACTATACTTCAATAAAATAAAAAATTTTGGACTTCCCTGGTGGTCCAGTGGCTGAGACTCTGAGCTCCCAATGCAGGGACCTCAGGTTCAATCCTTCAACAGGAGACTTGATCCCACATGCCACAACTAAAGATCCCGAGTGCTGCAACTCAGGCCCAACACAGCCAAATAAATAAATAGAATAAATTTTAAAATTAAATTCAAAAAAAAATTTTTTTAAGAAAACAAATTTAAAAGTCGTGAGAGTAAAGCACCTAATTATTCTTCTGACAGAGCCATATCCATGGGATAAAGAGAGAGATAAGGTGCTAACGGATGAAAGGGAGCTAAAGGATGAAAAGACAACAGATGAGCAAGAAGCAGCAGCCTTGACCACTGTAGGAACAGGAGACTCCAACCCGGTTCAGGGAGGCAACCAGAGCAGGCTTTTTAAAAGGAAGTAGAGCTTAAGGAGAAGACTGAAGGCTTAGGCAGGCTTGCTAGGGTGAAGTGGGGAGAGAAGGTACTAAGCAAACGAAACTATCAAAAACTGGGCAAGAGCTCAGTGCATTTGAGGAACTGCAAGAAGGCTGGCATGGCTAAAGCAGGAAAACAATTACAGGGACGTAGGGACTCTCTTTGATGATTTCATTTCCTGATCTGCAACAAGCTGTGGTTTTAAAGATAACAGTTGAAAGTGCAGGAATGCCAGTGAGAAACTTTCTTCATATTCTGTAGAAGGGTCATAGAACACCCAGTCAGGACCAAAAGGCATTCTGTTTCTAATAGAAACAGAGGAATATTCAGCTTTCCAAGAAAGAGTCTGCTACCTGGCTTCTAAAACAACTGTTTCAACAAAACTATAAAGTTCCAGGCTGGGGTTTCCGTTTTCAGCAAAGCAAAGGGAAGTGAAAATACATAAAATTGGCTTCTGAACACACGTGAGACTTGAAAGAAATCAAATACCCTCCTTGGTCCCTTGGCTTCTACTTACCCAGTAACACTGGCATCAGGATGACTTTCAGTGGGTAAAACATGCTGTTGTCAATTTTTCAATCTTAAAAGAAAAAAAAAATCAGAAAATAGTGTTAGGAGGAGTTCATTCATTTAACCAATCAATAGTGAGTACCTCTGTTAGCCAGTCTTTCTCTGAAGCACTAGGATGCAGCATGGAACAAGGAAGACAAGGTCCTGGGTCACATGCAGTTTGCATGTGGCAGGGAAATGGAGAGAAAAAAGCAGCAAAAGAATGAATAAGAAACAGCGGATGCTGGTAACTGCTATGATAAAACAAAACAGAGTGGTGTTTGGAGAGTCACTTGGGGGCCGCCTCAGATTGACTGTAAGGGAAGATTATATGAAAGTTGCTTTTCGAGAGAATTAAAAGCAAATAATTCCAGGATAACCTTGAGATGACAACTCTAAACAATCTACAGTCTGAGAGTTTCATAAAAATGAAAAATTACAGGATACTCAGGCTGAAATGTTTACCTATATCTCCAACTAAATTAAAACAACTGCCTTAAATATATAAAGAACGTTCTGAACTTGTAAGAAAAGAGATACACAAATAAGGGGGAAATTTTTAAACTCAGTTAAGGCATTCACCAAGTTCTACGACACAAAGAAGCCACCTGAAAGGTCCATGGCGAGATTTTATTTTTTTCACTTTTTCAGGCAGGATAGCATGAGTAGAAGGAGAATCAGACTGTACACGGGCAAAAGTACTTTAAAAGCATCTCTATTATCTCTGTGGTATAAACTTCACTGCATCCACCATTTCCTGGGAATAGATCTGCTGTTCTACACAAAGCCCCACAGTTTTCTTAACAGAACAGAAATACCTTAACTCCAAAGAGTCACAGTTCAACCAGCCTTAGGCTCCAACCTACTCCTGTGGTGGGCCTCGGCCATGATCTCTGAACCCTTAACATCCTGGAGTAATTCCACCTCAGAATTTGCTGAAAGGAAAGGTCTTCTTGGTATATTAACATCATATTACCCGAGCCAGCTCTGCTGAAGTCCAGCACATATATGGTGGCCATTTCAACTTATAAAAAAATGATTACCTCAGAGTTTCTTATCTGAATTTTAATCAACAAAATTCTCCATCTGGGTCTTCACTGGTGGCTCAGTGGTAAAGAATCTGCCTGTCACTGCAGGAGACATGGGTTCAACCCCTGATCTGGGAAGATCCCACATGCCGCAGAGCAACTAAGACTGAGCACCACAACTCCGTGCTCTAGAGCCTGGGAGCCACAGCTACCGAAGCATGCATGCCCAGAGCCCGTGCCCCACAACAGGAGAAGCCACCACAATGAGAAGTCAGCACACCACAACTAGAGAAAGCCCGCACACAGCAACGAACACACAACACAGCCATAAATAAATAAAACCATTAAAAAAATTCTCCACCTGGAAAATCAGAGTCAAGCTGTTCAAGGCAGCCCTTCCTAGGTCTTGCTTACGCAGAAAGTCAGTTGCCCTTGATGAACTTCAATTTCCTCACCTATAACATGGGGATAACGACGCAAGAATCAGATGTAAGAATGTAGATTTCAGTGCTTAAAAAAATAGAAAGCATTACTATATAAGATCCTATTTTTTAAAGCCTAAAAGTCATATAGGAAATAGAGTTATTAGCTTTAGAGGAGATTTCGGACTCTGAGAATCTACCTTTATAAGAATGGCAAATGATGAATCAGAATGAACTGGAAACTTCTTAAGTTTCGGTTCTTGAATCCATTACAACAATGAAGATAGCAATTACACTGACTCAGATCTACCAAAGTCACGTTAAGTTTTCCCAAATATAAGTATTTCTAATGAAAATACAGATCTCTCTCAAGATAGCCAGAGCATGCTTTATTCCAGCTCTATATAAAAGATACACCCACCTTATCCCACACATACATCGCTGAGTGTGATAAGGGGCTTCTTTTATAGTATAACTTTAATTCATCATATCTGGGACAACTAAAATCCCTGTTGTATTCTGGATGAATTTTTTCTCCAGGAAGTTGGTTGTACTCCTTTCATTCTCCAGCAAATAGTTGTCCTATATTCCCCAAAGCAGTGCACTATTTATGTAGACTTGCCTACACCCTCAAAGGCAGGACCAAAATGCATCTCATTTATGACTGTCCCATGCCTGTGCTACAGCACTGGTGAAGTGTCTGGCATATACTGGATACATGCTGATAGCTGCCAATATAACCATCAAATTGAAATCAGCTTCGACATCCTGCAAATGCACTGTTCTATTTTAAGAGGAAACCAGCGACTCCAAAAAGATTCTGAATCTAGTCACCAAACTCAAGACACACAAAGCCACACCCAAACAAATTCTAAGAAATGTGCCAACAATCTGACAAATAGAAGATAACCATTTTCAGTCCTAAGTACTCAAAGGCATCCTTAGAACTCTGTGTGAATGAATAGAGAAGCGATGACTTAACAGTAAGAGCATTAAGTTTTTAAAAAATTCTCTTCCCAGATCAGATATTCCATTAACTGATTCTTTGATAGCTGGGAAACCACTCCATCTCCCCAGGTCTTATCCTTAACATTAAAGGATCAGATTTTTCCCCTCTAGTTATAGCACCACGCTAGAAGTCAGTAGCTGACACTCATTAAACTAGAGAAGAGTATGTGACAGGCACTGTCTGAGTGCTCTGCACATTAACCAGTTTAATTCTCACAACTCTCTATGAGGTTTTACACATGAAGAAACTGAGGCACAAATTGGTGAAGTGACCTGCCTAACAGCACAGAGCAAGTGGCAGAGCCAGGATTCAAACCAGGGTCTTCTGGATCAGAGACTGTGTCCTTACTATTACGGACGTCTCCTCCATGCATGTGAAAGTAATCAGTGTTATAGAGCAAAGCTTTCCTGAACTTCATTTAACAAAACAAGATTAATCTGATCCCCCTGACTGATTGTTCTTCCCACCTCCTGCCCCTAGTTAACTCCTGTTCATCTTTCAGATCTCAAATTAAATATAATTTCCTCAAGGAAACCTCTCCCAAACCACCCTATCCAGGGCACATCCTAGCCACAATGTTTTAATAGTACTATTATTTCTCTTTCTTTAGAGCACCTGTCACAATTTCTAATTACCTATTTGCTTAAGTGCTTGTTTGATTAAAGGCTTGTACTCCACCCCATCACCCCCTAAGACTATAAGCTTCATGAGGCCAAGAGCCATGCCTATTGGCCAGTGCATCTCCAGCACCAGCACAGAGTAAGATCCAGAGTCAAAGTCCAGGGACCACTGATCAGATGAATTAATAAACACTTAAATGGGCCAAGAACATGACTTGAGTCAAGTTTCAAGTTTCCTAGTTAGTTGGCAGATATTCAGAAATTCCTACCATGTAATATAGATAGATAAATAATAGTAGACAGATAAGCTTTTATATATATATATACACATATAGTTCAGAATTTTATAATTCAGGTGAATAATTCAGAATACATATATGAATCTCAGTCTCTAAAAAAATCTAACAGAAGCACTCAGATGAACCTTAAGCACCTTGATGGACTCCATCTGAATCTTCGACTCTGCCAGCTTCCTTCCCAGATGCTGATTTATCTTCTCACCAGCATGTTCTTGAGGTAATTCTGCACAGTAAGTTATCTCATGTGTTGGTCAAATGTTTGCAGCTGAGCTCACGGTTCTTTCACAATATAACTCTTGGTAAGTATCTTCTATCACCCCTGGGGAGTTGTAATTATCAGGACCCCCTTTTCTTATTATTAAAAGTGTAAGGGAATTGTTGTCTTTGGCACAATTATAACAGAAAAAAAAAATTTTCAGAAAAGAGGTTCATGGCAATGAGATAACCACACAGGATGTGGAAATGACCCCCTCAATATTACAATGTTACAGGACAAAATAAGGGAGAGGCACTCTCTCTCAGTCAAGTGTTTGCCCCTAGTAAGGACAAGTGACCACTGAGCCCACCGACAACCTCACCACCTTCCCTCAATCAGGCAGTCATTACTCCTGTTCTCTCCTCTAGACCAGCTTCTATCTAAACCATCTTCCCTGAGATCTGGCCATGCAGATGGTGAGGCAAGCATGAACAGCCTAGCCCTCTTGGGAGGTTTAAGTTCCTGACTTCTTAAGGTTAAATATTGGCCTGTGCAGGATTGGGAGAAAAGAAAGGAAGAGTTCTGCCATGCGTCCAAGGAACAGCCAGCCACAGCTCTATCTGCCGCAAGCAACTTAAAACCTAAAGCTTGTCACCATCATCATCATCATTTACTCTTTTATTAAGAGTAAACCTTACTGGTTTTTTCTCTGAGGATCTTAACACAGGTTACTCTACACTGCGGAAAGGAAACCTGGACCCACTAGTCTACCTTATGGCAGTCCTCCTGCAGAGGCTCACAGCTCTGGGATTGCCTCACAGCCCAAAAGGATGGCCTTTAAATGAAAACCTTCAGAACCAGCTTCTTCCGAGTGAGAAAAGTTCAAGCCACTGCTTAAGAAATACAAAGCAGGCGCTTACCCAAAATGATGAACACCAGGAGAAGCAACTCACTCAATTCTCCCACCACTGCAGTTCCCAAGTCCGACTGAAGACACTTCTGCCTGCACAGAAGGTCAGGCTCAGATCAAACCATATGCGTGCATCCTGAGGTGGCTGCAGCGACACAAACAGGAACCTCCAAATTAAGGTTCTCGTTTCAGTCAGCTGGCCTATTACTCAATTTTTATTTACACTTTCATTCTAAAATGAGGTAATAAATTCACCTTACTGAGGCAAGCCTCATGCTTCAGACCTCTGCAGGTGTCATCTCCTCTTCTAGGTGACAGCCTCCTAGGAGGGGATGTTGAATGGTCCCAGGTAAACAAGCTGAGAAATCAGCTTCATGCAAACAAAATACATTTAAGATTAACACAAAACATTTTGCTCTGTATCTAAAATATAGCAATCTTGCAATTTTATTTTTCCTCTCAGTACAGAGGGGCAATATAGCCAATCCCTGTTTCCAAAGATATGCCTGTCCCGTCCTCCAACTCACCACCGAGGCATGTCAATCTCCCCTGACCATGTGACATCAGCATTTCTAGCATACAAGAATCATTTTATTCCTCAGAGAACCCCTCAGGTGACTTGGACATCCTAGATTAAAAACTCAAAGCTTCTTTGAATCAAGGTATCTTTTGCTTTCAAGTCACCACTTCAAAATAAGTGTTTTCAGTGTACACACCTTCAATCTTGCCTGCACTGGTTTGACTTACACATGGGCATACTTGTTTTTTGAAACTTGTTCTGTATTGTTTGACACGTTGTTGAATGCTTGCTCTTCTCCAGGATTATGTCGCATGGTTCTTGAGAATGGGTATGCTGGTAAGCCAGCAACTGAGCAAATACCCCCGGTGTGGTCTATTTTAAACTACCAACATTTTTAACAATTGTTAAAAATTCCTAAAAATTTAACAATCAGCTCTTAAGGTGTGAGCTGGCTCCAGCACACCTCTGATTTTGCTGGGGTACGGCTCAGAGATGAACGGTTACTGGGTGCCGAAAATCATAAACCACCTCCCTTCTCTTTCACGTGACAGCTCTAGTCTTATATGTACACACACACCAAAAAGTAGCCAGAAAGTGCAAAGAAGTTTATTAACTGTGATGTGGTAAAGAGCTCAAGAGTTACAACGTCTGTGCATATGACCCAACAGTGCATATCCTCCTACAAAAATTAACAAACAAGAAACAAAGTGAAATGCCACAGGTAACAGTCCAACACTAGAGTCAAAAGGACGGAGTTGCCTCTTCTAGCAGCAAAGTTTTAATTGTGCAATTAAATGAGAGTCTTGTGCCACACCCTGTTGGTCTTCTTACAACTCCCCTTTGGAATCAAAACTGAGTGACACCCAAGAACATGCGGACTCAGGATTTGGCCACCAGAATTTTTTCTAAACAAGGACATGAAACATTCCCTCGTGAAGCACAGAGCCCAGTTTAAGGGCTGCAGACAATGCACCCCCCAAGAAGCTTGAGGTACCAGGTCACATGGGAAACACAAAACATTTTATAAGTTCACATTTGGTAACAGAATTAAGAGCTCAATGCACAAAACTCATAAGGCAATATAGCCACAAGTAAAGACTTCAGCAGCCAAAGAAAAACTCTGAAAGGCTTTTAACCCCCTCTGAAGGTTCAGAATTCAATTCCCTTTCTAGACAAGGCTGGTCTCCGATAAGAACTAACGGAAAAGCAAAATGAAAAAAATAAAAAGAGAGAATAGCACCTTAGAAAATATTAAAACAGTAAGTTAAAAAAAACACTTTATTTTCCTTTCATCCTTAAAAGGCAGGTATCCAAACACTGCTTTGTGTTTCTTTGAAGAAAAAAAAGCTGTAACTCAGACCCCAATAAAAGGGCTAAAGAAGGAGCCTGAAAGCAACCTTAAGACTGTGATGTGACCACAAACCCATGGAGCAGACTAGTGGTCAACTTACTCTCCTACCCTGAAGGATTTCATCATTTGGTCACTTAAAAAGGAAGGGACTGATTCAAACCATAATAAGGCTACAAAATAACATGACCAGGCATTCACACAGCACTATTTACCTAAAGTGATAAACATATCCCGCTGGATGAATCCTTATAACATGCCTGAAAGGAAACTGCCAGAAAACTCAGTGAAAACTGGTCCCTCATTGAATGGGATATAACTTTACCTGGGTTCCTGTAACATCATCTCTTTCTCAAAGAATGAGGACCCACAAGAAGTCTATCTCACAACTAGATCTCTATCTTTAAATGTCCCAGAGCCCAAATTATCTATTCTTGTTGCTCAAACTGTTTTCCTTTCTGTGTTGAGGTGTCAGACTAGACTGTCTCACTAGATTGGCCCCAGACAACCGCATACTTAACAAGTAGCCCAAGAGTGTGAGACTTAACCACTGTAGATGCAGACTGACAATCTTTCTTCTGCCTCTTCTTTCTTATATGATCAGAGGTAAATTGTAACATCTATTAACTAATCAGACTCTCTCATTAATGGACTAGATTAACATAAAAGGCCAGGCCAAATCTATGAGACGGAATAACCTAAATTTTTAAAAATAGATCTTGGCAAAAAAATATAAAAGTGATTTTTGTAGAGCATACAGTGCATTATGCTATAATACAGAAACCTCCTGAGTCACCTAGCAAAGAATCACAGAAAGGGGCTATCCTGTTAAAAAAATCAAATTATGAGAGACATTTTTTGTCTCTCACAATTAAGAAGCAAACTCTATCCCTCTATTACAGAGGACTAGACAGTCAACCCTTCCTGATATGTCATACATACTTCTTAATGGCTTATAGAAAAGCCCATGTAAATTAATATTTGAAATAATGTGGTGCAGTAGAATGGAGGAAGTTGATAGAAAGTATCGAGAGAACAGAAGAAGGAAGTATAAGTTGTATACACCCTCACTTCCTTATCTCAAATATTATGCAAAAAAGGATTTATAAATACCTTCTTTCACTCATATTTTCTGCATTTTAGAAGAAAATTTTTAAGAACAGCATAGGTTAAAAGATGATTTCATTGCAAATAACTGGTAAAGTTATTCTACTTATCCCCACTAAAAACCCTATTAACAGTTTTTCTTGCCTCTGATCTGAAAGGTCAGGAAGGAAACCATAAACCATTCAGCTGTAAGAAAGTAAAATAACAAATTGCACCTAGTGAGAAAAAGAAGGGAACCCCTCCATCTCAGCATTTCTTAATTGTAAATTGTTGACACTTGAATACTTTAAAAACTCAGTCAAATAAACCACTGACTCCCAATCCTACCATCTCTAAAAAACTGGGGTTATACACTCCAAGCCTCCCAAACACAACTGATGATGAGATAATTAAACCAATGAGTATATGCTGTATACTAACTCACAGCTGAAAATATTCATGGAGCAAAAAACAAAGAATAACTATCCCCAAAAAACATTTTGTCCAGGAGCACATCAGGAAGCTCTAAGATCCATTTCATTAAATACATACATACATACATATATATATATGTATCAGCAGTGTGGCCAACATATAGGATTCTCCCTCATAAAAACTGGAAGAAAACATGTAATACATTCAAGAGCAAAGACTAAACAAAAAGTTATTGTTCTATTTAGGAAAAGAATTCCTTCATTCAATTAAGTATAAGTTATTAACAGGGGTAGTTATCAGTCTCTTCTGAGAGTTTTTGAACAGTTTATAAATACAAAAAGAATATTTCTTCAATAAATAAGTCACTCCTAAAGTCTTTACTGATGACTTCCAGGATTCTCCACAATTATTGTCCAAGCCAGCTCCACTTCTCTGCGAGGCTTTAGCTGCCAGTGGAACAGGACATTTTCTGTTGTTAGGTGACTCTTCTTCTATCATGCAAACTTCCATCAATATGTCTCTTCATAGTCTGAATCCTGGAAAGGAAAGAATAGTAGTTGCGGTGTGTCTATGAAATACATGCCACAGTCAGAATTCAGGTAAAGACCACATGGTAGGGCCCCCCAAATGGAACTCAGCTAGGGGCTTCATTAACAGTAAAATGGCACTGACTCAATCCACCTAAATTTACTAAGTATTTCAAATTTAATATATCCAAACTCAGCTCCTGATCTTCTGCCTAAAACTTGTTCCACCCACAGGCTTGTACATATTAAAAAAATGGCAACTCTATTCTACCATTTGCTCAGGTCAAGATTTATCCTTAACTCCTCTCATTTGTTCACAGACACATGCAACTCATCAAGAAGTCCTTCTGGCTTTACCTACAAACTATAACCAGAGAACAACCACTTCTCACCATCCCCACTATCACCATCTTGGTCCAGATCAACACCCTTTTCCCTCACCTCCATTATTGCTAAAGTCTCCTAAGTGGACTGTGTTTCTGTCATGGTCCCTCACCACCTGTTTTCAACACAGAAGCCAGAATGACATTTTTAGCACTTAAATCAGTTCAGCGTCCTCTTTGCAAAAACCTCCAGTGGACTCTGTTTCAGTAGGATTGAAAGTCTAGGTCATTACAGTCATGCAATGTTCTATAAGATATGACGTTATCTCTCTGAAGAAATGCTATTCTTTGCCTTGCTCTCTTCATTCCTGCCACATTGGCCTCCGTGCTGTTCCTCGAACATGCCAGTCATGGCCACTCCCCAGGGTCTTTGCACCAACCATTTCCTCTGCCTAGAATAATGCTCCTCCCTGGTAACCATGTCTCTTGCTTCTTGTTTTAGATGTCTGTTTAAATACCATCTCAATGAGGATGCCTCCAACTATCCTATTTTTTTTGGCCACATCATGTCACTTATGGGATCTTAGTTCTCCAATCAGGGATTGAACCTGGTCCACGACAGTGAAAGTGTCTAGTCCTAACCACTGGACCACTAGGGAATTCCCCCAACCATCCTATTTAGTACCACACCCCCTTATCTGGCCATTCCATCTGTTTTTCCTATTTTATTTTTTCTCTATAGCATGAAGCACTATCTGAGACACTATATCTTACTAATTTTAAAAAGATATAGTTAGCTATTATTTGTACCCCAATTTAAGAGAAGGTAACATTTCAACTGTGTCCTGGAGGATGAGACATAACTAACAATGTTGTGTAGTTTCCGGTGTACAGCAAAGTGATTCCTTTTCTTTTTAATCTTTATCTTATATTGGAATATAGTTGATTAACAATGCTGTATTAGTTTCAGAAAAATGATTCTTCCCCCCCCCCTTTTGTTTAAGTTTTTATTTTATCTTGGAATATAGTTGATTAAAAATGTTGTGTTAGTTTCAGGACATTAGCTTATTTTGTATTATCAAAATATTCAAATCCCAAAGGGTTTTAATTAGATTCTATCCACTGGCACTATCCACCTTTCTCTCATCAGAGAAGCCACATATAATACTCAAGTACATGAGAGAAAGAGAAACAAAGAACACTGCGATGAGTAATTGGGCTGCAGTCATCTGGCCAAGTGCTGAGCTTAGCAGTAAGTACAAAGAAGGCTCAAGCTTAAACCCTGAAATGACAAGTATACTTCATATTAGATCATGAGTTGCTTTTGACCTGTTTCCAACAGTACCATATCAGAAAGCCTGTCCTCCTAGGATCCTGGGGCAGCCACGCAAGCCTACCAGTCACAGCAAGCGCTTTCCGCAATTTCAATCAAAACTCAAGCCTTCCAACATGGGTATTTCTTATGGACAAAACAATCAAGTCATCTAAATGGTGATATCACTCTAATTTCCTGGGAAAAACTGAGGCTCAGCAGAAAAGCTCAGTTCCACTGGCTTTAGGTTCAGCCAGTTCAGCCAGCTCTCCCAGTATGACCTTAGCAACACAGGCACTCCTGTTTCAGGATGCTTCCTGTCAGTCAGCAGAGGCTGCCTACACAGTCCCCTTCCCTAACCTAAGGACACCACCACTCAGTGCCCACAAGACAGAAAATAAAATAGTGGTTAGAAATGGGAAGGGTCCCCTGAGACTAAAACGCTCTGGGCAAAGACCTTGGTTCATACTTTGCTGTAGACCTACCTGCATGTCCCCTGCTTCTCTGAGGACAAAGGATTACCTTAATAAGCAGGAAAATAAAGCATGAACAGTGAAATGGCATGGACTTACCACACACTCGGCACAACGAACACAAAGCTTCGCCATGCAGTCATCCCCTTCCTGGTCAGTGCTGTAGAAAGAGGACAGACCAAATATGGACAGTCACCATCCTTGGTAGTGACTGTTAAGAGGACAAGTGTTGAAGTCAGACAGGTATGGTTTTAAATTCCAGTTCTGCCACTTACTAACAGGGTGACTGAGCAAATTATTTAAGCTCCAGGAACCTGTTTCCTCATCTACAAAATGCAGGTATTACCAGCTATACGTAAAGGACAGTGGTGAGGAGTATATGCAAAATAAGCACATGTAAATCATGGACCACAGTGCTTGGCACATACTAAGTGCTCAATAAATAACAGCTAGTGGCAACTGTTCATTTAGAACCATATTCGGCATCAACCATGTCTGGGCACTGTCCCTTGAGCTCCTGATTTCCTGAGGGTGAGAGACCCATTAGAACGTAACAAGTATGTCACAATACAATGTGATAAATGTTTTCATAGAGTTAAAGTCAAACTGCTGCAGCAGCAAAGGGGAGAGAGAGATTAGTTTACCCTGAAAGAGACAGGGAAATTCAAGAGTAGGAGAAGCTGCAGCAGGGTCTTGGAAGATAAGGAAGAGTTTTCCAGGCAAACAAGGGAAGGAGGGAGGGGAAACCAGGTGAGAAGGAAGCACACTGAAAAAAAAAAATTTAATATCTAAATAGGGCTTCCCTGGTGGTCTAGTGGTTAAGAATCTGCCTTGCAACGCAAGGGACACCAGTTCAGTCCCTGGTCTGGGAAGATCCCACATGCTGTGAGGCAACCAGGCCCATGTGCTACAACTACTGAGCCTACGCTCTAGAGCCCACGCTCTGCAACAGAAACCACCACAATGAGAAGCCCACGCACCACAACAAGAGAGTAGCCCCCGCTGGCTGCAACTAGAGAAAGCCTGTGCACAGCAACAAAAACCCAGAGCAACCAAATAAATAAATGATTTTTTTTTAAGATCTAAATGAGTATAATAGGTTTGGAGAAGGAAACAGCTCACTGGAACCAATGAGAAGAAATAGCAAATAAACAATGTGATTCAGGCTTAGATCATAAGGAGGTCTTATTAGACCATGCTTAGAAATTAAGACATTTTAGTATTTTTTACCAAGAGTTCTTTGCCTTGTGGGAGGCCACAGATTCCTTTAAAGGGGACTCTTACTCCCATTTTATAATTGTGTACATGCATACACACACACACAAAGATTTTAGATTCTCTCAAAGAAAGATTTCTCTTCCAAGGTTCCAAGGCCCTGAAATTGACAATGGAGAATCAACAGAGTTTAATGTAGACTTTTGCTACCATTTTTTTTTTTTTTTTTTAGTGGATTTGTTCTTAGGGGAAATACTGGATCACACCTGCTCACCTGCTTTTGATAATCAGAATCCAGTTAACCTCTTTGGAGCATTTGCTGATCAAGAATAGTTCTTGCTTATTTAAATTATGTAGCTCTCCATGGCTGTTTTAAAGCCTCTCTCACTGCTCAGACATTTCTGTCAGCTTGGTGCCAAAATAAGGAAAAGGAAAAAATAATTGACTTGGTGATTTCCTGCTCATTTGGAAGGAATGAGAGATTCATTTCAGAATTTACACTCTGAACCACAGCACTGTACAATCTTATTTCCAAAAAAAAAAAGAGACTAGGACCATGCTATTAACTTCTCTATCTCTTTCTCGCCAAGTTAATATCCACAAATTTCCCTTTCAGCAGAACTGAGGTCAGCCTGGAAGAAGGGAAGGCATGGATGCAGAGGTCTGGTGCTGTCCAGAAAGCACGGTTTGGAAGAGAGTTGACGGCTCAGGACTGCAACTGGACTTACTCATCTGAAACCTCAATAGACGACTTCTTATAGCCAGACTTGCTCCTCTTCTTCAGCCCCGCAGACTTCCTTCCCATTCTCACCAGCAGCAGAATAACCACGACAGTTGAGGGAATGAAGACAAGAATGGAAAGAAGGGCCACAGAGGACAGCATCGTGCCAAAACCTGAAGGAGGAAAAGAGAAGGTAAAAGAGAGGGATGTGCAAAGTGCTTCCTATGACATGAGATAGTCTTACTTTTGCTCCAGTTTTCTTCTGATTACAAAAGGAATAAATTCATGGTAGAAATTCTAGGAAACACACAAAAATACAAAGAATTAAAATTTACCCATAATCTGGATACCTAGGATCAACATGTCAGTATCTACCTGTTCACTCTTCTTTCTAGGAGTATGTGTCTCTGTTTTATGTTTTGGGGTTTTGGCCATGAGGCAGGTGGGATATTAGCTCCCCTGACAGGGATGGAAAACACACCCCCAGCGTTGGAAGATGAAGTCTTAACCACTGGACCACCAGGGAAGTCCCCAGGAGTATGTGGGTATGAGTGGGAAAACAGGGAGGAGACTATATATTCAGAAGTGTAGACTATACTTTACATACTTTTTCTAACCTCTTTTTTATTTACTATATAAATATTTTCCATAAATATTCCATCCATGTGTGATTTTTTTCCATTTTATTAATTTTTTTCATTGGATTATAATTGGTGGCTTCCTTGGTGATTCAGACGGTAAAGAGTCCACCTGCAATGCAGGAGACTCGGGTTCGATCCCTGGGTCGGGAAGATCCCCTGGAGGAGAAAATGGCAACCTACTCGAGTATTCTTGCCTGGAGAATCCCTTGGACAGAGGAGCCTGGCAGGCTAGAGTCCATGGGGTCACAAAGAGTCGGATACGACTGAGCGACTAACACACACATGTGATTGCCTTACAATGGTGTGTTAGTTTCTGCTGTGCAACGGTGTGAATCAGCTGTGTGTGTTCATATCTCCCTCCCCTTTGAGCCTCTCCCACTCCTCCAGGCATCCCAGAGCCGAGCCGAGCTCCCTGTGCCCCACAGCACTTTCCCACTAGCTGTCTATTTT
This sequence comes from Oryx dammah, assembly GCF_014754425.2. Taxonomy (NCBI): domain Eukaryota; kingdom Metazoa; phylum Chordata; class Mammalia; order Artiodactyla; family Bovidae; genus Oryx; species Oryx dammah. The sequence goes on from NW_024070201.1 coordinate 28,162,062, forward strand.
GCCTGTGGTGTGCACATGTGTCAACGCCACTCTTCCAATTCACCCCATCCTCTCCTGCTCCCACTGTGTCCACAAAGTCCGTTCTCCAAGTCTGTATCTCTTTTCCTGCCCTGCAAATAGCTTCATCAGTCCAGGTGTGACTTTTTTTTAAGGGCTACATAGTATTCTGCATATTGAACGATTTATTGAATCAATCTGCTAATGCTGGATCTTCAAGTTGTTTCCAATTCTTTGAATCTATGAGTTATATAATGATGATCATCTTTGTATATAAATGTTCATACTTAACTCTATTTTTTAAAACAGTTTAAAATGGAATTGCTGGATCAAAGGATATATAATTTTAAGGTATCTGATTTATACTATTAAACAGTCTGCCAGAAAAACTATACCAGTATCTACTCCCACCAGCAGTATGAATGTGTCCATGTCTTTGAAATCTAGGAGTGGTCCTTAAAAAATAAAGAAAAAGAAAGGGAAGGGAGAAAGAGAGGGACATACAGAAAGATTTGAGAAATGACAAGGTAGCTATAATGAACCATAATGCAGGTCTCTATCTCTAAATCTTTGGTTCAAATCCAAATAAGGACTAGAATGACCACTCAATAGTCACCAGGGAATGGTGGAAGAAAAAAGAAGGGTCCTTATCCCACTCATGTTTCACACCGAATGCAAACAGCTGCTCTTTGCAACGGAAAAGAAATGTGCAGCCTCCATATTTAAAGGAGGTAGCCTTTCAAGACTCAGGCAAAAACACAGTCTCATAACTGAGGGTATGAACACATTAGGGAAACCAGAATGACATCTGTTTCATACAGATAGCAACCCTTCATTTACTCAGGGGTTTGCATTACATTCCACAAGACTCTTGTCACCTGAAATGAAAATTTAAAGAAGAATCATGGCAAAACTATAACGATATTTGAAGAAAAAAAAAAGCTTTAGTTTGCAAAATAAAGAACTCATTCTCAAAGACACTTCAAGATGGCAGAATGTTCTGATAAAGATAAGGTAAGTTCTGCTTATCACTGATCTCTCCACAAACCACTACAGAAGTCCCAGAGCACTCACTGCAGCACAAGGTTGGTGGCAGTTAGCTTACCCCTTTCTGTGACTGTCAGCTCTGTCGCCGGAATATTATGGTGCACGTCCGGGGGGTTTTTCACAGCACAGCTGAATGTCCCATTGTCCTTCATGGTAGGATTGCTTATGCTTATGGATGCATCCCCTTTGTATACATCCCCAACCCAGGAAATCCGATCCCGAAAAGTGCCCGCTGTGGTTGGGTACTGGAAAGACTGATAATGAAAAATCTAGGAAAGCAACACAATGAGAAAAAAAAAAGTTAATATGGAAAATGCAATGAAACGTAAAGCTAAGTAGGTCCAAAATAAAATTCAAATGTATAATGGGTTTTCCCAGCTGGACAATTTTTTCTTATGCTTTGTTCACTTCTGTACTATAGGTTAAAAAGACAGGTTTATGAAACTTGTCCCCAAAACAATCCTAATGAAAGAATCCAAGGATTCTGATTCTCGAACCTCTTCTCCCCAAAGTACTAAAGTAGCAGATCTCAACTAGGGGCAATTTTACCCTCAAGACATTTAGCACCATCTGGAGATATTTTTTGTTGTACTACTGGTATCTGAAGGGTAAAGGCCAGGGGATATTGCTGAAAATCCTAAAGTGCATAGGCTAGCCCCCCACAACAAAGAATTATCTGGATCAAAATGCCAATAGTGCCAAAGTCGATAAATCCTATTCTAAAGCAGCATCTACTATCATATGGTACTTTATAGGGTCCAATCAATCTCTACACATTCACTCATCTGACCTTCACAACAACACTGAACTATCCATGGGGTAGACAGGGAAACAAGGCCAAAAACAAAAAATTAAGTGAGTTCCTCAAAGGCACACAACAAATAAGTGGGAAAGGGGGGAGTTTTCATTTATCCTCAAAATCACTAAGAGGCTATAACATAAGCCTCTCTCAAGTCATCTATCTTGGAAATTAATAAAACCCCAAGTCAGATGTGTGACTGGTACTCAATGAATATACACTGAATTAAAACAACACTGCTTCAGATTGGTGATCACATACCTAATCACCAAAAAACACCTCATTACACCTGATGGTAGGTTGGGCAGGCCCTACAATACAATATCATCTTTCTCTCTTTTGCAAGACTCTAGCCTTTCCTCGTTCTTTTCTTACTTGGTATCCTCCCCACTTAGGAGCCCAGGCTTTTACAAACACTGCATTGCCCAATTGTGAAAAGCAATTTCCCAGAGAAGACACTAAATCACTTCCTGGTTCAGGCATTCATTCAATGAATACTTGTTGCACACCTACTACATGCCCTTAGTCACTGTGTTTAGCAAAATGATACAGTGGGATTCAGGCAGGAATTTACCAGCTAGTGGGAAACACAGATATTAGTAAACAATATTTATTTACTAATTGATTTACACAGCTGGAACACTCTTTGAGTGTTCCAAAGATGGAGGTAAAGAATAACTATCACAGATTATCAGCATCAGCATAAAAGGATTTAAAACTCCTTATTGACAAAACAATTTTTGTTCAGAAAACAAAGATCATGGCATCCGGTCCCATCACTTCATGGCAAATAGATGGAGAAACAGTGGAAAAGTGGCAGACTATTTTGGGGGTTCCAAAATCACTGCAGATAGTGACTGCAGCCATGAAATTAAAAGACACTTACTCCTTGGAAGAAAAGTTATGACCAACTTAGACAGCATATTAAAAAGCAGAGACATTACTTTGCCAACAAAGGTCTATCTAGTCAAGGCTATGGTTTTTCCAGTAGTCATGTATGGATGTGAGAGTTGGACTGTGAAGAAAGCTGAGTGCTGAAGCATTGACGCTTTTGAATTATGGTGTTGGAGAAGACTCTTGAGAGTCCCTTGGACTGCAAGGAGATCCAACCAGTCCATCCTAAAGGAGATAGTCCTGGGTGTTCATTGGAAGGACTGATGCTGAAGCTGAAACTCCAGTACTTTGGCCACCTGATGCGAAGAGCTGACTCATTTGAAAAGACCCTGATGCTGGGAAAGATTGAAGGTGAGAGGAGAAGGGGACGACAGAGGATGAGATGGTTGGATGGCATCACCGACTCAGTGGACATGAGTTTGAGTAAACTCCAGGAGTTGGTGATGGACAGCGAGGTCTGGCATGCTGCAGTCCAGGGGGTCGCAAAGAGTTGGACATGACTGAATGGAACTGAACTGATTGACAAAACAAAGCCTGCTGTGAATCTTCAAGATTAATCTAATCTGTACATTTCAAGTTAAACTAGTGATATTCAAATCCTGTTATCTGATTAGTTTGATAGAATCCTGACTGAGCACATAACTGCAACATAGCATAATGCAAACTTTAAGGGTCCAATAATTCTAGCTTGGGTGCGTTTGCTGATTTCCTGACTAGCCTCAGAAAAAGCAGCACCTTATGAGAACTGCTGTTTGCATTTCAGGTTTCTACCCCTAGAAAATCCCCATTGTTTATTCTGTCCTACTTTTGGCCAAAGAAGAGTCATATAAAGCCAGCCATAGTTTCCTGGCCACTCAAAATAAAGTGACCTATTTTAAGTCTAAAGAAAAAGGGACTGCAAATACAGCCTTGCTTCCCTCCCTGGAGCTACCTTCACTAGAACAACCTACTGGGACACCTACTGTAGCTACTGGGAGATGCCACATGGCATTCAATAATGACTCCTAAAACAAAATCCAAAGCTTACATATTAAAATCAAAGAGAAATTACTTCTAGTGAAGGAAATAGGATAACAAATGAAGGATACTTTCAAAAACACAATCTTACATACTGCTATGACATTCACTTTCTTGATAAAATGTATCCTGACCTACGATGTTGCTGGAAGCATACAGAGAAAGTATTTTTTAATAGCACTGCAATCTTCAATTAGACATCCACAATGGATTTGAGCCATAAATGTGTTTTATATGTGTGATTAAAATATATTGCTTCTAATATTTCAAGACCATCTGTCACCAACAGCATCTGTCATCAACATAAGGTGCCACCACTTCCTTCAAAGGGAGCTATGTAAATCAATGCAGATGTTTATACACTGGAGAAGATGCCAAGATAAATCTACACAGTGCTGATATACAAACAGATACACCCACAGAGATGACCTCACATGACAGGAAATGAGCAGTATTACGTGAAAGGATGTCTAAGACTGGGACCTATAGAATTTTTCTATCCAACAGCCTGGAGGTACCCTTTTTATACAACAAATCTGAAACTCTAGCTATGAAGCCAAGCAAAATGAAACAACAAAGGGGAAACAAAATTAAACCACATTTCCTCTGAGCTTCTGACTGGTTTTTTCCTATAGCATATTTGCAAGATTCTTACATAGAAGAAAAAGCCCTCCATGACCAAAAATGGCTGTCATACAGAGTAGAAGCTCATCTCCTTCTATTTAATAGAAGCTCATCTTCTATTTGAAGATGAGACAGCCTGAAGTATGCCTGTGACTTAGAATAAAAGGGTTCCAGAGTTGTTGACCACAGAAAGCTCAAAGAAACAGCCTTAAAAGTATACACTTACTGGGATTTCCCTGGTGGTCTAGTGGTTAAGAATCCACCTTGCAACGCAGGGAACGTGGGTTCTATCCCTGGTTGGGAAACTAAGACCCCACATGTTGTGGGGCAACTAAGCCACATGCCACAACTAAAGAGCCCATGTGAGTCAACACAGCCAAAAAAATAAATGTTGTAAAAATTAAAGTATACACTTACAGATTCCGTGCGACTGCTGCTCGGAGGTCGGTATGTCCAGTCTATGGTGAGTTTGTCTGTGATAGAAGAGGATGACTTGAAGGTGCATCTCAACTTGATATTTTCTCCAACATAACCCCGGACATGGGCATCCGCTTTAATCTCCAGGGAAAAGACGACATAAACACCTAATCAAAGCAAGCCCAAACTTTTAAAATGTGTGCATTGGATGGAATACATAGATGTGAGTGAACAACACAGAAGCACTAGGTATCATTTTTAGGTCTCTCATCAAAAAGCCATGGGAATAAATATCTTCTCAGGCAGGCCCAAAACGATAAGGAGTGGATATCTACATTAATTAACAGTGGGGTGGTGGTTCATCATTTTATGAAATGAAGTCATAGAATGAAAGTCTGGGTAAAAAATTGAAACCTGGTCATACCAGCATTTTTCCAATAGACTTGTGGTTAAATTAACTATAATGAAGCATGTCAGCCCACAGAAGGCTAAAAGGCAATGCCACCCACTCCCTTGACACACTTACACTGCAGGAGTATGACAACTATTGTATCTGAGGGATTTACCCCAAATACAGCTCAGCGGTTAACCTAAAGCTATCACTGTCCCAACCAGCAGCAGAAATAAGAATTGGAATTTTTTTCAAAGAATTTTATAAATTTACCTTGAGGTTCTATCTGGTTTGGTTTTGTTTTTTCCTTTCTTAAAGCTGGTTAATGAAATAAGATAGGAAACAGTGGAAACAGTGTCAGACTTTATTTTGGGGGGCTCCAAAATCACTGCAGATGGTGATTGCAGCCATGAAATTAAAAGACGCTTACTCCTTGGAAGAAAAGTTATGACCAACCTAGATAACATATTCAAAAGCAGAGACATTACTTTGCTGACTAAGGTCCATCTAGTCAAGGCTATGGTTTTTCCAGTGGTCATGTATGGATGTGAGAGTTGGACTGTGAAGAAGGCTGAGCACCAAAGAACTGATGCTTTTGAACTGTGGTGTTGGAGAAGACTCTTGAGAGTCCCTTGGACTGCAAGGAGATCCAACCAGTCCATTCTGAAGGAGATCAGCCCTGGGTATTCTTTGGAAGGAATGATGCTAAAGCTGAAACTCCAGTACTTTGGCCACCTCATGCGAAGAGTTGACTCATTGGAAAAGACTCTGATGCTGGGAGGGATTGAGGGCAGGAGGAGAAGGGGACGACAGAGGATGAGATGGCTGGATGGCATCACCAACTCGATGGATGTGAGTTTGAGTGAACTCCGGGAGATGGTGATAGACAGGGAGGTCTTGCCTGCTGAGATTCATGGGACTGCAAAGAGTCGGACACGACTGAGCGACTGATCTGAATCTGAATGAATCACATACTCATTAAAAGTAAATCGGGGGCAGGAAAAAGTTTATTAAATTTGCAATTTAATGCATTTGGGGGGGGCTTGGTAAGGTTCTTTTTATTTTTTTTTTATTAGAGGATAATTGCTTTACATTGTGTTCATTTCTGCTGCACAAAAACGTGATTCAGCTGTAAGTATACATGTATCCCTCCCCTCTTGCGCCTCCCCCCAGCCCCATGCCCCATCTCACCTTGCTAGGTCCTTGCAGAGCTTAGTATTCTGTGCTGTCCAGCTGCGTCCCACTAGCCATCTACTTTATGCACGGCAGCGTATATGTGTCATGTCACTCATGTCAATTTGTCCCATCCTCTCCTTCCCCTGCCGGGTCCACAAGTCCATTCTCTGCGTCCCTATTTCTGCCCTGCAAATCTGTTCATCAGTACCATTTTTCTAGATTCCAATTATATGTTAATATATGATATTTTTTTCTCTTTCTGACTTACCTCACTCTGCATGATAGCCTCTAGGCAATTTAATGCATTTTAAAATGTAAAAATATGATTTTAAAACTCTCTAGAGACTTCCTCTGTCCAAAATCACCCCCATAGATCCAACTCTGAAACCCTGTCTCCCCTAAAAGAGGTGGCACTTTCTTTGGACAATTCCTTCTACTTTCAGAGAACAGTAGTATAAATTTCTCTCCCACTAGGGAGCCACTTTTTAGGAAAGTAAGCCACTAGCAGTTCGTTTTTCCTGCTTCCTTCTCCACCACAATGAGCTATGATTTATCCGGCAGGCCAAAGGCAGAGAGCAACAAGCTTTCAAAAGAGAACAAACCCACACACCATCCTAAAAACCAGCAGTCCCTCTGGTTGAGACAGTATACAAATCCCAGCCCTATCAATTGCTGACTCTGTGGTCTTCATACTTGATTTCTTCAGCTTCTCGTTCTAGTAGGAATGAGAATAACAACACTTATCTTAGTAGGTAACTGTGAGAAATGTTTGAATTAAAACAGGTGCCACACTAAAGAAGCCTACCTAACCCAGAGTAAGTGATCAATGCGCATTTGCTAGCTTCATCATCCTTACTGCCACCTCTTTAGTTCTATCCTTAACCACCTCAGAAATGCAGGATACCACCCTAATGCCAGAAAGTGAAAAGGAACTAAAGAGCCTTTTGATGAGGGTGAAAGAGAAGAGTGAAAAGGATGACTTAAAACTAAATATTAAAAAAACTAAGACCATGGCATCTGATCCCATCACTTCATGGCAAACAGACTGGGGAAAAATGGAAACAGTGACAGACTTTATTTTCTTGGCTTCCAAAATCACTAAAGACAGTGACTTCAGCCATGAAATTAAAAGACACCTGCTCCTTGGAAGAAAAACTATGACTCTTTGCGACCCCATGGACTGTAGCCTACCGGCCCCCTCTGTCCATGGGATTTTCCAGGCAATAGTACTGGAGGGGATTGCCATTTCCTTCTCCAGGGGAATCTTCCCAACCCAGGGATCGAACCCAGGTCTCCATCACTGTAGACAGACGCTTTACCGCCTTAGCCACCAGGGAAGTCCTGATAAACTTAGACACCATACTAAAAAACAGAAACATCCCTTTGCAACAAAGACCCATATAGTCAATGCTATGGTTTATCTAGTAGTCAAGTAGGGATGTGAGAGTTGGACCAAAAAGAAGGCCTAGAGAAAAAAAAAGACAATTTGAGCACTGAAGAGTTGATGCTTTTGAACTGTGATTCTGTAGAAGGCTCTTGAGAGTCCCTTGGACAGTAAGGAGATCAAACTAATAAATCCTAAAGGAAATCGACCCTGAATATTCACTGGATGGGCTGATGCTAAAGCTCCAATACTTTGGCCACCTGATACAAGGAGCTGACTCATTGCATGAGCCCCTGGTGCTGGGAAAGACTGAGGGCAGGAGAAGGGGGTGATAGAGAATGAGATGGTTGGATAGCATCATCAACTCAAGGATGTGAATTTGAGCAAACTCCAGGAGATGGTGAAGGACAGGGAAGCCTGGCATGCTGCAGTCCATGGGTTGCAAAGAGTCAGACACAACTTAGCAACTGAACTGAACTGAACTGAACACTCTCAACCTTTCTTAACACAGACATACTTATGAGTCATCCATTCCACTCCCTTTACCTCTGCTGCTTTTAATCACGTTTTTCTCTCCTCTCTGGACAATCCAGTCTGTTCACATTCCTCTAAAAAGGAGGAGACCAAGACTAAGCTCACAAGACCAAGACTAAGCCCATCCCAAAATGAGGACTATTTCTGGCTGGTTCATCTAAAACATCCTGACTTTGCCATGCTAAACTTGTCATTCCTCCCATGCCTTTGCAAATGCTGCTTCTCTGCCTGGCAAGACTTCATCCTTCAAAACCTTGTCACTCCTAAGCCCTCACTCCTGATCCAAGATACAGGGTCTCTGTACTAAAGATACAGCTCTAAAAACTGGAAAGCAAATCAAAAAAAAAAAAACTGGAAAGCAGAAATAAATAATAAACAGATAATCTACATTCTCCTCATATCCTTTATATATTTGGATTGGCCAAAAAGGTCACTTGGGTTTTACATAAGAACTTATGGAAAAACCCAAACAAACACATAAGAATACCAGAGAAATTTTAAAGTTTGGATTTAGAATTAGACAGACTTGAACTTGAGTTCTAGCCTAGCTACTTTCTGCCTATGAAATCTTGATAATAGTTACCTAATCTGTTCCAGACTCAACTTTCTCACTTTAAGTGGGAATAATAAAAAAGACCTATTTCACTGAGTCACTGGGAGGATCTAATAAGATTAAAGAAGGTAACACATAAAATGCTTAGCATAGAACCTGAAATTGAACCTTTCGATAAATGCTAGCTATTATCATTAAAATGAACACCACAAAGATTCAAAAACCTTCAGGAATTTTCTATTGGGCTATAACATAAAATCTAAATAGTGCCAACCTGGCCTCCTTCTGCTACTGTACCCACTACCCATCCCATCCCTTTCACTATGCCCAAATTGTCCTACCATTTCCCAAATTCACTATATCCTTCATGCTACTGTGACTTTTGTTGAATATGTCTTTGTCTAGAATGCTCTCCCCATCCCTAACAAACCTGCCTGGGTTGTTCCCACAACACCACATCCTCCACACCCTTCAAAACTCAGCTCAAATATCAGCTCCCTTACAATGCCCTCCCAAATTCTCTGATGCAGTTTATTATTTTTTTCAATTTTCACATAAAATTTAGCATATAATGCTACTCAAGCACATATACCATTGTTTGTATTCAATTTGTAAAGATGATTTCCTCCATTAAATAGAAGTAACTTAAGGGCAAAATTCAGAGGAAGAGAAGCAGGCAAAGAGAGACTAAGAGAAAGAGGTGGACAGGTCTCCAAAGTTCTCAAAGAGGAGCAAAGTGTGCTTATTAGTCCCTCACTCTCCTCCTTTCCCATTTTTATAGTTTTTTTCAACATTTTTAAGCCTCCTAAACACCTCTCTTTTCTTTGCACTGATTCAGGAAAAACTTGGAGAAGGCAATGGCAACCCACTCCAGTACTCTTGCCTGGAAAATCCCATGGATGGAGGAGCCTGGTGGGCTGCAGTCCATGGGGTCGCTAGGAGTTGGACACGACTGAGCGACTTCACTTTCACTTTCATGCATTGGAGAAGGAAATAGCAACCCATTTCAGTGTTCTTGCCTGGAGAATCCCAGGGACGGTGGAGCCTGGTAGGCTGCCACCTATTCAGTCGCACAGAGTTGGACACGACTGAAGCGACTTAGCAGCAACAGCAGCAGCAGCAGGAAAAACACAGCCTAAATGACCATTCTAGACTATAGTTGGTATCTACTGAAGGAGAAAAATCACACCGTTGCACAAATAGTTACCATAAGAAACTCATGAATTCCATCACAGCTAAGCCTTTAATGAGGCAAGATGACATTTTTTTAAATTATCTAGATTTTTGTTTTGTTTTGTTTTGTTTTGTTGCCACATTGCACAACATGTGGGATCTTAGTTCCCTGACCAGGGATCAAACACACACTCTCTGCCCAGAGTCTTAACCACTGGACCACCAGGGAAGTCCCAAGTTATGATGACTCTTTAACCAGCCTTGGTCAGCTCCTCTGACTCCTCAAACTTTGCCATTCTCTTTTATCCCCTGTACAACCTATAAACACCTCATTCTCAAAAGAAAACATCTCTCTTCTTCGAGAAACTTGAAGCAATACAAACTGCTTAGTCACACACCTTCCTGTGTCTGTACCCATGCTTACCTCCAATCTGAAAGGGTGTGGTGTCCCTTTTTCTATGCAAGGTCAAGCCCTTCTTCTCTGCCTGGATCCCTCCCTTCCAAGCCCTGCTCTAGAAAAAAACAAACAAAAACAAAAACCCTCTCAATATCTTCAACTTACCCCTTTCAAGAAGGGCTGTCTCTTCCCTTAGCCTCTAAAAACATAGGAGTCTCTCTCATCTATAAAAACATATAACTATTGTTACAGTATTACAGTTACAGTATGACAGGGTTAAGGAAAATTTGTTATTGTTTTAATAACAAAAATTTCCTTAACCCTGTCATATTATTCATTACCAACCACTGCCCTCTCTTTCCTAAGCCAAGTTTGTGCAAGAGTTGTCTACATCTAACATCTCCCTTTCTTTCCTGCCTATCCACTCCTGGACCCCTACAGCACAACCTGGACTCCACTACCACCTCTAATAAAAGGTAGTATTGTCTTAAACCTGAAAAATCCAAGGGATCAAAACTGACTTTTCTCTCCTGACTTTACTGGCTCCCTCTGCAAGAGTGACCATTTGCTCCATGACCTTCTCTGTCTCAAAGTTTCTAGGATGATACTCTCATTCATTCACTCATTCTTCAAACATAGATTTATTGAGCATCTGTTTTGTGCCACCCTCTGAGTTCGAGATTAAATGTGAGCAAAATACATATACTCCCTGTTTGGGAGTTTAAAATGCAGCAGAAGGGACTTCCCTGGTGGTCCAGTGGCTACAACTCCACACTCTCAGGGTCGGGGTTTGATCCCTCATCAGGAAACTAGATCCCACGAGCTGCAACAAAAGATCTCACATGCCGTAACTAAGACCAAGTATAGCCAAATAAACAAATATTTTTTAAAAGGTAGCAGAAGTTCAATATACTAATCAAATAATCATAAAGACAAATGTATAATTACAAACTCTGATAAGCACTACATGGAAAAGACAAAGAGAGTGCTATGAGAACTGTATCAGTTATGACAGGGGAGCAGGGAGTGGTTAATGAAAGTTTCCCTGAAAATGTTACTTTGGGGTTGAGTTCTGAAGGAAGGGTAACAAGGTGAGGAGACCAGGAGCATTCCAGGCAGAAAATTCTGCATATGCAAAGGTCCTGTGCCAGAAAGAGGACAGTTAGTCAGGGAACAGAAAGAAAGGCAGAACGGCAGCAACACAAAAGCACAAGAGAGAAGAATAGGACATGACTAGGAGGTAAGCAGAAACCAGATTAGGCAGGACTTTAGAGATTTGGGTCCTTATTCTCAGAGTAATGGGAAGTTGTACTTTTCAAAGCAAGTGGAAAATACTTAAGTATGGGACGGAGTGAGAAGGGGCATGACGAAGTCTGCATTTTTAAAACATCACTCTAGCAAAGACACTTAGAGTGAGCCAAGAGTATATATAAAGAAATAACCTAAGAAGCTACTTAAATAGTTAAAGGGGGAAATAAGGAAAGCTTGAACTAACTTGGTGGTAGTGGACGTGGAGAGAACTCAGAAGACAACACTACTTACAATGTAAAACCAGCAAGAGCTGGTGACAGGTCATATGTGGAATGTTTGGGTAAGAGAAATATCAAGGGTAACTCCCAAGTTTATGTCTTGGTGATACTATTCACTGACACAGGGAAGACTAGAAAAGTACCAGGCTCGGCAAGAAAGAAAATGAGTTTGATTTTGGATCAAGTTTAAGGTGACTTTGAGATACCCAAGGGATAATATCGGGGGGTGGGGGGTCGGGAGGCAGTTGATTTAGGGCAGGGGTCAGCAAACTATGGACCATGGGCCAAATCTAGCCCACATCATCCTTTTTTTAATCATCAATTTGCTTTATTTATTAGGATTGCAAAATGGTTATATTCTATTCTCTACGTTCTTTTTTAAAAACTTTTATTGTTTATTTACAATGTTGTGCTAGTTTCTGCTGTACAGCAAAGTGAATCAGTTATACATATACAGGTATCTATTTTTTTAGATTCTTTTCCCACATAGGTCATTACAGAGTATTTAGTAGAGTTAGTAGTTAGTAGAGTTCACTGTGCTACCCAGTAGGTCCTTATTAGTTATCTATTTTATATATAAGTAGTGTGTATCATAACATCTTTTTATAGATAAATTTTTATTCAAACACAGCCAGCTCCATTTATTTATGTATTGTGTAGGGATCCCTTTATGCTACTCCAACAAAATTGAATAGTTGCAACAGAGATTATGTTGCCTACAAAGCCTAAAAGACTATCTGGCCCTTTACAAAAGTTTTCCAATCCTGGTTTATAGCAAGGAAGAAATATGGATTAAAGCTATAAAATCAGAATCTCATTAGTCTCCCTCCAACCAAATCTCCACACTGACTGTGTTACATATACATATACAAGTACACACTCCACTTCTCTGAGAGTTTCTATCAAATTTCTTTCTAAGGCTCCTTTTTTCCTACCCCATCCCTTAAATATTGGTGTTGCACAGAGTTCACCCTGAGCCCATGGTCCTTCTTTCAACATGTTCTCTTTAGACAACCCTATCCAATTTTACAGATTTCACAACCACCAATGGGCTAATGATTCCCCAAAGTATGTTGTTTGCCATGACTTGCCTCTGAGTGTCCAACTATTACAGGATATACTCACTTGACTATCACCACCACAGGACTCTAACCTGAAGGCAGTGAACTCTTGTTTGTTACCAGCTCAATACCCATTCCCCTCATCTCCTTTCCTCACGATACCCAGATTTTCTTGGGATATCCAGCTTTCCCACATAGCCCAAGAGCTTGCAGGCCTCTGTCAGGGTCCAGGCAGGAAACAGAGGGCAGAGTCAGCTAAGACTAAGCTATAGCCACAGTAGAACACAGCCACTATCAACCATGGCACCATGACAGGGAGGGAACACAGAAGAAAAATGTCTTTCTCATCCTGCCTTCCAATCTCCTGCCAATGCCTCCCATTGACCAAACCTAACTGGAAGCCAGAGGATGGGAGCCTGGATGATGCAGTTTATAGGTTAGCTCTCCAGGGAGCAGGAAAAACAGAGAAGAAAAGTGAATGGATTTGGTGAGAGAGGAGCAAATTAAGAATAAATAGACCCTACTCCCAGCTTCCCTGGTGGCTCAGAGGTTAAAGCATCTGCCTGCAATGTGGGAGACCTGGGTTCGATCCCTGGGTTGGGAAGATCCTCTGGAGAAGGAAATGGCAACCCACTCCAGTATTCTTGCCTGGAGAATCCCATGGACAGAGGAGCCTGGTGGGCTACAGCCCACAGGGTCCAAAAAGTCAGACACAACTGAGCGACTTAACTTTCACTTTTCACTTTTAACTTTCACTCCCAGCTCTGAATGGTGCTTCAGATTGACCTAAACTAATCATTACATCCAAAGATGTGCTGGTGAAAAACTAAAAATAGAAAACCCAAGTGTGTAGGGTTTGACAATTTCTGTGGTACAGATACTCCCACCATGGCCATTTTCAAGCTACAAATGCAAAGTCTGTGAATGCTGAGTTAGGAAGACACGTGCATGATCAACTCTTGAAAGCCAGTAGGAACTAGATCCAGCACACCATCCTCCTGACCAGAGAGATATATCTGGGGTCAACATGGGATATTAAAAGACGTTTACTCCTTGGAAGAAAAGTTATGACCAACCTAGATAGCATATTCAAAAGCAGAGACATTACTTTGTCGACTAAGGTCCGTCTAGTCAAGGCTATGGTTTTTCCAGTGGTCATGTATGGATGTGAGAGTTGGACTGTGAAGAAGGCTGAGCACCGAAGAATTGATGCTTTTGAACTGTGGTGTTGGAGAAGACTCTTGAGAGTCCCTTGGACTGCAAGGAGATCCAACCAGTCCATTCTGAAGGAGATCAGCCATGGGATTTCTTTGGAAAGAATGATGCTAAAGCTGAAACTCCAGTACTTTGGCCACCTCATGCGAAGAGTTGACTCATTGGAAAAGACTCTGATGCTGGGAGGGATTGGGGGCAGGAGGAGAAAGGGACGACAGAGGATGAGATGGCTGGATGGCATCACAGACTCAATGGACGTGAGTCTGAGTGAACTCCGGGAGTTGGTGATGGACAGGGAGGCCTGGTGTGCTGCGATTCATGAGGTCGCAAAGAGTTGGACACGACAGTGACTGAACTGAACTGAATCAAATTTGTTTGGAAAATTACTTAATACCACCATCCCTTGTTTATGTTTCTATGTCTGGAATTTTCCTTACTCTCTTTCTCTGTTGTTGTTGTATTAGTAGCTCAGTCCTGTCTGACTCTTTTTGATCCCATGGCCTGTAGCCCACCAGGCTCCTCTGTCCATGGGGTAGCCAGTCCCTTCTCCAGGGAATCTTCCCAACCCAGGGAGTGAAACTGGGTCTCCTGCATTGCAGGCAGATTCTTTACCATTTGAGCCACCAGGGAAGCTCCATTTTCTATTCTTCAAGATCTAACTCTTATCTATCTTTCAAGATTTAATTTTTGAGACACCTCCAAAATCATCCACTAGTTCTAGAATTTTTTTCAATAGGGTAATATGTGAACATTTGTGTGAGAAAGAATAAGAGGGAGACAGGAAACCAGGATTATTTAGAGTGACAGCAATTCAGCCTAAATATTATATTGCAAAATAATTTAGCTGAAAAGCTGGGAAGGATCAGGGAGTGTCCTGGCGGCATAAATACTAGTCATCATCAAATAAATAAAAACTCCCTAGCCCTACCTGCTGAGTCTTACAATACCTGAAGCCTTTATGTCAAAGGTCCTCTTCAGAAATTCCTACAGGGAAATTTTTTACAAAGCTAACAATTCACTCTAATGGTAGCTCTACTAACATATGATTTCCTGGGGAAGACAAACACATACATATACAAAAATCCAGGAAATAATTGCACCCTAGATGAACGTAATTAGGTTCACTGAAATTTATGCAACTTGAAAACTGCATGAAAGCAAAACTTATCCAAATTTTAAGATTATGTAATAGAGTGAATATTAACTGATATTTAATTAAAATTTTAACAGAACTGACATTCCCTACCTTCTATTTAAAAAAAAAGAAACTGTTATTAAAATACTAAAGCAGTTGCTTTTCCTCAACAAATGCATCACTATCAAGAGATCAAAGCACATCCTTTCTGCGCTGCGGCTAACAAATGTTTTACTTCCTAGGCCTTGACAATCTCTTACAAAAAATAAAATTGCCAACAATCATGAATTTACTTTCCCAAAATTACTGGGACAAACTGCTGAAGACTAGAACTGTTCTCTCCTAAGCAGGAGATAAGGCCCACAAAACCACAGCCGAGTCAACCGTTGATAACTCATCACGAGATAATGCCAGGTGCCCCCAAAGTCAGTGCCCTCCGTGTTTCTATCAAGTCGCCCCCTCGCCCCAATACAAGAGTCACGCAAGGTGGTCGAGCTCTCAGGGGATAGGGAAAACACTGACAAGCCACCGACTCCGCTCAGTGGGTGGTAATTCCGAGAACATCCCCCGCCACCGCCTCCCGCTTACTTCCTTCCTTCCCAGAAGCTCAGTGGGGGCTTTCCTCAGACCCCCTACCGGAACCGGAAAAGCGACCATCTTCCCTGAGCCCCCGGCCGGAAGTGTAAGTCGAGCCCGCCGCCAGCTCACTCACCCTGGAAGAACAAGACACCCAGCAGTGGGCACAGAGCGCCGCCACGGCTTCCAGGAACCCCGCTCTGCTGCATCCCGACAGGTCTCCAGAAGTTTGCACACCTTGTTTACGGCTCCCGATAACCACACAGGTAACACCGGAAGTGACGCTTGGGCGCGAGGCCGCAAGACCTAAAATGGCGATTCAAGTTGCCATAGCAACGTGGCTTCTTTCCAGAGCCACACCTGGGCTTGCTCACTTCTAGTCAGCGATGCTTAACTCTCAAGTAGGAGTTCATTATTCTCTTTTACTCGAAATGAAGTCGGACAGGCTTTGGAGAATTGACTTTTGTAATGGAATTCTGCAGGACTTTATCGTCTTGATCCTCTGACTAAGCCAGAAGTCCTTTAACTCCTTACAGATTATTTTATTGAATGCTTTCGGAATAGATTTCTATGCATTTAAGAGTTCACAGGAACCCTGGAGAGCATACAGGGTTATTCAGTGAATAGATAAATTTGTATTAGGCCTTCGTGGGCAGTTTGTACAAGACTGATTTGTATTTTGTGTGTGTGTGTAGCTAATACAGCATCCATCTCAGTACCTACCTAAATTTAAATTAGGTGTGTGTTAAATTACTGGAGACTCGGGTTCGATCTCTGGGTCGGGAAGTTCCCCTGGAGAAGTCAATGGCAACCCACACCAGTAATCTTGCCTGGGAAATCCCATGGACAGAGGAGCCTGGTAGGCTACAGTCCATGGGGTCGCAAAGAGTCGGACACCAATGAGCGACTTCACTTTCTTTCACTTAAGCTACTGCTGACAGTAGCAATGATGAAATCATTACAAAAAGGAGCTGAGATTTATGCTTCTTTTGGCTGGAAAAGCGAGAAAGTGTTTTCACAGCGCTTGAAGTGCAATGAAGAGGTGGTGTCAGATTCTTCTGAAAAAGAAATGGGATGGTACCTTCCTTTAATTATTAGTCTATTCTCCGGGAATCTACGAATGTTTAGTGAAAGCAAGAGAACGAAAATATGCTTCAGCTTTTGGAATAGTTAATAACTTTACATTTTTCAACTCGCATTTCTTTACTAGACTTGAAAGCTGGTACTTTTCTCTATTAAGAAGGTAATGTAAAAGTATCAGATGGAATAGATGATACTGTTCCTTCAAGAGTACCCAAACTAAGTAGTTTGTTGTGCTCAATTCTGTTATTCAAAGCAATGTGAAAATTCTGTGGAAATTCATATAGGTTTATTTATCCAGTAGAAACTAATTCTATTATTCACTTCCAGGCTGCTCCTTAGAAAATTTTTCAATAGAGGTAAAATACATTCCCATCAGTTTTCTGTTACCTGCTATGTAAAAATTTTAGATTTTTGTATAAGCAAATTATATAATTGTAATGCTTTATTACTGACGGTTATTTACATAGTGTTTAAGGCACAATAAAAAATAAATTACAATACAAAAGTTCTCTTTAAGTAGAAGACACTGAACAATGGGGCTGTATTAACCCTTGAGCATTTAACCAAGACACAGAAACTACAAGTTTGCTGGAAACACCTTCCAGGAGTTTTAAACTACCTCCAGGCTATCTGTTTGAAGAAATATCCAGTTACTATATTTTCAAAGGTTGAATGTAGAGGGAAAAAGAGAAAATATGAATGAAAGGTAATATGGACTTTAAATCTGATTTTTAGTTTCAAAACTGGGTACTGAAACTACTTTTTTAGACAGCATAAAAAGCAAAATGAGACAGGTATGAGAAGCATTTCAAGTTCATAAGTAAATTATACCAGGGTGGGGTGTGTTTTTTTTAGTATTGGGGGAAAAAAAATCAAAGTTCATCATCTTTAAATACAAATAAACTGCTTTGAAATTCCAGTTTGTTAAAAGAAATAATATCTTCAGCCTAGTTGGTGAAAACAAAGTATCAAGCTTTCTTAAAACAAAAAATAAAGAAAGAAAAAATGTAACCTCTTCCAGTTCTCAGAGCTTTGTATAACACCAGAGAAAATTATCACCACTTAGGGTTGATTTTTTTTCATTACCCCTAAATTTTTAAATTGTAATATACCACTTCAGAATCCTTCCGTTTAACTGCGTAATGATTCCAGTCTACAAATGAGCATAGATTTTGCTCTGTTGTTATAAATAATTGAATTGGAAGTGGCGAATATAGTAATCTAAACTGTCATTCACTGCTCGTGAAAAATCAGAGCTGTTATCACTTGTCAGAGCACAGAAAAAAGGTGACAAGCATTTCATCCTGAGGTGGCATTAGTCAATCTATTAGCATTTATGTCACCTTCCCTAGTTACTCTGTGGTTTTGGTTTTTGCTACTGTAAACCCTAGGTCAACTGACCAAAAACAAACAAAAACAAAACCCTGCCATCTAGGGTATTGAAAGAAATTCAATAAAATAAGATGTGTCTCATACTTAAGGAGAGTCATAAAAATCAAACTGTTCTTTAACAGTTTGAATTTAGGATTTTCTGTTAATCAAAACTGTTGAGAGAATTAGCTCACCTTTTAATCGAGCATGTGAGAAGGAAAGAATAAACATGTTAACTTTAGTAGCTAAAATCCTGCTCTAAAGAAATTAATATATCAAAGTAAACATAATAGTTTGGTTTTTATCTCATTTGAGGCCAATATATGTGAATATAAATCATAATCCTCAAGGAGTGTTTAAGGGCAAAAATATAGCTTCTTAGTATATAAAACCTAGTGAGCATTTGAAAAATATTTGCACTCTGAAATTAAATAAAACCTTAGTAACAGAGCTGTTTGTGAGTCTGGTGGTATTTACTCAAGAAGGGCCCTATGCTGGCTCCAGAGGAACATTGCTGGTCTAGGTGGTTATATACTGCAGTGCTGGTTGGAAGGCAGGTCACAACTGAAAAAGCCAAAGAAAAGCTTCCATTAACTCCAGCTTATCTTAGGGTTCTTGTTCTGGGAAATCTTCAGCTTCCTGAAATACAAAGCAGAAGTTTAAATGGATAATGCATTTGGCAAGAGTACAATAGGAATACCTGACGTGAATACGTATATATCACTATATCTATTTTCCATTGTGAAGGAAAATATTCTTAAGTATATTTGTCCTCTCCTAATTTAACTTTTAAAAAAATTTCCTGATCTTTATTACATAGTTCTCAGGGTCAGTGTCCTTAATTCATAATCCCTGCCTTGCATAGACCCTTGGATGATCCATAGCTGCTTACTCACATATATACATTCTCTCTGTCTCCCCACAACCCCTTTATAATAAAGAAAATCAAATATACAGAAAAGCAAAGAAGTCAGTGTGTGGAATATACTCTCATTTAATTGTATAGCTATAAATTGTACCTGCTATAAATAACATATATGGGGGGGGCAGTTAGAAATGGCAACCCACTGCAGTTTTCTTGCCTGGAGAATCCCATGGACAGAGGACCTTAGTGGGCTACAGTCCACGGGTTGCAAAGAGTCAGACACGACTGAGCGACTTCACTTCACTTCACTTCACTTCAGAGTTTTTAAAACAAATTACTGACATTTTACCCCTAAGTACTCCAATATACATTTTTAAAATATGTATGTCTTCCTGGGTAAGCACAATATCTTTAATATACCTAATAAAAATTAATGATAATGCTCTAATATCCATATTGACATTTTTCATATTAAGACTTTCCCAATTGTACCAACTCTTTTTACAACTAGTATCCATCCAGTCAAAAGTCATACACTGCACTTGATTGTATCACTCCCTTAAATTTCTTTTAATCTTAAACAGCCTCTGTCTTTATTTTCCATGCCCCTGACTTAGAAAATCTGCTTGATTTTAAAAATAGCCCTTGGTAAAAATCTCTGTGATACCAAATTTTTTTCCTAGGTTTACAATAGAATCATTTTTCTCCATACTCTGTTTTTATAAATTCTTGTGAACTTTCCCTGGAGCTTTAGGCTGTAAAATTGTGGCTCTTTTTGCAAATGATAATAGTGGGCCGACTTCAGGGAATAGAAATTATAATCATATTAAAATAAATCAACCTACCTTTTAAGCCTAATAAACCTAAAAACTGGAAAAACAAAATTACACACCACTAAAATTAGGTTCATAGTCCCAAAAACTAAATGAGAGGAGTTGAACTCAGTTCCAAAGAATACAAAAGTTCTCTTGTCAAAATGTCAGGCATATCTATTGAGTCACTCTCTTAACTGCCATGATTAGTTTACAAGAAAAGAGCAAATATTAATTCATTAAAAAAAAATTTACTTACATATTGAAAGTTAATTTATTATTCTTGGAGGTGGTAAATAAAACCCCAAAGTTTCAAATAATCATAGAATTCTCAGCTTTAATGATAGGAGGTTCTAGCTTTCTAGTCCTTTGCAAAAAACACACTCAAAGAGGAAGCCATCCATAACACAAGAAAAGACTTTTATCTCTCTGCCCAGCTCCTCTCATTTTATACAGGAAACACTGAACAGTTATATCATCTAGGAGATCTACATTAGAGATGAGACGTGCAAGTAAGCTAAGGAAAGAAATCAACCCAGTTGTGAAACTTACCATGTAAGAATGTTAGTCTGTGTATTCTAAAGAAACAGAAGCCTTTTTTTCCTGGTTGAGCTTTTCTTCTTCTTTTCTGTAACATAGAAGCAGAAACCATTGTCAGGAGAACAAGACTAGGAACAAGGGAGGCAAATCTATATACAAAGATTCAGGTTAGATATATTCCCCCAAATTTGGGTAAGAATTATATGCAGCTGGGAATAGATCAGGCTTACAGAGCACTAAACCACTAGTACTGTCTAACTAATAATACTCATGCCTCCACATGACCCTGGGTATGTGGATTTAGACACTTTTCAGAATATTGCTAGAGGGAAATATCACTTGGGAACTCCAGGTATTTAAAACAGATACTTTAGTTTAGCATTAGTATTCTACTTCTAATTCTAATTCTTATTCAAAAAAGAAAAAAGCATAAAATCAAAACCAAAACAAAGACAAAAAAAGACTGACCTAGAAATCATGTTTATCAATTGTATTCTACTATAGTAAATATTTCTTGAGGGAAAGAAACAAATGATGCTGAGACAGCTGAAAAAATTACGACTGTGAGAGAATGAATTTGGACTCCTACTTCACAACATATATGAGAATTAATTGAAAATGAATCAAAAAAGAATAATAAAAAAAGAATCAAAGGCCTAAATATAAGAACTAAACTGTAAAACTCTTAGAAGAAAACAGGCATAAATCTTTTTGACCTTGGATTAAACCATGGTTTCTTAGTATGACACCAACACAAGCAACGAAAGAAAAAAGATAAACTGGAATTGTTCAAAATTTAAAACTTTTGTGCTGCAAAGGACATCAATCATAATAATGGAAAGGCAACCCACAGAATGAGAGAAAATAATTGCCAATCCTTTATCTAACAAGGTGCTCTTGTATACTCCAAAATATATAAAGACCTTAAAAACTTAACAATAAAAAGACAAATACCCTAATTTGGAAATGGTTTCAAATATTTAACATATTTGAATAATATCATTCCAAATTAGATATTAAAATAGCCAATAAACACATGGAAAGATGCCCAACATCATTAGTCATTGCTGCTGCTACTGCTAAGTCGCTTCAGTCGTGTCCAACTCTGAGCGACCCCATAGGATGGCAGCCCACCGTCCCTGGGATTCTCCAGACAAGAACACTGGAGTGGGTTGCCATTTCCTTTTCTAATGCATGAAAGTGAAAATTGAAAGTGAAGTCGCTCAGTCGTGTCTGACTCTTTTCGACCCCATGGACTGCAGCCTACCAGGCTCTTCTGTCCATGGGATTTTCCAGGCAAGAGTACTGGAGTGGGCTGCCATTGCATTAGTCGTTAGAAAAATACAAATCAAAACCTTAATGAGATACCACTTCACACACACTAGATGGCTATAATCAAAAGGACAGACAATACAAGTGGTGTTGAGGATGTAGACAAACTGGAACCCTCATACGTTGCTGGTGGGAATATGAAAAGGTGCAGCTGTTTTGGAAAACAGTCCAGCAATTCCTCAAGAAGGTAACATAGAGTTACTATGCTGCTAAGTCACTTCACTCGTGTCCAACTCTGTGTGACCCCATAGATGGCAGCCCACCAGGCTCTACCATCCCTGGGATTCTCCAGGCAAGAACACTGGAGTGGGTTGCCATTTCCTTCTCCAATGCATCAAAGTGAAAAGTGAAAGTGAAGTCGCTCAGTCGTGTCCAACTAGTAGCGACCCCATAGACTGTAGCCTACCAGGCTCCTCTGTCCATGGGATTTTCTAGGCAAGAGTACTGGAGTGGGGTGCCATTGCCTTCTCCAGAGTTACTATATATCCCAGTAATTCCACTCCTATTTATATACTCCAGAAAATTTGAAAACATATGCCTACACAGAAACTTGTAGATGAATATTCACAGCAGCATTAATCCTAATAGTCAAAAAGTGGGGAAATTTTAAATGTCCATCAATTGAATGAAATAACAAAATGTGAGGACTTCCCTAGTGGCTCAGTGGTTAAGAATTTTCCTTTCAATGAAGGGGACATGGGTTCAACCCCCGGTTGGGGAACTAAAATGCCCCATGCCCTGGGGCAACTAAGCCTATGTGCCCTGCAATTAGAGAAGACTTTCATGCTGTGAGGAAAGTTCCTGTGTGCCACAACTAACACCTGACACAGCCAAATAAATTTAAAAATAAATACTTTTTTAAAATGTGGTATGTATATACGATGGAATATAATGCAGCCACAAAAAGGAATGACATAACATGGTTTAACCTTGAAAGCATTATACTAAGTCAAAGAAGCCAGACATAAAAGGTTACATTTTTTTTAAATAATAAAAAAATTTTCAAATTACAAAAATATAATTTTTTTTAAAGGTCACATGTTATATGATTCTCTTTACATGAAATGTCCAGAACAGGCAAATCCATACAGACAGAAAGCAGATTGATTAGTAGCTGTCAGGGGCAGGTGGGAGAGGAAGATAGGGAGTGATAGCTAAAAGGTATGGAGTTTCTTTTGGAGGTGATGAAAATGTTCTGGAATTAGCGTTAATGGTTACACAACTTTGTGAACATTAATGAATTTTATTATATGAAATTTTATCTAAAAAAAAAATATATATATATATATAATGTACCTTACATCAGCATGGCTGACTTTCCTAGGCACTGATTCAGAGGCCCTGCTGGCAGCCCAGTGGTTCTTAGAAATGTATGATTTACATTAAAAGGAAGGAATATCCTAGAAAAGCTTTACATAAGCAAATTTTTGTGTATCAAATCCTACATAGTAAGAAAGCCTATGATGAAATCTTCCCTAAAATTAAGAAACTAAACACCCCAGAGGAAACAAACTTACGGCTACCAAGCATGAAAGGGTGGGGGAGGGGTAAGTTAGGAGTTTGGAACTAACATATACACACTACTACTACTACTAAGTCGCTTCAGTCGTGTCCGACTCCGTGCTACCCCACAGACAGCAGCCCACCAGGCTCCCCTGTCCCTGAGATTCTCCAGGCAAGAACCCTGGAGTGGGTTGCCATTTCCTTCTCCAATGCATGAAAGTGAAAAGTCAAAGTGAAGTCGCTCAGTCATGTCCAACTCTTAGCGACCCCATGGACTGCAGCCTACCAGGCTCCTCCATCCATGGGATTTTCCAGGCAAGAGTACTGGAGTGGGGTGCCATTGCCTCTCCAACATATACACACTATAATATATAAAATAGTGAACCAACAAGGACCTACTGTATAGCACAGGGAAATATACTCAATATTTTGTAATAACCTATAAGGGAATTGAGTCTGGAAAAGAATATATATAAATGTAAATAATTGAATCACTTTATTGTACACCTGAAACTAACACAACAGTGTAAATCAACTGTATTTTGATACAGAAAAAGCCAAATTTACTAATTCACACCCTAATTTATCCATCCTGTGAATTTGAATTCTGTATGAGATTTACCCAAAAGAAAAGGCATTTGTTCAAGAATGATTTAGCCCCGCTATAAAATACCAACAGTTGCCATAAAACAGTGTTAGAAGAAGACTTTTCCAGAACTGCCCAGCCTTACGGTTTTATCTCCACCACTTTATGTGCTCTTTCAGCCCGTCGCTTTTTCCGGAAATGCTGGAAGAGGACCACCACAATTACTATTATGACCATCAGTGCACAGGCGGAGCCAATGGCCAGAGCCAGGAAGTGGATCTCAGAGAAGCGTACTGTAAGGAGAAAAGATCAAGTTGGGATTCTGAAAAGGAGGACTGTGATGAAATCTGAAGATATAATAGGGGTGTGTTTTCACCCTTAAATGAAATATTCCTTTCTTCTACCATATTAACTATGTAAACTCTAGTAGCAATAGGAAAGCCTTACAGACTTCTTTAGTGGTTCTCAAAGTATGGTCCTAGGAGGAGCAGCTACAAAATGACTTGAGAACTTCAAAAGGTGAGTTCCATCAGGCCCCACCCCAGATCTACCCAATTACAGGTGGGGCCCAGCAATCTGTTTTAACTTGTTCTCCAGGTGATTCTGATGCATGCAAAAAATTTGAGAATCACTGGGGCAGGTAATCTAGCTAATGGGGTAAGGTTATTGCTGACCTCATCAAATCCAGTGTTTATTTCTCCCTGAATCCTTCTTACCTCTGTCATTCAGTCAGTCATTTATTCAGGTTTATTAAGAGTTTATTATGTCCTAGCACTGGAAATACAAAGCCAGAAAAGACATTACCTTCAAGGAACTGATGCCCACAGGAAAGAGAGGCAAGTAACTGTAATCTAGTGGATCAATGATGTAAGAGAGAACCCAGAGGGAAGTGAAGTGAAGTCACTCAGTCATGTCCGACTCTTTGCGACCCCATGGGCTGTAGCCTACCAGGCTCCTCTGTCCATGGGAGTTTCCAGGAGTGTATTGCCATTTCCTTCTCCAGGGGATCTTCCCAACCCAGGGATCGAACCCAGGTCTCCCGCATTGTAGACAGACGCTTTACCATCTGAGCCACCAGGGAAGTCCAACCCAGAGGGAAGGGTCCCTAAACAAGGTTAGAGACTGTGAAGTCTGAGTCTCTAGATTTTGAGCTTGGTTTCTGATTTAAATTTCAAAAAACCTACAGAGCCAGAAAGGATATTAGCGAATATCTAGCCCAGGGGTTCCCCAGCCTCAAGTCTGTAAAGGAAGAGGGCGGGGGAGGGAGGGAAAAGGAGAACAAACCCACAAAATCCACGTCAGATTGTGTGCCTTGTTTGTGGTAAACGGCTTATAGCTTTCGTGAGGTCCTCAGAGTAGCCATCCTAGTATGTTTAAGACCCGTGGGTTCTTATCTACCTGTTCATTTTGCAAAGAAGAAACTGAGATCCAAAGACATTACTTCTTTCAACACTTAGATGACTTCTCCAAGGTCACACAGCTCTCTATTGATAGGGCCTTGAAGGATGATGCTAGGACTGAAAGGAATTCATACCATTTTATAGGCTTTTATGTTTGGATAGTAACGTGTTGGTTAAGAGAATACACCAACGACAGCTAGGTTAAAATACCAGCTCCTATGTGACTTGGGTAGTTAACTTTTTTGAGCCTCAGTTTCTTCAATGTATAAAGTAGAGATAACAATACTCATTTCTTGAGTTCTTATAAAAAAATAAAATTGCTTATGTAAATTGTTCCACACTGTGCCTGCACATAATACTTTCAATATATGTTAGCTATTATAATTTTCAGTACAATTCAGACTTTGGGGATTTTTTATTATGTCATTTTATCCTCATCATAATCTTAGCTCTATTAGTCTTACTTTACAGAAGAAAAAAAATGTATTTACAGCTGATAAACTGTAGCAGTGACTCAGACCCAAATTTACAACTCTTTTAAGTTTTGTGGTCTTTTATTTTTGTTATCTGGCAGTTTTCCAGGTTGTCCTTTCTAGGCCTGCAGGCAATACAGTGCATTAGATGGAGCACAGTTTTGGAGATAGAGATGCTTGGGTTTGAGTTCTGAGTGACTCCAATTATCTGCTCCATGACTTTGGACAAGTGACTTAACCTGTATGAGCGTTGGTTTCCTCGTTAGTAAGATGGGGGGAAGGGAGCACTAAGAGCACAGTGGATTGACGTGTAAAGATTAGACCGAGGACACAGAGACTGGAGGGCATCGCCAACTCAACGAGCATGAGGTTGAGCAAACCCCGGGAGATGGTGAAGACAGGGAAGCCTGTCATGCTGCAGTCCATGGGGTCACTGCAGTCCCTGGGGTTGCAAAGAATTGGACATGACTTAGCACTGAACAACAACAAAGATGAGATGTGTTACATAAATCTCCTAGCATTCGGGAAGGGCTCGATAAACAATAGGTACCATTATTGGTGTCTACTTCCAACAGTGAGTATGAGAATTAAATGAGATGGTACATGTCAAGCACTTTGGACAGCAAGTAGGTACTCAATCTTGTGACTAGATGAGTGGATGAATGGACTTATTGTTAGCCTTTTATCAGAGAGTTGCTTCCTCTCCCTTTCATGATCTCAATGTCATTTTTGTAACCAGTTCCCTAGGTCCCTTTGCCTTATTTTCTGTTTCTTTCCACAGCCAAACAAAGCCTTTCTCTTTTTACCCCAGGACTCTTCACTCTTCCTCTGCAATCTCCAGATCCAAAGAGTTGGTCCTCCTCTCTACTCTTTCAGCCATCACAAAACTTTGCCCCTCGGTTTCCTACAAGCTCTCATACTTTCCAGAAACACTTGTCTCTGCGTCACCTACCGGTCTGCACGACGCTGAGCTGGATCTCCCCGATCAGCCCATCAACATCAGGCGGGTTCTTCACCTGACAGGTGTATGTCCCGTTGTCATCAAACTGCAGCTTCCAGAGGAGGATGGAGACATCATACCGCTCAGGGTTCCCATCCCAGGCCACTCGGTCCTTGAAGCGCCCACTCATGGGTTTGAAGGGATCCACATGGTAGTAGAAAACCTAGAGAGGAGTCACGCCAGAGGTTTTACTCGGCACCTGGGCAGGGAGACGGGTGGCAGGAGCAGAAGAGAAACAGCAGGGGCATCCCCAGTGGCCCAGGGGTTGAGGCTTCACCTTCCAGTGCACGGGGTGTGGGTGTGATCCCTGGTCAGGGAGCTAATTTCCCACGTGCCTCGTGGCCAAAATACCAAAACAATGAGGCAGAAACAATATTGGAGCACATCCAATAAAGACTTTTTAACTGGTCCACATCAAAAAGAAAAATCTTCAAAAGAGAAACATCAGCAAGCCTGACTGTCTGGTCTGCAGCTCTCCTGCAACAACCTCTTGCTTTCCCCTTCACCAGCCTCTCAGCTCTGTCTCTGTGCCAAGAATTGTGCCCCAGCTTTACCCTGTGCTTATCGCCAAGAAAAATACAAAAGGTCCAGGAGAAATGGACTGGCTTATTTTTCTAATCCAGGGCCCCAACTTACAAACTGCTCAGGGCCCCCATCTCGAGGACGGAAATTCCAGGTCACCGTGAGAGCATCACCCACTGGGGCAAAGCTGGAGAAAGTGCATTTTAACCGAATATCTGTCCCATTGACAGCCTCTAGCACACGGGGAGTGTAAATTTCCACAGCTGCTATTGGCCAAAGAGCTGCAATGGAAAAAAGGCAATGAAGGGTTAACAGGAGATGTGTCTTAAGAGAATTTCTGCTGACACTACCAAAATAAAGGTCTGAATAGGGCATCCAACAGATCTGAGATGCCCCAGTTCTCACTCAAACTCAGCTTCAACCACCACGTATTCCTACCTACATGTAACCTTGACCCTCCCATTCCTTTAACAACTAAAAATAGCACACAGTAAACTTTTCTTAGCAGTCACACTTTCTCTAAAACAGGATACCCTAGCCTCATGGTACCCACTTCAAAACTGCTCTAACAAACTATAAGCATTGGAAAATAAGATTGAAGGCAGAAACAAAAAAAAAAAAACTAATCAAAACATGAATTAGACCTCTGTTCAGATTAACCATAATACATTATGTGTATCGTGGTCCCCTAGCAGTAAGTTTTCCAGAAAGGGTCCTTGTTAAGTGAATTTCCTACTATTCCTAGTGTTCTGCAAAAAAAAAAACGGAATTAATCATCCCCAGACAATTTAGCTTGCTTGTACGGCTGGAAACTTTATACCACATAGCGCTTTTTAGCATGATATTTACATTTAGTATGTGCATGTTGGGGCAGTTAGCAAGCCACAGTGGGTCTCTCTCCTTAACCAGCTCCGCTTTCCCAATGCTGTCCAGAGTCTCAGACAAGACCCACACACAGAAATCCAAGAGCCGGGTTCTGCCTGTAGTGGGAGGTGGAGAGCAGCCACCAAAAAAATGGAGTGTAACCTGAGATTAGAAAACCCTTTCTGTGCCCCAATCACTGGCAACCAGAAAACACCTAAACCTGTTTTTCCAAAAGCAGTTCCCCCAAAACAACCCCCTACTTCAGTTTCATTAAAGTTAACACTAAAGCAAAATGTAACTGTGGCTCAGGCTCCAGTAAAAGACCTGCAACTTCTGGGACAATGAGCTAACTTTATAGGGTAGGCAGTGGAGGAAATGCTCAGAAAAGCCCGGGAGCTCTTACCTGTGAGCTGTAAGCCAAGGAGAAAAAGCACAGCACGCGTAGGGCTCTTGCCATACATGAGGGAAACCCAGCCCTGGCCCCAGAGACCAGACCGGGCAGACCAAGCACGCCAGCACCCTGCCAAGGCCACTCCTGGTGGAGAGAGCGCCTCGGCGTCTTTCCCGAGAAAGGAGTCTGTCGCCTCACCTGTGGGAACCTGAGCACCCGTGCCTGTGAGTCATTCCTGCTCTGCCAGTGCACTTTGCTGGAATGAAAGGTGGGGCTTCAGCTCCCAACACCCTCCTCCCCTCGTTCCTTGCCTCCCTTCCACCCTCCGCGCTACAGACACGTCTACACAAAGTCCCAGAGTCTGCAGGTCTGTCTTTTCAGCTCATCTGGACCCTGGCCTCTGGATGGCCTCAGAAACAGCCAGAGGAGGTGGTGCCTGTCTGAAAGGTCCCAGGCTGCTTTGGGTCTGGCCCACACGCACACATTTTTTTAAAAAACAGGTTTTAAGCTTGCCTAAGAAGTGAATGTTGAACTTATCTGCAGTGATTTCACTTATCAAAGCACCGCCCTCAGGCCACAGTAGCCTGAACTGGATTACCACCTCCAAAAAATCAGAATTCCTTAGGACCCTCTGTATTCAAAAAGTCCTAGAGTTTGTATACTTGATTTTAACCACATGTTACCACAAGGATCCCTGGCTTTTTCTAGCTGGTAGATTTCCCCTGAAAACCCCCTTCCCTCTCCACACCGCCCCCCACCCCATCTAAAACAGACTGACCAAAATAAATCTCAGTGTTTAATGACCCTTTATGTTTGAAGGATTTAAAGAGGAATCATGTGCTATCTCAAGACACTTTGCAAAGTGCTTTCATTGACACGACCCTGCCCTGAAGTGTTCCCATTTCACCAGTGAAGACAGACACTAAAAACCCAGAGGTGATTTATTTTCGCAACCAATAGGTAGCAGAACTGGAACTTGTTTTGACTCTTTTTTTGTTTTTGGCCACACAGCATGCGGGACCTTAGTTCCCCAGAGATAGAACCCCTGCCCCCTGCAGCGGAAGTGTATGCCTGTTAACCCCTCAACTGCCAGGGAAGTTCTCTTTTTTGACTCAGTCTAGTGCTCTTTCCACAAAAATCATAGCTCATGTGAGCAATCAGACAGAGGATCCTCAAGGAAAAGCTTTTCCTAATAACTTTTTTGTACTTCAGGTTTTATTTGCCATTTGGGGGGCAGTCAACTGTCTGAGAAATCTGAAGAGCTGGAGATTTGAAGTGAGACAAGGTGTCTCCTTGTCTGGAAGGATGATGGGTAATTGTTACAAATTAGTGAAGCTGTATGGAAACTCAGTAGAAGGAGGATGAAGGTTACCCATGCAATTAAGACGTAATCTCTCACTGCCCTGGGTCCAGGGTTTAATCCCTGAGGGGGGAACTAAGATCCCACAATCCGTGTGGCACAGCCAAAAAGAAAAGAAGCAGGCTTGACCGGTAATCTAACCCAGAACAGAAGAAATAAATTGCTATCCCTGGATTAGCAATCTAGAAACTTAAGTGATTCATAAAATCTCCCAGTGAAACCACAGAACAAAGAAGTTTCTAGGACCTGGAGGAAGGGGCAGGCTGACTAGAAAAAATAAAACAGGATAAAGAAGGAAGCAAAGAGAAAATTCCACCAAGAGAGGCAGATTACAGAAGAAAAAAGCAAAAGAGAGAAAAGCAGCAGGAGAAAGATGTGTCATAAAAAAAGTTAACAACAACCAAAATAGCCCCCATCAGAACTGAGAAACCAGGGGCTCCACACGTGAAGAGGCATGGCGGTCCATGCGTGAGTGTCCTAGGAAGAGTGTTCCTGAACACAGGATGTTTGGCTCCTTTGTCAACCTCTAGGTCAGAAATCACACACAAGCAGTCAGCAGTCAACCTCAAATCAGAATGCTGGGGAAACATTTTAAATGGTAATAGGATAAAAGAGCCTTTCTGGCATGCAGGTCCAAAGAGTTCAGCTCCAGGAGCCGGAAAGAAAAGCAGTTAAGGAAACTTGAGCCTCAGCTGGCTTTCAACTTGCAGGGCAGTCCAGCTCTAAAGGAAGGAGAGGAGAAGCCTAAGGTTTTGAAGTCTGCCACAAACTGCAAATTTTTGGTGAGAGGTGGAGTTACCACTGCCTGGAAAATCCCATGGACGAAGGAGCCTGGTAGGCTGCAGTCCATGACGTTGCTAAGAGTCAGACACAACTGAGCGACTTCACTTTGACTTTTCACTTTCATGCATTGGAGAAGGAAATGGCAACCCACTCCAGTATTCTTGCCTGGAGAATCCCAGGGACGGTGGAGCCTAGTGGGCTGCCATCTATGGGTTCGCACAGAATCGGACACGACTGAAGCGACTTAGCAGCAGCAGCAGTTACCACAAGGCTCAGGGGATGCAGCAAACAGCAGCAGGAGAGGAATCAGGTCAGGAAATGCTGAACAAACTGTTGTCAGGAGGGAAGACTCCTCCTCCCCACCCTACCCTAGGTAGCCAGGCGCCCTTTGAGCAGGCAGATAGGCAGACAGCGCTGCTCTGGAAGTTAGCCGCTGCCCAGAGCCCAATCCTCCTCAGCAGAGTTCAAGTTCCTGGCGGGGTGCCCAGCAACGTCCAATTCCTTCCAGTTAACAGCAGAGTCACCCGGTTCCCCTCCCTGGGTGGGGAGGGGAGAGGCCAAGGGCTGGACTTGCTAAGTAGAGAGAACACTAAAAGAAAAAGGAGGCCTGTCCCTAAGAGTCCCCAGGGTGCCATTCAGCAGGACTCTGATCAGAGATGGAGGCATCTGGGTGAGGCTTTAGTTACAGTTTGTATCTGGGCAAGTGAGAGAAAAAGAAGAGGACTTCTGGAGATTGAAAGGAAGAGAAATGGACTCTCCTGGTGGCCCAGTGGATAGGAGTCCGCCTGCCAATGCAGGGGACACAGGTTCAATTCCTGATCCTGGAAGATTCCACATGCCATGGAGCAACTAAGTCCACGTGCCACGACTACTGAGCCCACACTCTAGAGCCTGTGCTCTGCACAAGAGAAGCACCACCGCAAGAAGAAGCCCCCGCTCATCACAGTTAGAGAAAGCTCACGTGCAGCAACAAAGACCCAGTGAAACAAAAAAAAAAAGTTAAAAAGGAAGAAAAGTGAAGTTTTCAGAGACATCACTTTGTCTCTTTAAACTTCTCCAGAGAAAAATTCTGATTGTCATTAAAATTTTACAGTGTACTAAGTTTTGAAAGCACCCCATCTATCACTCCCCCTACACATTCCCTAAAAAAAATTTTTTCCCCCCAGATTCACCTACTTATATCGGAGAAGGCAGTGGCAACCCACTCCAGTACTCTTGCCTGGAAGATCCCATGGACGGAGGAGCCTGGTAGGCTGCAGGCCGTGGGGTCGCTAAGAGTCAGACACGATTGAGCGACTTCACTTTGACTTTTCACTTTCATGCGTTGGAGAAGGAAATGGCAACCCACTCCAGTGTTCTTGCCTGGAGAATCCCAGGGATGGGGGAGCCTGGTGGGCTGCCGTCTATGGGGTCGAATAGAATCGGACACGACTTCATTTGGCTATACTTGGGTCTTTTGAACTGTGGTGTTGGAGAAGACTCTTGAGAGTCCCTTGGACTGCAAGGAGATCCAACCAGTCCATCCTAAAGGAGACAGTCCTGGGTGTTCACTGGAATGACTGATGCTGAAGCTGAAACTCCAATACTTTGGCCACCTGATGTGAAGAGGTGACTCATTTTAAAAGACCCCTGATGCTGGGAAAGATTGAGGGCAGGAGGAGAAGGGAACGACAGAGGATGAGATGGTTGGATGGCATCACAGACTTGATGGACATGAGTTTGGATGAACTCCAGGAGTTGGTGATGGACAGGGAGGCCTGGCGTGCTGAGATTCATGGGGTCGCAAAGAGACACGACTGAGCCACTGAACTGAACTGAACTGATACCTGGGTCTTAGTTGTGGCATGTGGAATCTAGTTCCCCAACTGGTGTCAAACCCAGGCCCCCTGCAGTGGGAGCCCAGACTCTTAGCCACTGGACTTCTAGGGAAGTCCCTCCTAAAAATATTTCTAATGGATACCTAGGCTCTGGTCAGGAGGAAACTCACTGGGGGCTCAGAAGACAAAAAGGTTAATTGACCCGTATCAATATATGTAAAATTTGTTAGCATCCTAGGAAAAAAAATTTTTTTCCACTACAGGATGAAAATAACATTCTGTGAAGCAAGGAAAACAGATAATTTAGCTCTTAGGGTGATTCAAATAAAGTATTTATTTACTCAAAAGTTTTGGTCCATATGTCTTTCTTACTAGAAACGCTTTATGAAATTTTTATTACTGTGTTGCTAGGCTAGAAATGCAAAGTAGAATTAGACATTTCTGCCTGGGGCTGGGGCAGGGAGGAATCAGTCTGAAGAGGATTGGAAGGTGGAGGGTGGATGTAAACAAGTAATCACCATTTTTGTGACTTTTCACCCAGCCCTAAAAGGATGAATAGAGAGAAGAAGCAGATGGGTGGAATGTGGTATCCACAGGGTTGTTATTTCTTCCCTGGTGGCTCAGAGATTAAAGCGTCTGCCTGGAATTCAGGAGACCCGGGTTCCATCCCTGGGTCGGGAAGATCCCAGGAGAAGGAAATGGCAACCCACACCAGTACTCTGGAAAATCCCATGGAGGGAGGAGCCTAGTAGGCTACAGTCCATGGGGTCCCAAAGAGTCGGACATGACTGAGCAACTTCACTTTCACTTTCAGACGCTAAGTCGTGTCTTTGTAACCCCATGGACTGTAGCCCACCAGGCTCCTCTGTCCCTGGGATTTCCCAGGCCAGAATACTGGAGTGGGTTGCCATTCCTTCTCCAGGGGATCTTACTGACCTAGGGATTGAACCCCAGACTCCTGCATTGCAGGCAGAAGACCTCCTAAGCCAGAAAAAGTTAAAAAAAAAAAAGAGCTGTAGATGGGATTTGTTGGTTAGGGAAGGCTAGAAGTCTGAGTCTTCAAAAAACAGGTAAAAAGTTTAACTTTCATTGTGGCTCCTAGGCCAGGAGCCTATGAGACAGTTGGTAGAGTATGTGCTGGTTGATGACTCAAAGCTTTCCCTTCTTACTTTTTTCTTACTTAGTTCAGTTCAGTCACTCAGTCGTGTCCTACTCTTTGTGACCCCATGAATCGCAGCACACCAGGCCTCCCTGTCCATCACCAACCCCGGAGTTCCAGCCATCTCATCCTCTGTCGTCCCCTTCTCCTCCTGCCTCCAATCCCTTCCAGAATCAGAGTCTTTTCCAATGAGTCAATTCTTTCCATGAGGTGGCCATAGTACTGCAGTTTCAGCTTCAGCATCATTCCCTCCAAAGAAATCCCAGGATTGATCTCCTTCAAACTGGACTGGTTGAATCTCCTTGCAGTCCAAGGGACTCTCAAGAGTCTTCTCCAACACTACAGTTCAAAAGCATCAATTCTTTGATGCTCAGCTTTCTTTACAGTCCAACTCTCACATCCATACATGACTACTGGAAAAACCATAGCCTTGACTAGACGGGCCTTTGTTGGCAAAGTAATGTCTCTGCTTTTGAATATGCTATCTAGGTTGGTCATAACTTTTCTTCCAAGGAGTAAGTGTCTTTTAATTTCACGGCTGCCATCACCATCTGCAGTGATTTTGGAGCCCCCCAAAAATAAAGTCTGATGCTGTTTCCACTGTTTCCCCATCTATTTCCCATGAAGTGATGGGACCAGAAGCCATGATCTTCATTTTCTGAATGTTGAGCTTTAAGCCAACTTTTTCACTCTCTACTTTCACTTTCATCAAGAGGCTTTTTAGTTCCTCTTCACTTTCTGCCATAAGCGTGGTGTTATCTGCATATCTGAGGTTATTGATATTTCTCCCAGCAATCTTGATTCCAGCTTGTGTTTCTTCCAGTCCAGTGTTTCTCATGATGTACTCTGCATAGAAGTTAAATAAGCAGGGTGACAATATACAGCCTTGATGTACTCCTTTTCCTATTTGGAACCAGTCTGTAGTTCCATGTCCAGTTCTAACTGTTTCTTCCTGACCCGAATATAGGTTTCTCAAGAGGTAGGTCAGGTGGTCTGGTATTCCCATCTCTTTCAGAATTTTCCACAGTTTATTGTGATCCACACAGTCAAAGGCTTTGGCATGGTCAATAAAGCAGAAATAGGTGTTTTTCTGGAACTCTCTTGCTTTTTCCATGATCCAGCGGATGTTGGCAATTTGATCTCTGGTTCCTCTGCCTTTTCTAAAACCAGCTTGAACATCAGGAAGTTCACAGTTCACGTATTGCTGAAGCCTGGCTTGGAGAATTTTGAGCATTACTTTACTAGCGTGTGAGATGAGTGCAATTGTGCAGTAGTTTGAGCATTTTTGGCATTGCCTTTCTTTGGGATTGGAATATAAACTGACCTTTTCCAGTCTTATGGCCACTGCTGAGTTTTCCAAATTTGCTGACATATTGAGCAGCACTTTCACAGCATCATCTTTTAGGATTTGAAATAGCTCAACTGGGATTCCATCACCTCCAATTGCTTTGTTCATAGTGATGCTTTCTAAGGCCCACTTGACTTCATATTCCAGGATGTCTGGCTCTAGGTGAGTGATCACACCATCGTGATTATCTTGGTCGTGAAGATCTTTTTTGTACAGTTCTTCTGTGTATTCTTGCTACCTCTTAATATCTTCTGCTTCTGTTAGGTCCATACCATTTCTGTCCTTTATTGTGCCCATCTTTGCATGAAATGTTCCCTTGGTATCTCTAATTTTCTTGAAGAGATCTCTAGCCTTTCCCGTTCTGTTGTTTTCCTCTATTTCTTTGCATTGATTGCTGAGGAAGGCTTTCTTATCTCTTCTTGCTATTATTTGGAACTCTGCATTCAGATACTTATATCTTTCCTTTTCTCCTTTTCTTTTCTCTTCTCTTCTTTTCACAGCTATTTGTAAGGCCTCCCCAGACAGCCATTTTGCTTTTTTGCATTTCTTTTCCATGGGGATGGTCTCTCAAAGATGAGAGACGATGTCAAAGTCCTAGATGAGAGGTGGGCTCTCAGCCCAAGGGAGACATGTGTTCGCTTGGGTCCTCCTCCTTGCCTCAAATTTCCTACAGATGGTCCAGGGCAAGTTGGGATCTGAAACTGAGCTCTACTTAGTAAAACCGTGGGCAGGAATGCACTCCTGTCTCTCCGTCTTTTGGCAGCTGATGTGAACACTTCCCCAGTAAAACCTCAGACTCTTTTCTTAATTATAGAGAAGAGGCATCATAATCTAGTTAATCAGCCCAAGGAAGAGACTCTGAAGTTTAACCCTTCATATTCTAAAGAGACATTAGATGGATTTTCACAGAGCTGGATAGATGGGGTGTTCTTAAGATAACCTTGAAGAGTCTCCGAGGAAGATAAAGAATCTTCAATAGATGTATCTGCCTATCTCCCTGTTAATCATATGCACCACATTTAAGTAACTGAGGACAATTTACATTTGTATAGTGTTTATTGATGAATTCAGTATCTCTTGTTTACCAGGACCAATTTTCATCCTTAAGAAAAGAAATAGCCACTTCCTTCTTCTTTTCTTCTGTTTTGCTATTAAATACTAGAATCATGAGGCAGAGGAGCTGGAGTCCAGATCCAACCTTGGCCACTTACTAGCTGTGTGACCTTGGGCAGATATTTAATTCTCTGTGCCTCAATTATCTTACGTGAGAAATGAGAATAATAATTTCTTCCCCATACGCTTGCTGTAAGAATCAGATGAAATGCTATATTTAAGTAAAGCTCTATGCTCAGTTCCCATAGAAATTTACACTCAGTAAATGTAGTTGTCTGTGGTTATACTTAGTTGTCTTTTGAAAGCTGTTCCCATGACCATGTTACAAAAAGGTCTAGCAGTTTTTTGTTTGTGTTTTAGCTGTGCTGGGTCTTTGTTGCTGCAGGCATGCTTTCTCTAGCCATGGCAAGTGGGGGCTACTTCCTAGTTGTGGTGTGCGGGCTTCTCATTACAGCGGCTTCTCTTGTTGCAGAGCACTGGCTCTAGGCCCATGGGTTTCAGTAGTTGTGGTGCTGGGGCTTAGTTTTCCCAAGGCATGTGGGATCTGCCCAGGCCAGGGATGGAACCCATGTCCCCTATGTTGGCAGGTGGATTCTTAACCACTGGACCACAAAGGTGAAGTCTAAAAGGTCTAGCAGTTTCTCATAAAGCTAAGCTTCATATAAAGCTTGTAAGGCTCAGAGAACCGCGCTCTGAAAAGAACATTTAGGGACAGTCTCTAGTGGACTGACAAAGTTTATTATCTAATTGTGTAGTTTTATAATTTTTAGGGAATAGAGCATAAAACAGACTTGTACATAGCCATTTTAGATAAACATCAAAGCATTTAAGCATAAAACACTGTTCCCACCGCCCAAGCCATAACATAGCTTTGGCGAAACTCTAAAGGGAGTCTTCTCAAGAAACAACAGTCCTTGCTCCCAGAAACAGGTGGTCAGAAGGAAGCCTTTGAACCCCTCAAGGCTGGGCGTATAACCCTTTGTTAACCCTTTGTTATGTTTGTTTCAGCTTTCAACCTTCATCATGAGTGGAGCAAATACATTTTCAGTATTTGCTTAAAACCTTCCAGCTCCTCCACATTTTTTCTTTTTTTTTTAAGAGCAAGGACTGCTGCAGCCATGGTTATTTTTGTTTTTTGGGCGGCGGTGGCTTGAGCACATAACGTTTGGAATTTAATAAGAACAATAACAAAAAATAAACAGATCAGCGCATAAGAAGCCATCGTATGGGGTACCCAATTTTTTGGATTTAGAAAGGAAGTATTAGCGGATAGTGTATTATAGAAGTCAGTGTTATATTACATAGGGGGAATGTTGTTGAAGGTAGACGTGATTTGTATTTGTTGATCTATTTGAGCTTGTCGGGCCCAGAGATCATGAGAATCTTTTTTTTTTAAGCAGTAATGAAATTATGATTTTGAATAGAATTATGTAATGCCATTTTAGAAACTGTACCAACAGTTACAACTGAAATAATATTCACTATGGCAGCTATAATCTAGCCAATAAAGCATTTGTTTTTTTTAGGGATTTTTTTAGAACAAAAGACAACAACATGGAATTTGACCAGGGTTTAGAAATTTTAACTAGAACCCACAAATTAGTCTTTTGTCAGACTAAAAAAAACACTGTCTTTAGTAACATTAATTGGCACATTATGATTTAAACAAGTATATAAATGACACTTAGTGTAGGACAGAATTGAGCCATTATTTTTAAATTCTCTAAAAGATAGGGCGCATTTATACAAGCACAAACATAACCGGTATAATTATATTTAATAGTATAATTTTGTAGGATGGAAACATGTGTATAAGTATATGAGACGCTAAATCGAGACAAACAAGTAGGAATTTTTTAAAGATGTCAGTGTTTAGGCCCCAGGACTGGACTGATTATCTCGGGTCTGGGAGGTGAAAGACCTTTGTTGTACCAGTTTAAAAGTTTATCGCGTTGATGTCAGAGTCTTGTTTGTGTTTTGTTAAAATGTGGTGTTGAAACATTGTTATTGGCAGGTGTTATTTTTTCGTGATTGTGAGCAATTTACAAAGAGTCTATGAGACCCCCAATTAACAAAAGTCATGTTGGCGTGAACAGAGACTTTTTTAAACCTTTTCTTATAGGTGGATCAGTCCATCTCTAAATGGCAACCCACTCCAGTGTTCTTGCCTGGAGAATCCCCGGGACGGGAGAGCCTGGTGGGCTGCCGTCTATGGGTTCGCACAGAGTCGGACAGGACTGAAGCGACTTAGCAGCAGCAGCAGTCCATCTCTGGCACAGATGATTTTTTTTTTTAAAGATATGTTGTCACAAGGGGGCTCAAAAGGCATCTGTTGTAATTTTTGTTTTAGTGTTATGACCAGTCGGGGGGTGTGAAGCAAGATCTGTCTGTCTTTTGACTCTTTTGAGTGGGACCCACTGTTTGGTTTTATCATCTAAAATGACAAGATAATATCTCTTGTCTAGGAACTTAAGTGTTTTTGGCCGCCATTGATTAAGACATTTAACCCTGTGTCTCTTGACTGTGTAGAGGCAAATTAAAATAATTGATTGTTAGAAGGACTATAGGCAAAATGGCTTTAGGTCTATAGGGGTCTCAGCTTATTTTCTCTGTTTTGTTTATTAAGAACGAGCTTGAGTGTATGGTGGGCCCGTTTAATGATGGCTAGACCTTGAGGGTTGTACGGGATGCCAGTAAGATGGCAAATACCCCATTGATGTATGAAATCACGAAAAGCATTGGCTGTAAAAGCAGGACCATTGTCTGTTTTGATGGAGGCAGGGATCTCCATCACTGAAAAACATTGTAGAAGAGCTGTGACGGCAGCTTTAGTAGTCTCGGCAGTGGAAGGAACTGCCCAAATGAAGCCGGAAAAGGTAATGTGTAAAATCAGCCTGCCATAATTTATTTGCTTGTAAGCCTCTAGGATTAGTCCTTTGGGGATTAGTGGTCAAATGAAAAGAGGAACATGTAGCACAGTCTCGAACAATTTTTTTAGCCGTTTGTAGCGGCTGCCATCTATGGGGTCGCACAGAGTCGGACACAACTGAAGTGACTTAGCAGCAGCAGCAGCAGCAACGGTATTTTATATTGAACTTGTAGTCTATTAGTGTTAGTATGGAAGAGCTGATGTTTTTGTTTGGGGGAAGAAAATATAGGGGCGATGAAGCGATTAGCCAAATCATTGTCTAAACTGAGGGGTCTTGGTAAATGGGAATGAGCACAAATGTGAGTTATAAAGAAGGGATGGAGTCTAGCTTTTATTTTTTGCTGAATCAATAAGAACAAATGTATAAGATCACTTTTATTGGATATAAAATGAGCCGTTATAAAGGATGGAAAAAGGTGTGTCACGTAGCGAGAATCAGTTAAAATATTTAGTGGGGTTTTTATTAGAATAAGTAAACAATATAATGTGAATAATTTTGTTTTTTGAACGGATTGATAAGGACTTAATTTTTTTTGTAGGTTGGGACCTATTATGGCTGTCCATCTTGCCTTATTTTTATCTATAAAATAATTAGGTGTATTTATGAGAGGGTGTTTAGAAACAATATTGTTGATGATAAAAGAAGTATTTTGTAAGAAATTTTATAATTTTTTTTTAGGTGGGTTGGCCAATAACTCTCTTGAATAATCAGCAAGGGCTATGTGAATGGTAGTGGACACCTGGAGAGCATTATCAATTTTTGTTTTTATCAAAGGTACGTAAATTTGAGTAGGGTCATATCTAGCTATAGCGCACAAGCAAGAGCATGTAAGAAAAATGATTTTTTTAATTAAGTCTTTATAGGAAACAATGTGTTTAGTCTGTTTGGAATGGAGATATACCCATTAAATAAGGTGATTATCTTGTACTATAATGGCAGTAGGAGATATCTTAGTATCAAAGATATATATCTGAAAAGGGGAATTGTAATTAATACGGTAAACAAATGTTTGTTGAATTTTTTGTTTTATCAATTGTAATTTTTTTTAGCTTTAGAGGTAAGTTGTCGGGGACTATTTAAATCAGAGGAAACTTTTAATAATTTGAATAAGTTTTGTAAAGCATATGTGGGAATTTTTAAGGTAGGTCATAGCCAATTAATATTTCCAAGAAGTTTTTGGAAATCATTGTGTTTGTAAATTATTTTTTTTAATAGAAAATTTTTGTGGCTTTACAGTGGAGCGGTCCATAAGATATCTAAGATATTTAAAAGGGGAATGGTGTTGCAATTTATCTTTTGTTATTAGCAGCCCATGATTAATTAAATTAGTTATGACCTCATTATTTAATAAACTTAATTGAGATTTTGAGGGAGAAGCCAATAAAATCTCATCTATGTAATGAATGAGATATGCCTCAGGGAATTGTTGTCTGATGGGCTGCAAAATTTTATCAACAACGAATTGACAGACCGTAGGGGAGTTTATCATACCTTGGGGCAGGACCTTCTATTGATATCGTTGAACAGGGGATTGATTATCAATAGAAGGTATTGAGAAGGCAAAGCATTGCCTTTCATCTGGATGTAAAGGTATAGTGAAAAAGCAATCTTTTAAATCAATAATCATAATGACCCAGTCTTTAGGGACCATAGCAGGGCTTGGGAGTCTTGGTTGTAATGTTTTTATAGGAATCATTATAGTGTTAATATTTTTTAAATTTGTTAGCATTTTTTATTTATCTGATTTTTTTTAATGACAAAAACTGATGAGTTTCATGGTGACTGAGTAGTTTTTATTTTATTTTGTTGTAGTAGTTTAGCCACCAAAGTATGCAAAGTGGACAGTTTTTTTTTTTGATAGGGGCCACTGAGTTATCTAGATAGGTTTATCAGACTTTTATTTTAACTTTAGTGGCTTTATCTCAGTGACCCCTAAGAAAAATGTTCATTTAATTGTATAGTCGCCTGAGTTTGTTGTAGAAAGTCTTTTTTTTTCACAGTTTTAATGGTAATGGGGCAATATATGGTTTAATGTAAATGACTAATTAATTGATCAGGGCCCAGGGCTTGTAAGTAAGATGAACTAACATAAGTTTGAGCTGTATCTGTAGTTTTTATTTCCACCAGCTGGTGGGAGGCTAAAACCTTAGGCCAATCTGAAGGCCATTTTTTTTGTTGTTGTTTTTATGATGAAGGTATTTGTTCCAGTGTCTAACATTTAAAAAAAAATTTTTTTTTTAATTTTAACATGGGCCTATTGATTTTTTTTATAACAGTAGAAAGGGCTGCAGTAATGTTGGTACTCTCAAAGCCACCTGTTCTGATATCTGTTTTTTTATTAAGTGGGGGCACATAAGGTAATAGCAATAGCTGAGCAAATCTGTCACCCTTTTGTAAATACAAGTTGCGAGTCACATGTAACATTACTGCAATTTTACCCGTGTAATCTTTATCAGTGATCTCAGTATGAACAATTATCTTGTGCATGGTGCTGTTGCTTCGTTTTAACAGGAGGCCTATAGTATTTTTTGGTATAGGACCAAAATATCTAATTAAGATTTTCATAAGATTATTTACCATTAATAATTTTTTATCTCAGGGAGCAGGAATGTCTATACATGTGCTCTGTCTGGTAGCCGCTGTTAATTTAGTAATATTTGGTCATCTTCTTTGTTTAACAGGGCTAGAGGAGAGCCCCTGTTTTAGTTTTTTGAAGGAGGTGTCTGAATGGGTAAAGCATTATCTTGTTTATCAAATCTAGAGCGGCATTTATTCAGCCAATGATTTTCTTTTTTTATATCTTGGGCAGAGCCCAGGGGGCTTAGTTTTAATAGCCCCTCCTTTGTCAGGAGAAAGACCTGTTTGCCGAGGCAAGTGACACTGCTTTCGTATGTGTCCCGGCTTGCCGCAGTTAAAACATTTAACTTTAGACTTTTGGGAAACATTTAAGGTTTCTAAAGCGGCTATTTTAGCTTTATGTTGAATCGTCCCCATATTTTTGCAGGCTTTTAAGTATTTTATAACTCTTTCTTGCTCCTTAATAGTTCTGATAATAGCCTGACAATCTTTATTAGCATTTCAAAGGCTAATTGTTTTAAAATGATTTTTTGCAAAGATGTATCTTTAAGACTGTGATCAATGGCCTCCTTTAATTTATCAGTAAATTGAGCATATTCTTTAGTTGGTCTCTGCAATATTTTTACAAAAGATCTATCAGAGGTGGAACTGTTGATTTTAGCCCATGTTCTGATAGCTACTTTTTAAATTTAGTATAACATGGGTGGCTGCACAAATTATAATTGCGCAGCAGTTTTAGCTATAGTTTTGGTGCTGGTGAGAATTTTAAAATTTAGTTTAGCA
This sequence comes from Oryx dammah, assembly GCF_014754425.2. NCBI lineage: Eukaryota > Metazoa > Chordata > Mammalia > Artiodactyla > Bovidae > Oryx > Oryx dammah. The sequence continues at coordinate 28,204,593 of NW_024070201.1, forward strand.
GGGTTTTCCCTGCTTTGTTGTTCTTGCAAGATTAATCTGGCTTTATCTGTGACCCATATTTGCCATTGTAGTAGCTGTTGTGGAGTCATAACCATTTTAGCAACTGTAGAAAAATCCACATGAAGCCACTGATCCGCCCAGCCCCTAAGAAATTTCATACAGTAGGGTGAGGTAGGTCCATATAATGTACACGCCTTTTTGAATTGCGTGAGCAAACCAAAATCAGGTGATTGCCATTGATTATGTCCAGGTTGAGGATTATTAAATTGGACTGGAAAAACCCATGCACAAAGAGGCATGTCCCGAGGAGGAATGCTAGGAAATAGGGGAGCAGTAGCAGCAGCGGACAGCGTTGCAGCGGGCGGAAAGGCCAGTGTTAGAGGCTTGTTAATATGAGTTTACTCCTTAGAAGAAAAGTTATGACCAACCTAGATAGTATATTCAAAAGCAGAGACATTACTTTGCCGACTAAGGTCCGTCTAGTCAAGGCTATGGTTTTTCCAGTAGTCATGTATGGATGTGAGAGTTGGACTGTGAAGAAGGCAGAGCACCGAAGAATTGATGCTTTTGAACTGTGGTGTTGGAGAAGACTCTTGAGAGTCGCTTGGACTGCAAGGAGATCCAACCAGTCCATTCTGAAGGAGATCAACCCTGGGATTTCTTTGGAAGGAATGATGCTAAAGCTGAAGCTCCAGTACTTTGGCCACCTCATGGGAAGAGTTGACTCATTGGAAAAGACTCTGATGCTGGGAGGGATTGGGGGCAGGAAGAGAAGGGGACGACCCAGGATGAGATGGCTGGATGGCATCACAGACTCGATGGACATGAGTCTGAGTGAACTCCGGGAGATGGTGATGGACAGGGAGGCTTGGCATGCTGCGATTCATGGGGTCGCAAAGAGTCGGACACGACTGAGCGACTGAACTGAACTGAACTGAATATGAGCTCACGAAAAGCAAGGTAAAGGCAGATCAGGGGCCTCTGGCAAAGTTTATTGTTTAACTGCTTTCAGCATCTGTGACTCTTGTTTGTCTGTAATCTGTTCTAGCATGACATTTTTTTGATTTAAAACCTCTGATAGATCTTTTTCTTTTAATTTACATATATGCAAGGATCAAACAGTTTTAACCTCTAAATCTCTTCCTGAGCCATCTAATTGTTCCATAACAGCCCGTAAAAGAGACCAAGTTGCCCACCATTGTGGGGGAATTTTTACCCCCTGTCTATAAGCTTTTAAAACATTATTTTTTACTCTAGTCTAAATTTGTAAATCTAAGGTTCCTTCCTCCGGGAACCATGGATTATATGCAACCACTGTCTGGTAACAGCTAGTTAACTGCTCTTTAGGCAGATTAACCCCGTATTGTTTCAAGAAATGATGCATGAGATGAACAAAAGGAATTTTACTTGTCTGATGTCCCATCCTGCTTACCTCGCTTCTGCAGGAGTGCAGCCCTTTTTTAGAATGAGTCTGTTGCTTTGAGCCCCACGTTGGGCGCCATTTGTAAGGCTCGGAGAACCTCGCTCTGAAAAGGACATTTAGGGATAGCCTCTAGTGGACTGACAAAGTTTATTATCTAATTGTGTAGTTTTATAATTTTTAGGGAATAGAGCATAAAACAGACTTGTACATAGCCATTTTAGATAAACATCAAAGCATTTAAGCATAAAATACAGTTCCCACCGCCCAAGCCATAACATAGCTTTGGCGAAACTCTAAAGGGAGTCTTCTCAAGAAACAACAGTCCTTGCTCCCAGAAACAGGTGGTCAGAAGGAAGCCTTTGAATGCCTCAAGGCTGGGCGTATAACCCTTTGTTAACCCTTTGTTATGTTTGTTTCAGCTTTCAACCTTGTCATGAGTGGAGCAAATACATTTTCAGTATTTGCTTAAAACCTTCCAGCTCCTCCACAAAGCTGATCACCTTAGCAATTCCATTCCCTAACCCTTAGTATTTATCCATGAGAGATGAAGTAATATACCCACAAAAAGGTTTGTATAAGAATATTTGAAGAAGCTTTATTCATATTAAGCCCAAACTAAGAAATAGCCCAAGGGTCCGTCAACAGATAAATACTCTGTAGAGTACTCATGCCTTGGGATACTACTCAACAATCAGTTCAGTTCAGTTCAGTTGCTCAGTAGCATCCAACTCTTTGTGACCCTGCAGCTCGCCAGGCTTCCCTGTCCATCACCAACTCCCCAAGCCCACCCAAACCTATGTCCACTGAGTCAGTGATGCCATCCAACCATCTCATCCTCTGTCGTCCCCTTCTTCTCTCGCCTTCAATCTTTCCCAGCATCAGGGTCTTTCCCAATGAGTCAGTTCTTCACATCAGGTGGCCAAATTATTGGAGCTTCATCTTCAGCATCAGTACATCCAATGAATATTCAAAACTGATTTCCTTTAGGATGGACTGGTTTGATCTTGCAGTCCAAGGGACTCTCAAGAGTCTTCTCCAACAATAAAAAGGAATAAACTACTTATACATACAGCGACATTGATGAATCTCAAATACATTATGCTGAACAAAATTAGCCAGACATAAAGTAGTACTTACTCTTTGATTCTATTTATATGAAGTTCTAGAACAGGCAAAACTAATGTTTGGTGGAAAAATATCCTAATGGTGTTTCCCTTGGGCGAGTGACTGGACAGGCATGAGGGGAATTTCTAGAGTGATATTTATATTCTGCATCTTGATATAGATTTGGGTTACACAGGCTTTGAATTTGCCAAAGTTATTTGAATATATATGCTTAAGTATTGTGTGTTACATTGTATTCAAATTTTATTTCAGTATATTCTTAAAAAGAATTGTAAACAAATATTGAACTTTCACTAATGCTGAAATATATAGGGAGATGTGTCCCACTGTCTGCAATTTTATTTTTTTAATTAATTAATTTTAATTGGAAGCTAATTACTTTACAATATTGTGGTGGTTTTTGCCATACATCGACTTGTATCAGCCACTGGTGTACATGTGTCCCCCCAACCTGAACCCCCCTCCCACCTCCCTTGTCTGCAATTTTAAAATGCATCAAAAAAATAAATAAATAACATATTAATGGATAGGTGGATAGAAGGATGAAAAAGATTGAATAGATATGCAATAAAGCATGTATATAGTAAAATGTTAACTAAAGAACCTAGGTAGGGAATATAGGTGTTCACTATAAACTTCTTCCAACTTTTCTTCATGTTTGAAAATTTTCATAATAAAATGTTGGCAAAAATCTGCTTCCTCATTTACCAAGTTTCCTTAGCATCAACTATTGAATAGGGGCTTCTCTGGTGGCTCAGTGGTAAACCAGTCTTCTTGCATTCTACCTCCTGCATAGCTCTCAGATCCTAACTTCTCTGCATTCCCTCTGCCATTGTTTCAGTTCCAGTCAAATCATCCGTCTGGATTACTGTTCCCAGAAGCAGCTTCTTGCTTCTGGCCTTGTTTCACTCCATTGTCTTTCTTCAAATTGTATTTGTGTGCTCTTTTATTTATTATTATTTTTTAAAAATTCTTATTCATTTTCTTTATCTGGTTGGGCTGATCTTCTTTGTGGCCTGTGGGATCTCATTCCCTAACCAGGGATTGAACCTGGGTCCCCTGCATTGAGAGCACGGCATCTTAGCCACTGGAGCACCAGGGAAATCCCTATGCTCTTTTAATTACACAAATCTGATCAGGTCCCTTTTCCCTGAAAAGTTTTCAGTGTTGCCCCATTGCCCTCTAGATAAAGTCCACACTCTTTAACCCTTATCAAGGATCTTTATGGTCTGGACCCTGATTAGAGTTTCAGTCCCATCCCTGGTCATTCACTCTCCTTTTTCCCTTTTTCTCTCCACTAGGTATTAGAATGAATAGGTTCAATAGGTATTAGAATGAATGAGTTTCTTTGTGCCTCAATTTTCTCATCTATAAGATGGAGACATCTGCTTCTCTCACAATTATGATAATCAGAAATAATATCTGTGACATGCCTGCTGCATTGCTGGGTACACATAGTAGGCACTTGATAAATGATAACTTTTAAACTAATGGTAACTTTTGTTAAAATATAACCAATATTCTAAGAAATGATGTCTAAACTCGAGTGAAGTAAAATAATGACTCAAACATTGTATTTCTAAATTTGGTCTTGTCATTTATTGAATACTTTTTTCATATTTACTTATTTATTTTTGGCCGTACTGGGCCCTCATTGCTGCGGGCAGGCTACTCTCTAGTTGCAGTATGTGGGCTCAGTAGTTGTGGTACACGGGCTTAGTTGTCCTGAGGCATGTGGGATCTTCCCTGACCAGTGATTGAACCCATGTTCCCTTTTCCCTGGGAAGCTCATAGTTGGAAGGGAGAAAGAAGTTTTTTAGTTTTGGGTTCATTTGTTGGTTTTAAGAAGGTAAAGTGTTAGCGTGCAATGCAGGAGGCCCTGGTTGGATTCCTAGGTCAGGAAGATTCACTGGAGAAGGGATAGGCTATCCACCACAGTATTCTTGGGCTTCCCTTGTGACTCAGCTGGTAAAGCACCTGCCTTGCAATGCAGGAGACCTGAGTTTGATCCCTGGGTCAGGAAGATCCCCTGGAGAAGGGAAAGGCCACCCACTCAGTATTCTGGTAAAGAGTGGGACGTGACTTTCACTTCACTTCATTTGTTGGTTTTAAGAAGGTAAAGTATTAGCATGTTAAAACGAGCCAGTAAACAGGAAAAAGTGTATCCCCCTCATTATTAACAAGAGGTTAAGAATGTTTGGAATGCTCAGGACAGACCTGGTTTATACCTGCTGTCCCACTGTAATGGTTAACAGTACCTCTTTCATACTTCACACTGTGACAATGTGGGAGATAATTTTTATGGTCAACCTAGACAAAGGGGAAGCCCAGGATGGGCCCAGATTTGGCTAATGTTGAAAGTGAAAGAACTGGGCCCCCAAATTGAAGTTTTCATCTGTGTGTGTTTACTTTTTTTTTTTTTCTCCCTCCTGAGAGAGTTCTCATCTAGTGGTTTCTACTTCCTTTGTGTACTAGGGAAGAAATGTCCCAGTCTTAGGGAGATGTGAAACCATTTATCTCAGATAGGGACTCAAGCCCAGCCAAAACCCACTTTGGGACTCGAACCCAGTAGCTGGGACTCAAACTCAGCCAAAATCCTGCTTGGGACTTGAACCCAGTCAAAACCCAGTTTGGGACTTGAACCCACATGGCTGGGACTCAAACCCAGCCAAAACCCAAGGTACCTGGTTTTAGGGCCTAATAAAGCTCAGGTTCTTGATGTCTCATCACAGAAAGAATTCAGTGAGAGACAAAGTGATAAGTAAGAAATTTATTTATGCAGACTTAGAGAGAAGCACACTCCACAGACAGAGGGTGGGCCATCGCAGAGGGCAAGTGCAGCCATGAAATATGGCCTGGTTAGTTTTTATAGACTGGGTAATTTCATATGCTAATGAGTGGGAGGATTATTCCAACTATTTTGGGGAAAAGGCGGAGATTTCCAGGATTTGGGCCACCACCCACTCCTTGGTCTTTTGACAGTGCTTGGAACTGTCATGGCACCTCTGGGTCTGTCATTTCACTTGTTGATTGAGGATCAAGGTCTGGTCTTGTCTGCCATCTTGGTCCCATTTGGTTCTAACTGGCCTATGTTGTGTCCTTCAGTTCAGTTCACTCGCTCAGTTGTGTCCGGCTCTTTGTGACCCAATGGACTGCAGCACCCCAGGCTTCCCTGTCCATCACCAACTTCCAGAGCTTGCTTAAACTCATGTCCATCAAGACAGTGATGCCATCCAACCATGTGATTCTCTGTCATCCCCTTCTGCCCTCAATCTTTCCCCCAATCAGGGTCTTTTCTAATGAGTCATTTCTTTGCATCATGTGGTCAAAGTATTGGAGCTTCAGCTTCGGCATCAGTCCTTCCAATGAATATTCAGGACCGATTTCCTTTAACACTGACTGGTTTGACCTCCTTGCAGTCCAAGGGACTCTCAAGAGTCTATTCCAACACCACAGTTCAAAAGCATCAATTCTTCGGCACTCAGCTTTCTTTATGGTCCAACTCTCATATCCATACATGACTACTGGAAAAACCATAGCTTTGACTAGATGGACCCTTGTCAGCAAAGTAATGTCTCTGCTTTTTAATATGCTGTCTAGGTTGGTTGTAGCTTTTCTTTCAAGGAGCATCTTTTAATTTCATGGCTGCAATCACCATCTGCAGTGATTTTGGAGCCGAAGAAAATAAAGTCTCTCACTGTTTCCATTGTTTCCCCATCTATTTGCCATGAAGTGATGGACTATGTCATTCTTTCAAAATTGTGCCCTGCCCCTTTCCCTGCTGTTAGAGATGGAGGAGCAGAAGCCAGAAAGAGAGATGGATTCGGACAGTTTATGACGGGAATGAGAGGAGAAACTGGCCAAAGTCAAGTGGCATCTCCAAGGTCACCTACCTGGTGACATGGTCAGAATTCAAAACCAGGCTTGCCCAGCTCTGAAGTCAACTCCAGAGATACTTTGCGCTCTTTCTACAATACCAGTCTCCCCTCCTCATTAGAATGTATCTATCATGTCTGCTGTCAGCCCTCTATTGTATGTTCAGGCCACTCTCTGAGCAGGGGTGCCTTTCTCTTCTCCCCATCACAATCATCACCACCATTCTGGAAGAATTTCCAAGCACAAGTAAATGAAATAAACATTAGGCATCCTCCTCTTGGCATCTCTCCTAAAAGAAAAGATTTGGTGGGAAATTACTTGGAAATTTTGTCCAAAATGCAGTTAGGATTATGCCCAAATATCACCATGTTGTTCCTTCTGTGTCTTGTTACTCATTTGTTTATTGTTGGTGTTTCTATTCTTCTTCTTCTTCTTTTTTTTTTTAATAGTTTTAAGCAACTACCAGGTGTCAGGCACTGTCCTCAGGAACTTAGGAACAACAAAAAAAGATAAGATCCTAGCCCTCAAGGCATGATCAGGCTAATAACAACAAAAAAGGTAGTCACAATACAGGCTGAGAAGCAGTGCAGAAGTACATACCAGATACCAGTGATAACACAAGAATAAGGATAAACTCTGCTTGGGATCACTAGGGAACCTTCTCTGAAAGGGTTAAATATACAAGGCATCCTGAAAAAGGAAGACCAGTTGGCGAAAGAGGAGGGCACTCTGGGCCAAGGCCTTGAGTTAGGGGTGGACCAGCATGGCTTGTGTAGGAACTCCAGGGAGGATGCTGGAGCTTGCTCATAGTGCTAATAATAACCACCATCTGTTACATAACTTAGTTTTATTATCTTCACGTCCACAACAACCCTAGAAAGTACTTCACTAATCTCCCCATTATACAGATGAGTAAAATGAGGCTGGGAGATTAGTAACTTGCCCAAAATCATGTATCAGCTGGCCTTGAACTCTGGACTCTAGGATTGTTCCTCTATAAAACAAGTTCAGAAAAACAAGAGGGAAAACAGCAGGAAAGGAGCTATTTGAAGGTGAGATTCTTTCATCTGCATTGCATTACAAGGGTTTTCAGTTAAACTCTAATAAAGTAAGGGAAATTCTAATGAGTAATGAAATTTTTAAAAGAGTAAGGCAATGGCAACTTGACAGTATGCTAAAGAGGTTTTACTTTTTTCTAAAGGGAAAGATATTAAAGGGCTTTACACACATTTAAGGATTTAAGCATAGATAATCAAAAGTAATGGACTTCCCTGGTGGTCCAGGGGACAAGAATCTGCCTGCCGGTGCAGGAGAAGTCAATGCAGGGAACACAGGTTCTATCCTTGGTCCAGGATGATTCCACATAGCGCGGCAACTAAGCCCGTGTGCCACAACTACTGAAGCCTGCTCACTCTAGAGCCTCTGCTCTACAATAAAAGAAGCCGCCACAGTGAGAAGCTCACACACCACAATGAAGAGTAGCACCTGCCCACCGCAACTAGAGAAAGCCCTTGCTCAGCAACGAAGACCCAGCACAGCCATAAATAAGTAATTTTTTAAAGTCGTTGCATCAAGCATTCCATGAAGTAGAACAGTAAGTGGGATGGACAATAATATGTTAGTTAATTACAAGATGGAGTCTCCACAAAAGATGGAGAGAATGTAGAGAAAAGGGAACCCTCTTGCACCGTTGTTGGGAATGTAAATTGACAGAGCCACTATGGAAGACAGTGTGGAGATTCCTTTAAAAACTAGGAATAAAACCACCATATGACCCAAGAATCCCACTACTAGGCATATACCCTGCGGAAACCAAAGTTGAAAAGGACACATATACCTGCAATGTTCACTGCAGCACTATTTACAGTAGCTAGAACATGGAAGCAGCCTAGATGTCCACTGACAAATAAATGGATAAAGAAGTTGTGGTACATACACACAATGGGATATGACTCAGCCATAAAAAGGAACACATTTGAGTCAGTTCTATTGAGGCAGATGAACCTAGAGCCTATTATACAGAGTGAAGTAAGTCAGAAAGAGAAAAATAAATATCACATACTAACACATATATATGGAACCCGAAAGATGGTACTGATGAAATTATTTGCAGGGAGACACAGACATAGAGAACAGACTTATGGACACAGGGGTGGGGAGAAGGAAGGAGAGGGTGGGATGTATGGAGAGAGTAACATGGAAACTTACATTCAGCTCAGTTCAGTTCAGTCGCTCAGTCGTGTCTGACTCTTTGTGACCCCATGAATTGCAGCACGCCAGGCCTCCCTGTCCATCACCAACTCCCAGAGTTCACTCAGACTCATGTCCATCGAGTCAGTGATGCCATCCAGCCATCTCATCCTCGGTCGACCCCTTCTTCTCCTGCCCCCAATCCCTCCCAGCATCAGAGTCTTTTCCAATGAGTCAACTCTTCGCATGAGGTGGCCAAAGTACTGAAGTTTCAGCTTTAGCATCATTCCTTCCAAAGAAATCCCAAGGCTGATTACATTACCCTATGTAAAATAGATAGCCAAAGGAAATTTGCTGTATGACTCAGGGAACTCAAACTGGGGCTCTGTAGCAACCTAGAGGGGTGGGAGGTGGGAGGGAGGTTCAAGAAGGAGGGGACATATACATACCTATGGCTGACTTATGTTGATACTTGGCAAAAACCAACACAATTCTGTAAAACATTTATCCTTCAATTTAAAAATTAATTAATTTTTTAAAAAGTAGTTGCATCAAGCACTCAGTGAATTATAACAGTAAGAGAATAATCTGTTAGTTCACTAAAAGATGGAGTCTCCAAATGTGCAACACTGTGCCAGGTAGGGTGGGGAAAAGCTTCACCTTTTCCAACACCTTCATATATTTTGCTCCATAAGTATCACTGAGACTGTGCACTTACCTTTAGAAAGAGACTTGAGCTTCTTGGAGGAAGCTGACCTTGCAATTAGCCTGCTTACAGAATAACAGCAAGTAGAAGCTGACTAAAGAAACTTGCAAATTTTGATTTTAAGTGACTTATAATCCAAATCATCAATTCTGTTCTCTGGTCTCATTATCAACAATTTATTTTTTCCTCTATAGGGTTTTTGTTTTTAATTGAAATATAGTTGATATACAGGCTTCCCTGGTGGCTCAGTGGTAAAGAATCCACCTGCCAATGTGGGAGACACAAGTTGGATCCCTCGGTCAGAAAGATCCCCTAGAGAAGGAAATGGCAACCCACTGGAGTATTATTGCCTGGGAAATCCCATGGACAGAGGAGCCTGGTGGATTACAGTCCATGGGGTCTCAAAGAGTCAGATCCAACTTAGCAACTGAAAAAACAACTTGATTGTTTTTAAAATAGTATTGTGTTAGTTTCTGCTGCACAGCAAAGTGATTCAGTTATATATATATATTCTTTTTTATATCTTTGCCATTATGGTTTATCATAAGATTTTGAATATAGTTCTCTGTGCTGTATAGTAGGACTTTATTGTTTAGCGCTAGCAATTTTCTGTCCAGAGTCCTTGATATATTGTAACACCACCTCTTGCTCTTTACTCTTTTTGCAGCAACCATCTCAGAGAAAAAAAGGAGTTCAGTCACACTAGGTTTGTGGTGATGTCATAAGCAGGAAAAGTATGGAATCTGTAACTGAGGCAATAGAAAGGAGTGGTCTGATCCTAGGGTAGCCAAGAAGAGAGCACAGGATCAAAGGTCAAATTCTAAGCACTGCAAGAAGTCTGGAGACCTGTTACACTATGCACACGTGCATGTAGTCACTCTGTCGTGTCTGACTCTTTGCAACCCCATGGACTATAGCCCTCCAGGCTCCTCTGTTCATGGAGTTTTCCAGGCAAAAGTGCTGGAGTGGGTTGCCATTTCCTCCTGTACAGGATCTTCTCAACCCAGGGATCGAACCCATGTCTTCCTCATTGGCAGGTCGCTTCTTTACCACTGAGCCACATGCCCCTTAATTGGCATTCAGACAAAGACCACTCCCCAAGATGTGAGTAGGTATTAAATGAAAAGAAGATTCTGTACTCATGGGGAAATGCTCAATTAAACTGAACAGATACTGGTTTGTTTTTGGTTTTCGCTACAATATTTCTCAACGCTTTTAAAATGCTAGCATGAAGCCACTTTTCTTACACATCATCTGTTAATCCTTCTAGAACTCTGTTCACTGAAAAACTTGGGGACAGTGCTTCTCAAAGTGCGATCTGCAGAATCCCCAAAACTCTCACAGATCCTCCAGGAAATAAACAACAAGCAAACAAACAAAAACCGGAGACAAAGCGTTCAAAGCTATTATGAGTAATCTGATTGCCACAATATCCAAGGGCTTGTTGTATAAGGTACAGAACAGTGTGGGTGTTGCAGGTTGCCGGGCAGGTGGGCAGGTGGCATAGGGTGTTAGCCTTGTCCTAGTCACGTGCAGCAGAATCACATACAGATTGCACAGCAGAGTTTGCTGATCACTGGTTTAAGAAACACTGATGAGCCCAATCTCTGTTGTACACACTGGGTGTTGACACCCATAGACATAAAGTGACTTGTTCAAGGTCATGAGGGTCAGCAGCAAAGGGCTGACTCTAACGATTGCCCACCAGGGGAGCCAGATGGAAGGAAAAATTAAAAACAGAAGAAAAATGTCACTTGAAAATGATTTCATGACAGTGGTTCTGAATTTTAAGTGGCATTTATCTAGCAGGTCTCCATGCAGCCCTTCCCAGGATCCCTACAAAGAAAATGAAAATTCAGTCAGCTAGACAAAGCTAATGCTGAAACCTGCTAAGAAATTCAGTCTTGAAATAGTTCATACCTGGAAACAGTGGGAGAACAGGGTGTTGCACCTTCCTTTGTCTAGCATTGACCCAGACTCAGGAGTAGGCAGGTAACAAATGAGTGAAGCTGGCCAAGGGAGAGGTGGGAGGAGGCGAGCAGGGACTACGGCCAACCAGAGAGAAGGTGACCTTGTCCACAGGCACCTCTGCTCCTCAGCTCTAGCCATTTGCCGCCATGAGAAATGCAGGCCTAGCACTGTCACATCTTTTTTAGTATATTATTTTCATCTTTGACTTTTTGTTTTGAGATACTTACAGATGCACATGTAGCTGTAAGAAGTGTTACCCACCAGGGTTCTTGGCCTCCTTAATCAATAGAAATTGATAGGAGGCCAGATAAGAAATTCAGACAAGGCTTTACAGGGACTTTACAAGGCTCAGCAGGAGGGAGCCAAAAGGAAGAACTGGTTTCCTTATTCACTCCCTAAGGAGGGGCGAGCTGGTTCCTTATATGGGATAAGGGTAAGGGTGGGTCCAAGGGTGGGGCCTGAGGGGGTGGCTCAGGTGGTCTGCCTTGGTGGTGTTATGTGGGTTTTGGGTCTTTTTGTATCTTGTTCATAATTTGCCCCAGCTGCACATGCAGTTATTTTTAATCCCTTATAGTTTCTTTGTATTCTGTTGTTGAGATGTTTGTCCAGGTGCAAAGCACTGCAGCAAAGGGTCCCAGGTCCCAGTCTGTCTCAGAAGTAATACAGATAGCTGTACCTTTTACTCAGTTCCCCCCAATGATAACATATTGCCAGGTTCTGGTGCAATATCCTCAGACAGTAAAGAATCCACCTACAATGCAGGAGGCCCAGGTTTGTTTCCTGGGTCAGAAAGATCCCCTGGAGAAGGGCATGACAACCCATTCTTGCCTGGAGAACCCCATGGACAGAGGAACCTGGTGGGCTACAGTCCTTGGGGTGAAAAGAGTGGGCCAAGACTGAGCGACTAACACTTTCACTTTCTTTCAATGCAATATCACAACAGGATACTGATATGGATTCAGTCAAAATGCAGAGCATTTCTATCACCATAAGGATCCTATCACAACATTTTTTGAAAAGAAACAGAAAATCTGGGTTTTTGGTGAAAATATTCATTCTATAAATATTGACAATGAATTTACATTAAAACATTTTTTTCTTTAATACAGCATATAGGATCTTAGTTCCCCAGCCAGGGATCAAACCCATGCTTTCTGCAGTGTAAGCACAGAGCCTTAATCACTGGACTGCCAGGGAATTCCTGTCGCAATCTTTTCTCAAATAAGTCTTCCAAAACAAAAGAAATGAAAGCAAAAAGAAAGAAATGGGACCTAGTTAAACGTATAAGCTTTTGCACAGCAAGGGAAGCCACCAACAAAACAAAGACAGCCTATGGACTGGGAGGAAATATTTGCAAATGATGCAACTAACAAGAGGTTAATCTCCAAAATATACTAACAGCTCATACAATTCAATATCTAAATAAATAAATAAACAAATAACCCAACCAAAAGATGGGCAGAAGACCTAAATTGATATTTCTCCAAAAACATACAGATACTCAACTTCGTTAATTTTTAGAGGAATGCAAAGCAAAAGAACAGTGAGTCAGAATGGCCATCATTAAAAAGTCTACAAATAACAGATGCTAGAGAGGGCATGGAGAAAGGGGAATCCTCCTGTACTGTTGGTAGCAATGTCAATTGGTGAAGCCACTACGGAAAATGGTATGGAGGTTCCTTAAAACACTAAAAACCCTATGATTCAGCAATCCCACTCCTGGACATGGGAAAAACAAAAAATCTAATTTGAGAAGACACATACACTCCAGTGTTCATAGCAGCATTAGTTACAATAGCCACTGCTTGGAAGCAACCTAAATGTCCATCGATAGATGAATGTTTTATATATATATATATATAATGTCTTATATATATATTTAGATGTTATATATATATTTTTATATATATACACACAATGGAATATTAACCACAAAAAAGAATTAAATTTTGCCATTTGCAGCTACATGGATTGACTTAGAGATTATCATACTATATGAAGAAACTCAAGACAGAGAAAGACAAATATCATATAATATTACTTATGTGTAGAATCTAAAAAATAATACAAATTAATCTGTATACAAAACAGAAACAGATTCACTGACATAGAAAACAAATTTATGTTTACTGAATGGAACAGGGAGGTAGGAATAAATAAACTAGGAGTATGAGATTAGCAGATACAAACTATAATACTTAAAAGAGATAAGCAACAGATTTACTGTATAGAACAGGAAATTATTTTAATAAGTTAAAATAACCTATCAGTTCAATTCAGTTCAGTCACTCAGTCATGTCTGACTCTTTGCGACCCCATGAATCACAAAACGCCAGGCCTCCCTGTCCATCACCAACTCCCAGAGTTCACTCAGATTCATGTCCATCAAGTCAGTGATGCCATCCAGCCATCTCATCCTCAGTCGTCCCCTTCTTCTCCTGCCCCCAATCCCTCCCAGCATCAATGTCTTTTCCAATGAGTCAGCTCTTCACATGAGGTGGCCAAAGTACTGGAGTTTCAGCTTTAGCATCACTCCTTCCAAAGAAATCCCAGGATTGATCTCCTTCAGAACGGACTGGTTGGATCTCCTTGCAGTCCAAGGGACTCTCAAGAGTCTTGTCCAACACCACAGTTCAAAAGCATCAATTCTTCGGCACTCAGCCTTCTTCACAGTCCAACTCTCACATCCATACATGACAACTGGAAAAACCATAGCCTTGACTAGACGGACCTTAGTCGGCAAAGTAATGTCTCTCCTTTTGAGTATGCTATCTAAGTTGGTCATAACTTTTATTCCAAGGAGTAAGCGTCTCAATTTCATGGCTGCAGTCACCATCTGCCGTGATTTTGGAGCCCAAAAAAATTAAGTCTGACACTGTTTCCACTGTTTCCCCATTTATCTCCCATGGAGTGATGGGACCGGATGCCATGATCTTTGTTTTCTGAATGTTGAGCTTTAAGCCAACTTTTTCACTCTCCTCTTTCACTTTCATCAAGAGGCTTTTTAGTTCTTCACTTTCTGCCATAAGGGTTGTGTCATCTGCATATCTGAGGTTATTGATATTTCTCCCAGCAATCTTGATTCCAGCTTGTGTTTCTTCCAGTCCAGCATTTCTCATGATGTACTCTGCATAGAAGTTAAATAAGCAGGGTGACAATATACAGCCTTGACGTCCTCCTTTTCCTATTTGGAACCAGTCTGTTGTTCCATGTCCAGTACTAACTGTTGCTTCCTGGTCTGCATACAGATTTCTCAAGAGGCAGGTCAGGTGGTCTGGTATTCCCATCTCTTTCAGAATTTTCCACAGTTTATTGTGATCCACACAGTCAAAGGCTTTGGCATAGTCAATAAAGCAAAAGTAGATGTTTTTCTGGAACTCTCTTGTTTTTTCCATGATCCAGAGGATGTTGGCAATTTGATCTCTGGTTTCTCTGCCTTTTCTGAAACTAGCTTGAACATCAGGAAGTTCACGGTTCACATATTGCTGAAGCCTGGCTTGGAGAATTTTGAGCATTACTTTACTAGTGTGTGAGATGAGTGCAGTTGTGCAGTAGTTTGAGCATTCTTTGGCCTTTCTTAGGGATTGGAATGAAAACTGACCTTTTCCAGTCCTGTGGCCACTGCTGAGTTTTCCAAATAAAATATAATCTGCAAAAAAATACAAAAAACAAAATCACTATGCTATATACCTGAAACTAAAACAATATTGTAAATCAAATATACTTCAATTTTAAAAAAAAGTTTACCAGCTCCTTGGGGAAAAACATGCTCTGTCTTACTGATCAAACACAGTATTTAGCACACTGTAGGTGTTCAGTAAACACTGGTGATTTGAATAAACTGATCTCAGATTAGCAGAAACAAGTACTTTTAGGATAACAGAGGAAGCACGCTGCTGCTGCTGCTAAGTCGCTTCAGTCCTGTCCGACTTTGTGCGACCCCATAAATGGCAGCCCACCAGGCTCCCCCGTCCCTGGGATTCTCCAGGCAAGAGTACTGGAGTGGGGTGCCGTTGCCTTCTCCGAGAAGAAGCCTAAGTTTTGACTAAAAATTCTTTCTTCACAAAACCAAAATCAAGGTGTTCTTTCACCAAAAAAAAAAAAAAAACACTACCACTTTGAGATTTTCCCCTGACCTCGTTTATTTCTTTGGTATTCTTACATGACCAATTTATGTAATTTGTTTATAACAGCCAAACAGAATTTAACCATAGTACTAGTAACAAGAAACTGCAAATGACCAAGACTTTAATATTTATTCCTCTCAATTTTATCTGGAGAAGCAAAACCTCTATGAAAGAAAATGCAATTTAGAAGAAAAACTGGAAAAGAACTCTGCTGTACTAGATTTATTCTTATGTTCATCTCTATACCTTTTCCAAACTGTTTCTTTCCTCTAACATTCCTTTTTCACTACTTCTCATCTATTCACACCCTTTCTTCTCTTTTAGGGTGGATGGATGTGAGTGATCATATAATTTATTGTCCAAACTGGAACAGTTGTGAGAGTAAAACTGGCATGATTGATATTTTCACTGGAAAAACAGGCATAAACCAGAACTTTTCCAGGGACACTAAAACATAGTATTATCCTGTTTTAAACTCTCATGTCCTCAGTTTCCACCTTAATAAAATGAGGGGTTTGGAACAAGTAACTTTTAAGGACTCTTCCAGTCTCCTCTTCCTTTTTTTTAGCTGTTTCAGGTCTTAGTTGCAGCATTCAGGATCTCGTTTCCTGACCAGGGGTTAAACCCCAGCCCCCTGCATTGGAAGTCTAGAGTCTTGGCCACTAGACCACCAGGGAAGTCCTCACCCTTCCAGTCTTAACCTTCGAAGAGTCTACTGTTCTGATTTAAAGTGCTTCATCCATGAAGTTCAGTCTTGCTCAGAAAACCTCAGATGCCACAAGGTCTCAGAACTACTCTTTCCCATCACAGATCCGCTGAATGCCGAGAAGCAGCCAAGGTGCTGAGTTAGCGAAGGCAGTTCAGCCTCTCTGCCCTCCCCTCCACTTCCCATGGCGGTCTGGTGCCTGCAAGGGAACAAGCAGGTTGGACTCGTTTGCTCAGAAGTGTTTCTGGGTAAAAAGGGCAGACCCGCTGCTTGTCCAGGCAAACAGAATATGAGTCTTTCCTGTTAAGTAAGAGACTAAGAATACCTGCCCAGTCCCTTGGGGGATTCCCCGCCCCACGCACGCGCCCCGCCCCCACGCCCCAACCCCAGCTTCCCCCAGAAGACTGGAGGAAAGTCTCAGCAACGTTGCTGTTTTTTTCTTCCCAAATGTCCCTGTGTTTACAGTCTCTCAGTGTCAGCTGGAGAAGGAAATGACAACCCACTCTTGCCTGGGAAATCCCATGGACAGAGGAGCCTGGTAGGGTACAGTCCATGGGGTCGCACAGAGTCGGACACGACTGAGCGACTAAACTAGCCTTAGCGTCTGCTGAGTTACTGTAGCAGGAACCAGAGGAAACGAGATTTTCAAAGAAAAACAGCAAAAAATGACCGTTTAAAACTGTCAAGTGCAAGCTCTTACTCTAAGGATGCTAACATTACTCCAAACATTTCTAGAATGATTCTTAGCACCTTGAACCACAATTTTTTTAGATCCTTAATAATGGCAAATCATCACACTTTTGATAGCTAGTTTGATTCTCTGACACATTAATCAAATCTAAAAGTCATGAGAAAGTGAGCAACCAAACGCCGCTAATTATAAAATTGGGAGAATGAAGATCTTGTGAAGGGTATGTGTTCCCGAAGGATCCTTTCAAAGACAAAAAACTCTGGAACCATTTTGTGCACAACTACGATGAAGAGATAATCTCTCCTAGAGTTTAACATTGCCCCTATAGTTACTGAGCTGAACACAGACCATAAGGGGGAGGAGTTCCCTGGCGGTCCATTGGTTAGAACTCCACCCTTCAAATAGAGGGGCTGCAGGTTTGATCCCTGATTAGGCAATTAGGATCCCACATGCTGCATGCACAAGGCCTAAAAATTTAAAAAAAAAAAAAAAGCTAAGGGATGCATTCCTTTTCACAGAATAAGGCCTTTTATGATTTGGCCCCACCAACTATCCAGCCCCACCTCCCCACTTTTCAGGTTCCTTGAAACTTATTCTTGGCCATGGCAAACTAACAATATGTGTGTTCTTACCTTCATGTATATGTATATCTGTGGGCTTCCCTAGTGGCTCAGGCAGTAAAGAATCTGCAATGCAAGAGACACAAGTTCGATCTCTGGGTAGAGAAGATCCCCTGGAGAAGGAAATGGCACCCCACTCCAGTATTCTTGCCTGGAAAATCCCATGGACAGAGGAGCCTGGCTCTTCCCCTGCTGGGATATGGTCTATGGGGTTGCAAAGAGTTGGACACACTGAGCAACTAACACATAAACACACATATGTATCTGTACTTGCTATTCTGTCTACTTTGTCCACCTGATGAATTCTTACTTGCCTTTCAAATTTAATCTCACATTCTATGAAGCCTTCCCTAACTTCTGGAGCCAGAATTAATAGTTCCTTACACCTGGTAATACCTTTATTATACCCTTGCTGCACTGTGCCATCATTTCTTGTTTACATGTCTGCCTCCACTCTAGTCTGAGTCCCTTGAGGACAGGTCCAGGTCTTTTCACCTCTGTATCCTCAGCACCTGCAACTTCTAGGCACATGGTAGACGCTCAATGTACATTTGCTAAAGGGGTGACTGCATGCTTACAGGACAGGTTCCTGTGGGCTCCACATCTCAGCAACGGCACGCGATATGGAGCGCCCTCTGGTGGAACCCAAAGAAGCTCCAGGTTAAAGACCTAAAACTGAGTTCCAGTTTTAACTTTGCTTATTTTTGTATCTCAGCAAAGATCCCAGGTGGCGCTAGTCATAAAGAACCCGACTGCCAATGCAGGAGATGCAAGAGATGAAGTTCGATCCCTGGGTCGGGAAGATCCCCTGGAGAAGTAAATAGCAACCCACTCCAGTATTCTTGCCTGGAGAATCCCATGGACAGAGGAACCTGGTGGGCTACAGTCCATAGGGTCTCAAAAAGTCAGACACCACTGAAGCAACTTAGCACACAAAGATCCCTGGGTCGGGAAGATCCCCTGGAGAAGGAAATGGCAAGCCGCTCCAGTATTCTTGCCTGGGAAATCTCATAGACAGAGGAGCCTTGACGGGCTACAGGCCATAGAGTCCAAAGAGTGGAACACAGCTGAGCACACACCCACGCAAAGATCATTCATGATTGAACGTTACACACTGATCAACAGGTTTCCACCTTACACTATTTTCAGCCTAGGAGCGATCATGAAAGGAGGGGAGCAACTATAGTCTATAATATATAGTAGATTCTATTTGAAAATGGATAATGTAATATATTAAATGATAATTGTCAGGATATGTCTCCTACTTTTATTCAGTCATTCTAGGTCTTAATTATTGAATGAATGATTCAACCTAGAGTTCTGCAACAGAATTCGGAATGTACTCTTTCACTCATTTATTTAATAAGTAATAATGATTTGATTAAGGAAATTGAGTCTACGCTTAAGGATCACCTGATATATGTCCCACACTGTGCTGAAGAAACGTTAGAAGATGCCTTAGCCAGCTTTAAGAAATTCAGATCGTGGATACTAGAACCTTCCATCTGCAAAGCACTGTGCAAAGCATTTGAAGACAATGCATCTTTTAATTCTCAATATTCTTTTTAACAGATGAAGAAAATGAGAATGGTGATATGAAGTGATTTGCCTCGCTATCCAGCTCAGTCCCCCTATAAAGTATATGGAAGAATCGGGGCCCAGTCTGGGAATTCTATATTTAAATCCAAAACTTTTCCCATGGGTTTTTCACAAAGCCCCACAGAGTCAAAGGCAATTTCTTGTCTAGCTTTTTACTATAGAGAATTTCAAACACATACAACAGTATACAAAATGGTATAATGACCCCTAGGTACCTATCACCCAGCTCCAATTATAAGCAACCCACAGGCAACTTTTTCACATTTATACCTTGACCTACCCATCCAATCTTATTTTGAACAAATTAAAGAAATGATACCATTTCACCCAAAATGTAATTTCAATGCCACTGTCACACATAAAAAGGACGAACATTTCCTAAATATTAGGTATCTAGTGTGAAAATTTCCTGTTATATCACAAATGTTTTAAATGTTTTTACAGCTTATCTTTTTTTTTTTTTCCTTGGCTGTGTCACATGGCTTGTGGGATCTTAATTCCCCATCCAGCGATCGAACCTGCCCCTCAAGTGGAAGTGCAGAGTTTTAACCACTAGACTACCAGGGGAGTCCCTTCAGTTTATATATTTGAATTACAGTCCAAATAACGTGCAAAATTTGCAGTTGATCTATATATTTCTTAAGTCTTTTTTAATCTATATGTTCCTCTTCACCCCTTTTTTTATTTCCTTGCAAATTACATTTAAAGAAACTGGATCACTTGTCTCTGGATTTTTCCACAGTCTGAATTTTTGGCTTGCGTTGGTAGGATGTTACATAATATATTCCTCTGTATTTCCTATAAATTGCTTTCGGATTTAGAACAATGATTCTCTGTCTTTAGTGGGCATCATAGTCTCTTCTGAATGGTTTGTCAAAACAGATTGCTGGACCTCACCTTGAGAGCTTCTGTTTCTGGTCTGAGGCGAGTCCTGAAATTTTACATTTCTAACAGGTCAGGTGATGCTGACCAAACCTAAGAGTCAGGCTGTAGACTTAGCCAAGCCTCAGTCCGATTCAGAGTTGATTCTTCCTCATAGGTGATATGGTGTTCTTCCTGTCTTTTTTTGGTGATGTTAGCAGTCTTTGATGGAGAAGGAAATGGCAACCCACGCCAGTGTTCTTGCCTGGAGAATCCCAGGGACGGAGGAGCCTGGTGGGCTGCCTCTATGGGGTCACACAGAATCGGACACGACTGAAGCGACTTAGCAGCAGCAGCAGCAGTCTTTGATACTCAGTGTCTAGAACTACTCCTTCATTAGGTGTTACAAAACAGTGAGTTCTAATCCTATCATTCCTGCTTCATTTACTAGCCTGGCTACTTCTAGGAAGAGAGTTTCCCTCATCTACAAAATGGTTACCCAGCTAGTTCACTAGTATCATCCAGTGGTTACCACCTAGGGATTTTTTGTGTATACGTTTGTTTGTAGGTCATTATAAACTCATGGCGTTAAACGTATTCAATGCATTGCAAACATCATTCCCAGGTGGCACTAGTGATAAAGAACCCGCCAGCCAGTGCAGGAGACATAAGAGACAGGGGTTTGATCCCTGGGTCAGGAAGATCCCCTGGAGGAGGGCACAGCAACCCACTCTGGTATTCTTGCCTGGAGAATCCCATGGACAGAGGAGACTGGCGGGCTACGGTCCATAGGGTCACAAAGAGTCAGAAATGACCCAGGTGACTTAGCATCCACGTACAAACATCAACAACCTCAAATATGCAGATGATATCACTCCAATGGCAGAAAGTGAAGAGGAACTAAAGAACCTCTTGATGAGGATGAAAGAGGAGAGTGAAAAGATATGCAGGTAGAACCCATGGCTGCCTATTATGGTAATTGGCACACTACAGCTGCAGCCTGGAATTCTTGCCCTTGTGTTCCTGCAACAGAGTATGTGTCTGCATGTGCGTGTGCATGTGCGCGCGTGTGTGTGTGTGTGTGTGTGTGTGTGTGAAGTCGCTTCAGTCATGTCCAACTCTTTGTGACTGTATGGACTGTAACTCGCCAGGCTCCTCTGTCCGTGGGATTCCAGGCAAGAATCCTGGACTGGGTTGCCATGCCCTTCTCCAGGGGATCTTCCCAACCCAGGGATCGACCCATCTCTTAGGTCTCTTGCATTGACAGCCAGGTTCTTTACCACTATGCCACCTGGGAATCCTCCAAAGGAATATAGGAGAGGGAAAAGTCTTCCTTGAAGCACAACCTGGAATCAGGATTGCAGGGAGAAATATCAATAACCTCAGATATGCAGATGATACCACTCTAATGACAGAAAGTCAATAGAAATTAAAGAGCCTCTTGATGAAATTGAAAGAAGAGAGTTAAAAAGCTGGCTTACAACTCAACATTCATAAAACTATCATCGTGGCATCTGGTCTCATCACTTCATGGCAAATAGATGGGGAAACAGTGATGGACTTTATTTTCTTGGGCTCCAAAATCACTGTGGATGGTGACTGCAGTCATGAGATTAAAAGATGCTTACTCTTTGGAAGAAAAACTATGACAAACCTCAGTTCAGTCCAGTCACTCAGTCATGTCCAACTCTTTGCGACCTCATGGACTGCAGCACACCAGGCCTCCCTGTCCATCACCAACTCCCAGAGTTTACTCAAACTCATGTCCATTGAGTTGGTGATGCTATCCAACCATCTCATCCTCTGTCGTCCCCTTCTCCTCCTGCCTTCAACCTTTCCCAGCATCAGGGCCTTTTCAAATGAGTCAGTTCTTCACATCAGGTGGCCATAGTATTGGAGTTTCAGCTTCAGCATCAGTCCTTCCAATGAATATTCAGGAGTGATTTCCTTTAGGATGGACTGGTTGGATCTCCTTGCAGTCCAAGGGACTCTCAAGAGTCTTCTCCAACACCACAGTTCAAAAGCATCAATTCTTCAGTGCTCAGCTTTCTTTATAGTCCAACTCTCACATCCATACATGACCACTGGAAAAACCATAGCTTTGACTACATGGACCCTTGTTGGCAAAGTAATGTCTCTGCTTTTTAATAAGCTGTCTAGGTTGGTCATTACTTTTCTTCCAAGGAGTAAGCGTCTTTTAATTTCATGGCTGCAGTCATCATCTGCAGTGATTTTGGAACCCCCAAAATAAACTGTTTCCACTGTTTCCCCATCTATTTTCCATGAAGTGATGGGTCCAGATGCCATGATCTTCATTTTCTGGATGTTGAGCTTTAAGCCAACTTTTTCACTCTCCTCTTTCACTTTCATCAAGAGGCTCTTTAGTTCCTCTTCACTTTCTGCCATAAGCGTGGTGTCATCTGCATATCTGAGGTTATTGATATTTCTCCAGGCAATCTTGATTCCAGCTTGTGTTTCCTCCAGCCCAGTGTTTCTCATGATGTACTCTGCATATAAGTTAAATAAGCAGGGTGACAATATACAGCCTTGACGTCCTCCTTTTCCTATTTGGAACCAGTCTGTTGTTCCATGTTCAGTTCTAACTGCTGTTTCCTGGCCTGCATACAGATTTCTCAGAAGCAGGTCGGGTGGTCTGGTATTCCCATCTCTGGAAGAATTTTCCACAGTTTGTTGTGATCCACATAGTCAAAGGCTTTGGCATAGTCAATAAAGCAGAAGTAGATGTTTTTCTGGAACTCTCTTGCTTTTTCCATGATCCAGCAGATGTTGGCAATTTGATCTCTGGTTCCTCTGCCTTTTCTAAAACCAGCTTGAACATCAGGAAGTTCACGGTTCACATATTGTTGAAGCCTGGCTTGGAGAATTTTGAGCATTACTTTACTAGCATGTGAGATGAGTGCGGTTGTGTGGTACTTTGAGAATTCTCTGGCATTGCATTTTTTGGGGATTGGAATGAAAACTGACCTTTTCCAGTCCTGTGGCCACTGCTGAGTTTTCCAGATTTGCTGGCATATTGAGTGCAGCACTTTCACAGCATCATCTTTTAGGATTTGAAAGAGCTCAACTGAAATTCCATCACCTCCATTAGCTTTGTTCGTAGTGATGCTTCCTAAGGCCCACTTGACTTCCCATTCCAGGATGTCTGGCTCTAGGTGAGTGATCACACCATCATGATTATCTGGGTCATGAAGATCTTTTTTGTATAGTTCTTCTGTGTATTCTTGCCACCTCTTCTTAATATCTTCTGCTTCTGTTAGGTCCCTACCATTTCTGTCCTTTATTGTGCCATCTTTGCCTGAAATGTTCCCTT
Organism: Oryx dammah; assembly: GCF_014754425.2. Lineage (NCBI taxonomy): Eukaryota > Metazoa > Chordata > Mammalia > Artiodactyla > Bovidae > Oryx > Oryx dammah. Next base: position 28,227,819 of record NW_024070201.1, read on the forward strand.
GGTATCTCTAATTTTCTTGAAGAGATCTCTAGGCTTTTCCATTCTATTGTTTTCTTGTATTTCTTTCCACTGATCACTAAGGAAGGCTTTCTTATCTCTCCTTGTTCTTTGGAACTCTGCATTCAAATGGGTATATCTTTCCTTTTTTCCTTTGCCTTTCGCTTCTCTTTTCATAGGTGTTTGTAAGGCCTCCTCAGACAACCATTTTGCCTTTTTGCATATTTTTTTCTTGGGAGTCGTCTTGATCCCTGCCCCCTGTACAATGTCACGAACCTCCATCCATAGTTCTTCAGGCAGTCTATCAGATCTAATCCTTTGAATCTATTTGTCACTTTCACTGTATAGTCGTAAGGGATTTGATTTAGATCATACCTGAATGGGCTAGTGGGTTTTTCCATACTTTCTTCAATTTAAGTCTGAATTTAGCAATAAAGAGTTCATGATCTGAGCCACAATTACCTCCCAGTCTTGTTTTTGCTGACTGTATAAACAGTCCATCTTTGGCTGCAAAGAATATAATCAATCTGATTTCAGTATTGACCACCTAGTGATGTCCATGTGTAGAGTCTTCTCTTATATTTAAGAGGGTGTTTGCTATGACCAGTGTGTTCTCTTGGCAAAACTCTGTTAGCTTTTGCCCTGCTTCATTCTGTACTCCAAGGCCAAATTTGCCTGTTACTCCAGGTATTTCTTGAGTTCCTACTTTTGCATTCTAGTCCCCTATAACGAAAAGGACATCTTTTTTGGGTGTTAGTTCTGGAAGGTCTTGTAGGTATTCATAGAACCATTCAACTTCAGCTTCTTCAGCATTATTGGTCGGGGCATAGACTTGGATTACTATGATATTGAATGGTTTGCCTTGGAAACAAACAAATTTAGACAGTGTATTAAAAAGCAGCGACATTACTTTGCCAACAAAGGTCTGTATAGTCAAAGCTATGGTTTTTCTAGCAGTCATATGGGAATGTGAGAGCTGGACAATAAAAAAGGCTAAGTGCCAGAGAATTGACACCTTCAAACTGTGGTGCTGGAAAAAACTTTAGAGTCACTTGGACAGCTTGGAGATCAAACCAGTCAATCCTGAAAGAAATCAACCCTGAATATTCATGGGAGTATTGCTGAAGGACTAATGCTGAAGCTGAAAGTCCAATACTTTGGCCACCTGATGCAAAGAACTGACTCATTGGAAAAGACCCTGATGCTGGGAAAGATTGAAGGCAGGAGGGGAAGGGGACAACAGAGGACAAGACGGTTGGGTGGCATCATCAATTCAATGGACATGAATTTGAGCAAACTCTGGGAGATGATAAAGGACAGGGAAGATTGGCATGCTGCAGTCCATGGGGCTGCAGAGTCGGACAGGACTGAGCGACTGAACAACAACAACAACAACGTCTTCCTGATGCTCTTAGGTTCCCTAGCTAGGTCTGAAAATTAACAAAGACTCATAGGAAGAAAACCTACATATTGATTTAATGCAACTTTTGCAGTACATGGGAGATTTCATAAGGAAATGAAGACTCAAAGAAATAGACCTGTGTATTTTTTGCTGAGTTTGATGAAGAGTGGTCCATTGTGGGGACTTCGCTATTGGTTCAGTGGTTAAGAAACCACCTTGTAGTGCAAGGGGCGTGGGTTCAATCTCTGATTGGAAATCTAAGCTCCCATATGCTACAGAGCAACTAAGCCTGCACCCCATAATTAGAGAGTTCACCTGCCTCAATGAAAGATCTCTCATGCCGCAACTAAGACTTGAAGCAGCTAAATAAGTAAAATTTTTAATATTAAAGGAAAGAGTGGACCATTGTGGGAGAATAATATTTTGAGGAGTATAAGGTTATTGTATACTACACTGGGGGAAACTTTCTGGATCTTTGGAGATAAGAATGTTCCTTTCCTCCAGGCAGTGGGCGGGCACCCAGAAATAGCCTGCCAGTGTTCCACCTTAATGTCTAGGTTTCTGAGATAGAATTCTGTTTTACGTCATTTTTAATAGCCTCAGAAAATCTGGAGCTCATAAATGCATTCTGCCACACTGATGTTTTAGTAAATTGGGAGCATTGACATATCTACTGGGCCACCTAACATGTCACACATGGTAGCAGCTCTGATTTGATTCAAGTTATTACCGTGTACATTTGCACCACATAACCATTGTGCTGGGTTGGATATGTGCACTTTCTACCCTGGAATGAGATTTATAAACTTTTCTTCTTGGTTTTGCATCATGCTCTAAGGGATGTTTTTGGGTTGGCTAAACACCCTACAAAAGAGGAGAAAGCCTTTTGGTTTGGCAGATGCCTCAGAAGGAAAAGGGCTGAAAATTGATGACAGATACCTGGTGGGAGGGGTCAGAAGATAACCTTGCTGAAGTGCTGTTTTCCTTTTATTTACCCTAGACTAGTCTTGGGCTTCTCCATTCACTGACTTTGTTGACCCTCTTCTTATTCCCCTTGAAGGTTTAATTTCAACCACAGTCTGTCAACTCTTCAGTTTCAGTAGAATCTTTTGTTTCTGGTTCATTATAACAAGAAATTGTTCTCTCAAAAAAAAAAAAAAGTATTAGTTTCTACTGTACAGCAAAGTGAATCAGTTATACATGTATGTATATCTACTCTTTTGTAGATTCTTTTCCATGAAATGTTTTTGAATGATTTAATACACCAAATGAATCAAGGGTATTCGTTTCATCTGTAAGCCATTCTGCTCTGTGATCTCTGGGATTGTTTGTATATCGTATATTAGGACTTCCTAGGTGGCGCTCACGGTAAAGAATCTGCCTGCCAATGCAGGAGACACGGGAGATGCAGGTTTAATCCCTGGGTCCAGAAGATCTCCTGGAGGAGGAAATGGAAACTCACTCCAGTATTCTTGCCTGGAGAGTCCCATGGACAGAGGAGCCTGGCCAGCTACAGTCCAAGGAATTGCAGAGTCGGACACGACTGAGAGACAGAGCACGCACGTATCAGGAGGCCATGATAACATTAGAGTAATTTCTTACATGGCACTCTTTTTGACACATATGACAAGATGTTCCAGCCTCATCTTGTCTATTTCTTGCCCAAATCTGAAATCATCCACAAATCTTCAAGTATCCTTGATTACATCTAGTGGGAAATCATTTTTTAGGCCTGCTGCTGCTGCTGCTAAGTTGCTTCAGTCGTGTCCAACTCTGTTCAACGCCACAGACGGCAGCCCACCAGGCTCCCCCATCCCTGGGATTCACACTAATAAAATAATGCTCAAAGTTCTCCAAGCCAGGCTTCAGCAATACGTAAACAGTGAACTTCCAGATGTTCAAGCTGCTTTTAGAAAAGGAAGAGGAACCAGAAATCAAATTGCCAACATCCACTGGACCATCGAAAAAGCAAGACAGTTCCAGAAAAACATCTATTTCTGCTTTATTGACTATGCCAAAGCCTTTGACTGTGTGGATCACAATGAACTGTGGAAAATTCTGAAAGAGATGAGAATACCAGACCACCTGACCTGCCTCTTGAGAAACCTATATACAGGTCAGGAAGAACTGGACATGGACGAACAGACTGGTTCCAAATAGGAAAAGGAGTACGTCAAGGCTGTATATTGTCATCCTGCTTATTTAACATATGCAGATTACATCATGAGAAGTGCTGGGCTGGAAGAAGCTCAAGCTGGAATCAAGATTGCTGGGAGAAATATCAATAACCTCAGATATGCAGATGACACCACCCTTATGGCAGAAAGTGAAGAGGAACTAAAGAGCTTCTTGATGAAAGTAAAAGAGGAGAGTGAAAAAGTTGGCTTAAAGCTCAACATTCAGAAAACTAAGATCATGGCACCTGGTCCCATCACTTCATGGGAAATAGATGGGGAAACAGTGGAAAGAGTGTCAGACTTTATTTTTTTGGCTCCAAAATCACTGCAGATGGTGACTACAGCCATGAAATTAAAAGACGCTTACTCCTTGGAAGGAAAGTTATGACCAACATAGAGAGCATATTCAAAAGCAGAGACATTACTTTGCCAACAAAGGTCAAGGCTATGATTTTTCCAGTGGTCATGTATGGATACGAGAGTTGGACTGTGAAGAAAGCTGAGTGCTGAAGAATTGATGGTTTTGAACTGTGGTGTTGGAGAAGACTCTTGAGAGTCCCTTGAACTGCAAGGAGATCCAACTAGTCCATCGTAAAGGAGATCAGTCCTGGGTGTTCATTGGAAGGACTGATGCTAAAGCTGAAACTCCAGTACTTTGGCCACCTCATGGGAAGATTTGACTCATTGGAAAAGACCCTGATGCTGGGAACGATTGAGGGCAGGAGGGGAAGGGGACGACAGAGGATGAGATGGCTAGATGGCATCACCAACTCAATGGACATGAGTTTGGGTAAACTCCGGGAGTTGGTGTTGGACAGGGAGGCCTGGCGTGCTGCAATTCATGGGCTCGCAGGTGGTCGGACACAACTGAGCAACTAAACTCAACTGAACTGAACCTAGGCATTAAGGGTACTTATTGCTACTGGATTAGTAAATTGTTTTGAATTATGTTCTGTTTTATGTTATATAGCCTTCTCAGTCCTTCCATTAAAATGAATAATTTAAAGTTAAATATGCAAGCTCATATCTGAGTCTACTTTTTATACCATCAACTCTCAATTAGTTCAATTTTACAAATAAATGGGGTTAAACATGACAAACTTAACACATATGTGGTACTTATCCCCTTTAACTTCTGAAACCCTACTAAAATGGCATATGCCCATAAAAGACAAGGAGGATATGAAGATAACACCAGATAGGAAGTGGAAAAAAAGTTTAGAAGCTGAAAAACCAGTAAATGGGTGGCAAATCACTTATTATGCCCCCCCCAGAATTAAATTTCTTCCAGAGTATTGAAGAAATAAAATACTACTTAAGTCATTCACTGAGGCCAGCATAACCCCCATACAAAAATCAAAGACACTACAACAAAGAAACTTCAAGACTAATTCACTAATGAAAATAGAGGAAAAATCCTAAACAAAATATTGGCAAATTGAATCCAATCAAGTTTAAAAACAGAAGAAGAGAGAGAAAGAGGGAGGAAAGGAGGAAGGAGGGAACCACTACAAAATAGGATTTATCTCGTCATATGGCAGACCATTCAAGATGGTTGTTCTCTTGCTCTCTGTCCATCTGTTCGACCAGTCCCTGCTTCACCGTCATGACTATCCAATCCTCTTACTTATAAGGCTTAATTAGTCCCTGGTAACTGAGGCCACCTAGTGTCAGTTTCCCTATAAATGTTAGCCTCCTTCTCCCACCACCCCCCTCACCCCTGCAAGCAGTAAAAATGGCTGTGTTCTCACCGTTTGCCGCACATGGTGGGTGTGGCTCCAAGTCTGTTTTCATAAGATCCCCTGTCCAATAAACCCCTGATGTCTCTGTCACTGTCTCCAGGCTGTTTCTTTGGTCTCAAGGCCAGGCAACTACAAGGTTTACCGGCCTGTGGGGTGCAGCCCAACATCAGTTATTTAACAATGGCTTAATATTAGAAAATCTACAAATGTAATTCACCACAAAAACAGGTTAAGAGAAAAACCACATGAGCAGCTCAATAGAAGCAGAAAAAGCATGAATAAAATCCCATGCCTATGCAGGATAAAAACTCTTTGTAAATTGGAACAAGATAGGAATTCCTTAACCTGATAAACAATAACTACTAAAATCCTTCAACAAATATTATCCTAACAGCAGATTCATTTCCAAATTAAGAACTGAGAAGAATGCCCAGTGTCCCTATTTTTATTCCATGTTGTATCAGAGACCCTACCCAGCAGAGTACAAAAAGGAAAACAAATTAGAAGCTTACAGAGCAAAAAAAAAAGAACTAAAGCTGTGATTGTTTGAAGATGACACAATTTTCCACAATACCAAAACAAAATAGAAACAGATGATTAGGAATAACAGAATTTAGCAATGAAACAGATATAAGATTAATATACATACTATTAGGAAATACTTATATACCCCAACAATTAACTAAAAACAGCTTAAACAAGACTTTAGAGTATAATCTCTAAAAATATTGAATTGAATACTATATCATACACCTGAAACTAGTATTTTAAATCAACTATACTTCAATTTAAAAAAAGATACCACTTACCATAGTCTCAGAGTATATTCAACAAAAATATAACTCCCCAAAAAATATAACCTAGATAGAGGAAATTATAAAACATTCTTAAGAGGCAGTTTGGGGCTTTCTTGGTGGCTCAGCAGTAAAGAATACGCCTGCAACACAGGAGACCTGGGTTTTTGATCCCTAGGTTGGGAAGAATCCCTAGAGAAGGAAATGTATTCACTCATTCACTTCAGTATTCTTGCCTGGGAAATCCCATGGACAAGTGAGACTGGTGGGCTACAGTCTATGGGGTTGTAAGAGTTGGACATGCCTTAGCGACTAAACCACCACCACCAAGAGACATTTCAAAATAAATAAATGGAAAGCTATACCATGTTCATGTATTCAAAGCCTTAATATTATAAAAATACCAATTCTCCCCAAACTGATCTACAAATCTATTTCATTTTCTAACAAAATTCTGGAAGAGTTTTTCATGAAACTATTAATGACTCCAAATTTATATGAAAAAGTAAAAGGCCCCAAACGGGACACTTGAAAAGAACAGTGCTTAGAACTTACTCTATCAGATGCCAGGATTTGTAATAAAGTTATAAAAAGTAAGATAATGTGGTTGGAGAAATGTCAAAACCACAATGAGATATCACCTCACATCCGTCAGGATGGCTATCATCAGAAAGACCACAGGTGACAAATGTTGGAGAGGATGTGGAGAAAAAAGAACTCTTTTACACTGTTGGTGGGAATACATATTGGTGCAGCCACTGTGGGGAAAAGTATGGAGGTTCCTCAAAAAACTAAAAATAAAACTACAATATAATCCAGAAATTCCACTCCTGGGTATATACTGAAGAAAATGAAAACATTCATTTGAAAAGATACACGCACCCCAGTGTTCATAGCACCATTATTTACAATAGCCAAGATAAGCAACCTAAGTGTCTGTCAATGGATGAATGGATAAAAGAGACGTGACATACGTATGCAATGGAATACTGCTCAGACAGAAACCAGGATGAAATTTTGCCATTTGCAACAACATGGATGGACATGGAGGGTATTATGCTCGGTGGAAAAAGTCAGAGAAAGACAAATAATATGTTATCACTTACACGTGGAATCTAAAAACTAAAACTAGTGAATATAACAAACAAGAAGCAGGTTCACAGATATAGAAAACAAACTAGTGGCTACTAGTGAGGAAGGGGAAGGGTAGAAAGGCATGATACAGATAAAGCAGTGCAAACTACTACGTGTAAAGTAAATAAGCCACAAGGATATACCGCATAACGTAGGGCATATAGCCGATATTTTGTAATAACTGCAAATGGAATATAACCTTTAAAAATTGTGAATCACTAAGTTGCCCAGCTAAAATTTATGTACTATTGTTAGTCAACTCTATCTCAATTTTAAAAAAAGAGAGAAAACAATAAAGATGATGTGGTATTAATGTAAGGATGGAAAAATTAACCAGTGAAACAATCATAGCCCATTAGTTAGACCTTTCACATATGAAACTTTGGTATATAATACAGGTAACATGCCAAAAAAGTGGGGAAAGGACAGATTATTAAAAACGTGGAGCTTGGGCTTCTCTGGTGGTCCAGTGGTTAAGAATCTGCCTTTCAACGCAAGGGACACCAGTTCAATCCCTGGTCTGGGAAGATCTCACACTGATGCAGGGCAACTAAGCCCATGCACCACAACTACTGAGCCTATGGGCCCTAGAACCTGTGCTCTGCAATAAGAGAAGCCACCACATTGAGAAGCCTGAGCACCGCAACTAGAGAGTAGCCCCCACTCACCACAACTAGAGAAAGCCTACATGCAGCAATGGCAACCCAGCGCAGCCAAAATAAATCAATCAATACATTTTTTTAAAATATGGAGCTTGGGACTTCACTGGTGGTCCAGTGCTAAGACTTGGTAATTCTAATGCAGAGGACTGGGGTTCAATCAGAGAAGTCAGAATATTCAGAAATAAAGGAAAATAGTCAAGCAAAGCAATGATAGTTTAGCCACTAAACAAAGTCAAGGACCTTTAGTTCCTCTTCAAGGGCTATAGATAATATTCTGTACCATATCCTTTGAGCTGTTTTGCAGATACTGAAACCCCCACCAGGTGGAAAGAGTTAACCGTATATTACCCACAGCACGTAGACCCAGACTGGTTGAAACCAGAAGGTTGATGATGTTGACTCCCAGTAACTTCACCACCAGTGAAACAGGAGAATGTCCACAACCTGATCACATACCCCACAATCTCTCTCCTTCACCTTGTCTTTTACAGCCTGTCCATGAAAGCCATCAGGGAGTTCAGGTCTTTTAAGCATTAGCTGCCTGACTTCTTGCTTGACCCTGGGCAACAAACACTGTACTTTACTTCACCACAACTCAGTGTCAGTAGGCTGGCTCCACTCAGCATGGGTGAGCAGACACAAGTTTGATTCAGTAACCTTTGTTACACCAGCTGCCTACCTATTCCTTCAGCAAAGTGTTGGACAGGGAAACACTATTTTACAGGACACAGAATTTTACAGTGGTCTAGAGGAGATAAGACAAGTAAATGGCAATTATAATGAGTGCTGTGTTGAGGAGTATTGTCTAATCTAATTTTTTGTTTGGGGTTCAGGGCACACTTCCCAGAGGCTGATGCATCTTGTTGAAATCTGAAGCCTGAGTATGAGCTGACTTAGATGAGGGTGAATTTTCTAGGCAGAAAACGCAAGAGTACATAGTGGCTTGGAAGTAAGAAAAATAAAAGGCATGAAGTGGTTAGGCATCTATTAATAATTTAGTACAGCAAAAGCATGAAAAAGGAGGAGAAAGAAATAAGAGGGCTAGATAAAGCTGGAAAGAGAATCAGGGACAAAATTCCTTCCCCACTTCCACCACCATCCCTGGGCTTTATAATTATCCTGAGAATGATAGGTGTTTCAAACTTCAAGAAGCAGTGTGACAAAATCACACTTTTTAGTATATTTTAACTTCACTCTCACCGTCTTACAGAGAATGGATTGGTGGGATCAAGCATGGAGGCAGAAAGACCACCATTGCAATAACTGAGTGAAAACTCAAAAGATTAATCCAATCCTCCTCCTCCTGTTCCCCAGCCTGAAGGGTTCTCTAGACTGGCAATGAAAGGAGGCCACTGCTGCTGCTGCTGCTAAGTCGTGTCAGTCGTGTCCGACTCTGTGCAACCCCATAGACGGCAGCCCACCAGGCTCCACCGTCCCTGGGACTCTCCAGGCAAGAACACTGGAGTGGGTTGCCATTTCCTTCTCCAGTGCAAGAAAGTGAAAAGTGAAAGTGAAGTCTGAATGACTTCAAAAACATAGACAATAAAAGTAAAAAATAGATAAATTGGACTATATCAAAATTTAAACTGTGCATCCAGTTGCACAATAGCACGAAAAGGCAGCCTATGGAATGGGAGAAGATATTTGCAAATCCTATGTCTGATAAGGGCTTAACATCTAGAATATGTAAACAACTATAGCTTTTTTAAAAAGCCCAATAAAAAAATGAGCAAACAGACTTCCCTGGTGGTCCATTGGTTAAGAATTGCCTGGCAATACAGGGAACACGGTTTCAATTGCTAGTCCAGGAAGATCCCATATGTCACACAGTAACTAAGCCCACGCACCACAACTATTGAACTTGTGCTCTAGAGCCTGGGAGCTTCAACTGCTGAGCCCACATGTCACAGCTACTGAAGCCTGCATGCCCTAGAGCCAGTGCTCTGCAGCAAGAGAACCCACAGCAATGAGAAGCCGGAGCCCCAAAACTACAGAGTAGCCCCCACTCGCCACAGCTAGAGAAAGCCTGCACAGCAACAAAGACCCAGCACAGCCAAAAATAAATGAATAAAATTTATAATAAAATAGCTTTTTAAAAATGAGCAAAGGACTTGAATAGACATTTCTCCCAAGAAGATATAAAATGGCCAACAAAATGAGTCAAAAGATACTCAACATCACTAATTGTCAAGGAAAGGTAAATCAAAACTACAAGGAGATACCACTTCATACCCTATTGCCTTAGTGGTCTGGGAGCAAGTGACGAGAATGAAGACAAAACATGAAATTTGGTGCAATGGTTCAGGGGACCTGCAGCCTCTCTTGGACAGAGGTGCAGAGCCCACTCTGAGTCCAGCTTTTATTCCTAAGTGCAGACTACAAGAATTTCTTTAATCTTATCTTTCTCAAGACATACGCTGTTTTAATCATGTACTCCTAAATGTCATGGATTACACTGACATAGTCCAGATCTCCTTGGTTTTCCTGCAACTACATGGACTGCACACTCCAGGCCTCCCTGTCCATCACCAACTCCCAGAGTTTACACAGACTCATGTTCCCTTCCAGGCTAGTCTCAGGAGCAATCAGCAAGTGTGTAGGCAGCATTCCTGCCTGTCACTGACCTGGTGTTCCAAAGTCCATACTTTCATGATCCCAGTCATACTCCCTTCTGGATCTGGCCTTGGGGTTTGTAACAAGGCTATTATTCTAAGAAAAACATGAAAGATAATCATTACCATAGTTTCTTAATGTACGCTGTTTTTCCAGATTCTACTTCTATGGAATTTCTCAAGGCTGAGAAAGTACATTATTAGGAATTCCTACTACAATAGACATTAGGATGACTATTATAAAAAGAACGGAAAGCAAGTGCTTATAAAGATGTGGAGAAATTGGAACCTTATACACTGTTGAAGAGAATGTAAAATGGTGCAATTGCTGGGAAAAATAATATATGAGGTCATCAAAAAAATTAAATATATAATTACCATATGATCCATCGATTCCACTTCTAGGTACAGACACAAAAGAATTGAAAGCAGTGTCTTGAAGAGAGATTTGAATACCCATGTTCATAGCAGCATTATTCGTAGTAGCCAAAAGGGTGAAAGCAACCCAAAGAACATCAGCAGATGAATAGATATAAAACACAAAGCATAGTATATACATAGAATAATTATTCAGTCTAAATTTTGAGGACATTATGCTAATGAATTAAGCTAGTTCCAAAGAAGCAAATACTATGTGATTTCATCTAAATGAGAAAGTCAAATTCATAGAGACAGACAACAGAATGGTGGTTGTCATGGGCTGAAGAGAGGAGGAAATGGGGTGTTGTTGTTTAATGAATATAGAGTTTCTGTTTTACAAGATGAAAAGACTTTGGGGACTGGCTGTACAATACAAATGTACTTAACACTAGTGAACTGTTCACTTAAAAGTAGCTAAGATGGGGACTTCCCTGGTAGTCCAGTAGGTTACAACTCCATTTCAGTGCTTCCACTGAAAGGGGTATAGATTCAATCTCTGGTCAGGGAACTAAGATCCTGCATGCCTCGTCCTCAACCCCCCAAAAAAAGTTAAGATGGTAAATTTTATGTTATGTGTGTTTGCCATAAATTTTAAAATTAATCCTCAAAAATAAAAAATGAGAACACTGCTTAGGGACTGCAAATTGGCTAGAACAGAGATGGAGACCATTTGGGAAGCCAGAGGGAAGAACAGACCTAAGAGACTCCCAGGAAACAGAGTGGAGTCCTAGGCCAGTCTAGTGGCTGTAGCGCAGGCTGAGTGAGGGCAAAGTTCAGAAAAGTCGAGACATTTCATACCGAGCATTCAGTTCAGTTCAGTCACTCAGTCGTGCCCGACTCTTTGCAACTACATGGACTGCACACTCCAGGCCTCCCTGTCCATCACCAACTCCCAGAGTTTACACAGACTCATGACCATTGAGTTGGTGATGCCATTCAGCCATCTCATCCTCTGTCATCCCCTTCTCCTTCTCCTCCCACCTTCCATCTTTCCCAGCATCAGGGTCTTTTCAAATGAGTCAGCTCTTCGCATCAGGTGGCCAAAGTATTGGAGTTTCAGCTTCAGCATCAGTCCTTCCAATGAACACCCAGGACTGATCTCCTTTACGATGGACTGGTTGGATCTCCTTGCAGTCCAAGGGACTCTCAAGAGTCTTCTCCAACACCACAGTTCAAAAGTATCAGTTCTTTGGTGCTCAGCTTTCTTTATAGTCCAACTCTCACACCCATACATTACTACTGGAAAAACAATAGCCTTGACTAGACAGACCTTTGTTGGCAAAGTAATGTCTCTGCTTTTTAATATGCTGTCTAAGTTGGTCATAACTTTCTTCCAAGGAGTAAGCGTCTTTTAACTTCATGGCTGCAGTCACCATCTGCAGTGATTTTGGAGCATTCATGTGACCACCTTGCTGATTTCCTGGTCAACTGCTGCCTTCTGTTCAGTTTGAGAGGGAACTGGAGACTGGGGTTCTATAAACACAGATGGAAGAAAGCTCTTAAATTGTAATTCTCAATTAAGATGGTACTGTTCTTTAGAAGGTATTTTGGAAATGTGTGTGGTTGTTTGTGTGGGATGCTAGAGGCCTTTAGCCAACCAAAGGCTGGCATCTTGCTGTGCAGAGAACAGGTCAGCAAAACAAAAAAACTGTCCTACATATGACTTTCCAGTGGCCCAAGGGATGTAGCAGTTGGCAGTAGGCAAAAAAATAATTCACTCTCCCAGCAGGATGAATCTCTCCTTACCATCAGGAGGAGTCAGGGCTGCAGGGAGTAGGGAGAATACATGAAGAAACCAAGGGCTCACAGCCTGAGAAGGCCATGCCAACAAAGGGTTCAGGCTCCCCAAGCTATGTCTTCCCTTAGGTCAGCAAAAGTGCTGTTAACATATAAGGCCAGGAGCAGTCTAGAATGAGTAACAAAGAGGGGAGATTATGATGATCAGATGGGGCCCCCAGAACAGCTGTAGTGCTGCCATAACTCTTCTTTCATAAGCTTCTCCAGAAAAAGATATCAACCAGAATCCTGAAAAGGTTGATTAAAGAATGGCATGAAATTATTATACAAAAAGTGGATAAGAAGGCCAAGGGGTGACCTGCATGGATGCCATGTGATGCTGCCCACGTTCCCCCTTGAGCACCACTTACTCACCCATCTGCTGGGATTGTGTCCTCTGAGAGCTCACAGTGGAGCCCTCTCACAGGCCTTGTTCTCAGCGGAAGCAGCTGCAACACCCGAGTTCACACCTCTCTGGAAACAGTTCATACTGAAAACTAGATGATATGCCTATGGCCTTAATTCAGGACTGCTCTGATGGGTCACCCTGTTAACAAGTCCAAGCTTGTACCTCTCATGCATGCATGCTAAGTCACTTCCAACTCTCTGCAACACTATGGACTGTAGGTTTCTCTGTCCATGGGCTTCTCCAGGCAAGAATACAGAGTGGGTTGCCATGCCCTCCTCCAAGGGATCTTCCTGACCCAGGGATTGAACCCACATCTCTTAAGTCTCCTACATTGGCAAGCAGGTTCTTTACCACTAGTGCCACCTCGTGTGTGAGTGTGTTAGTTGCTTAGTTGTGTCCAACTCTTTGCGACTCCATGGACTGTAGCTGCCAGGTGTGTCTGTCCATGAAATTCTCCAGGCAAGACTACTGGAGTGGGTTGCCATTTATTTCTCCAAGGGAACTTCCCAACCCAGGGATTGAACCTGGTTCTCGTGCATTGCAGGCAGATTCTGAGTCACCAGAGGGATATCAGAAAGCCACCTCATGACAGACCAATAAATCAAGAGAGGAGTTATGGAGGCAAGGAATAGCTATTTCATTGGAAAAGCCATAAGACTGAGAAGATGGTGGGTCAGCGTCCCAAAGAACCATCTTCCCAAAGTTAGAATTCAGGCTTCTTTTATACTGAAAGGGGAGGGTGTAAAGTCCTGGTTCCAGCCAGAGTTGGGAGAGATTGTGTTAATTTCTTCCTTCCTGCAGTCATTCACAGGTGAACCTGGTCAGGATGTTTCCTATGAGCTGAACAAAGGTATTTCATGTTAACTCTCATTACTTGGGAGGCAGGGTTCCCGACGATGAGCCATTATGTATAGTTTAACTTATAGGTTAACATCCCTTTAGTGATTAAGTCATTATAGAATATGAGGCTCTTCCCTATTACAACACAATCCTAGCCTGGTATCTCCCCTTGGTTAGGCTGAGCTCTCATTGTAGCTTCCCTTCTCCCTTGGCCAATCCCACTTCCTTCTCTGACCAGAGCTGTTCCTGTGCTTCCCTCTGTGAGCCACCTGCACACAAATCTCTATCTCAGTTTGTTTCCCAGAGAACCCGAATGATGACAACTCATATTTAGAGATAAGAAGGTAACCACCAGAAAAACAGTTTACAAAGTTGAAAGTGGTTTTCTCTAGGGAGAGGAATAGGGCCACGGCAAGGTGAGTCAGGAGACGGTTGTATGTACTCTTCTGTGCTCTTCCTTTGTTCATAACGTGCATATATTACTTCCACAATTAACTTTTTCATTTAAAAATGTTTAAAGAATTTGATGCTGTCATCCTCTTGTTTTAAACTCTTCAATCACTTCCCATTACCCTTAAAATAATCCTTAAGAATCTATTGGGATGAATTGGGAGAGTAGCATTGGCATGTATACACTGCTGTTGCTGCTGCTGCTAAGTCACGTCAGTCGTGTCCGACTCTGTGCGACCCCAGAGACGGCAGCCCACCAGGCTCCCCCGTCCCTGGGATTCTCCAGGCAAGAACACTGGAGTGGGTTGCCATTTCCTTCTCCAATGCATGAAAGTGAAAAGTGAAAGTGAAGTCGTTCAGTCGTGTCCGACCCTCAGCGACCCCATGGGCTGCAGCCTACCAGGCTCCTCCACCTGTGGGATTCTATATGTAAAATAGATAGCTAGTGGGAAGCTGCTGTAGAGCACAGGGCAGCCTGGCACTCTGTGATGACCTAGTGGGATGGGAGGTGGGAGGGAGGTCCCAGAGGGAGGGGCTATTTGTATACATATAGCTGATTCACTTCATTGTAAAGCAGAAACTAACACAACATTGTAAGCGATCATCCTCCAATTAAAATTTTTTTAAAAAAGAATCTTTAACAAGGCTTGCAAATCCCTCTCCATCTGGCCCCTGCTGAGTTTCCAGTTCCATTTCTTACCTCTGCTACTTGCCTTTCTGAGTTTCCGGTTTCTTGAATGGGTCTCTCTTCCTCATCTCCAGGTCCCAAACATGCTGCTCCCTCTGTCTGGAATACTTTCCTTGTCCTCCCCAACTCCTGGTTCACTCCAGGCCTCCAGCAGGTTTCAGCTTAGATGCCACCCGCAGAAGGGAGACCTTCCCTACCCCGAGACTACATTAGGCCTTCCTTCTATCACTCCCACAGCCCCTGTATTTCCTCTTTCTCAGCATCAATCTCCTGAAATAATCAGCTTAAGTTCACATTTCCTTCCTCCATGAGCACTATCTATCTTGTGACTGCTCTATTACTAGCACCCAGCACATACTACAGCCAAGTAGATATCAGTTCAGTTCAGTTCAGTTGCTCAGTCGTGTCTGACTCTTTGTGACCCCATGAATCACAGCACGCCAGGCCTCCCTGTCCATCACTAACTCCTGGAGTTCACTCAGACTCATCATCCATCGAGTCAGTGGTGCCATCCAGCCATCTCATCCTCTGTCATTCCCTTCTCCTCCTGCCCCCAATCCCTCCCAGCATCAGAATGTTTTCCAATGAGTCAACTCTTCACATGAGGTGGCCAAAGTACTGGAGTTTCAGCTTCAGCATCATTCCCTCCAAATATTTACTAAATCAATGAATTTCACCAAAATATTTTTGAGGATCCCAGCTCTGTAATCTGTGACAACTTAGATAACCTATCCGAGCCTCAGTTTACTCAAGCATAAAATGAGGATGAAAATAATACCTGTCTTAGAGGGTCATTTTTTGCTTGTGTTGAGGCCACACCCTAACCCTAATGTCTACCTTGTTGTTGTTTATTTGATAAGTCACATCCGACTCTTGGCGACCCCATGGACTATAGCTGGCCAGGCTCCTCTGTCCATGGGAATTCCCAGGCAAGAATACTAGAATGGGTTGCCAATTCTTTCTTCAAGAGTTCTTTCCTACCCAGGGATGGAACCCACATCTTCTGTACTGGCAAGCAGATTCTTTACCACTGAGCCATCAGGGAAACCCTAATATCTACTGTAGAAGTTTGTTTTTTGTTTCTTTGTTTTAGTTTGCTTGGGGGCCATTTCACTCAGGATGTGGAATCTTAGCTCCTGACCAGGGATCAATCCTGTGCCCTTGTATTGGGAGTACAGAGTCTTAAGCACTGGACTGCCAAGAAAGGCCTTAGAGAACCATTGGTTAAAGCCCTTAGCACAGTGCCTGGCACTGGGTAAGCATTTGATTGATGCATGTTCAAAAATTAAGAAAGACCATAACCGTTTACACTCACATCAGCAGATTCTAAGACTGTCACTCTTTACCCTTTCCAATGCTGAATATTACATTTAAAAAATATTTTTGTAAATATTATAGGCAAAAAAGAATGGCATCTCATGGTTTTAAATCAACATATATTTTCAAACCAACACCTTGCCCCAAGCCACGTATGACATAAAGAAGGCAACTCTTTGCTGCTCCTCTTTCTTCCTATCACAGCTTGTGTGGTGAGGACGGGTATCTGAGAAGGGAGCCCCCAACGTAGGGGGTGCCTGGTGTAAGGCCTGGGCAGCTAAGTTGCAGGTATTTTTTCACAGCACCTCAGGTCTCCCTCATCCAATGGGAGGACACGGGGCCCAACTCTCCCCAGCCAACCCAGGTGGCTGCCTCCGTCTCAAACGTAGAACCCTTCAGGCCCAGAGGCCCCTTCACACTTCCTGTGTGGGGTTCAGAAACCCGCCTCCCCTCCCAGCCGTAGGTGCCTGCTTCGGAAAATGGTGAGTCTCTCTCTTACAAAGCCCCCCTTTTCATCCCAGCATTGGGAGCAATGGCCCCAGGGTCCTCAACTCCAGCAGGGGTTTTGAAAAAGTCCTCTGGTTTCTTTTTCAGAAGTTGTGAGCCAACTGGCCTCCGCCATCTTAGGTAGAGTGAACGTCCAGTGAGGGAAGGATGCAGTCGGGGAATCTCTGGCGAGTTCTGGGACTCTGCCTCTTATTAGGTGAGTACGATGGGATGAAAAGATGGGTGTTTCTCCAGACCATAGAAGGCTCACTGCCTAACCTGGTACTGCCCAGGGTATCAAGGAGCCTCATTTTCTAGAAAATGTAAGGAAGTGTTTGTGCGGTGTTAGCACAGGGAACTAGGGCTAGGCTAGCATGTTCCCAGAAGACCTTTCAGAGAACAGCTAAAGGAAAGCAGTTGAGGTGATCATGTCTACTGAAAGTAAGATCTTTGTGCCTCCGAGAAAAACCTCGTTCTGTCAGTGAACAGCCCAGCCCTTATGAACTAACACAAAGGAGATTAGAGGAGTTAACTTTCGCTGTTTATTGCAAGGAGAGTAGATGGTTGATCCCAAACTCTGCACCAAGTATACAGCAAGCTTAGTATCTGAGACAATGAAGCACCTCATAATTTCTAGTCCTTTTCAGTTGACCAAGTGCTCTCAATTACTTTAGTCCTGTTGGAAGGAAGGTGGAATATAAATTGATAAATAACTAAGAGGCTTTCCATAGCTCATATCAGACAAAGATTTTTTTTTTAAGGTTGCTGTAGTAAACAGCACTCAGTAAGAGTGCCAGATACTGTGCTACAAAAAGGTCTTTACCTGTGTTAACTAATTTAATCTTTACCTCCACCTTGGAAGGTAAACGTTATATGTATCCCGTTTCAGCGGTCCCCGGCCTTTTTGGCACCAGGGACCAGTCTCGTAGAAGACGATTTTGCCACAGACTGGGGTGGGGGGTTCATTTCAGGATGTTACAAGCACATCCCATTTATTGTGTACTTTGTTTCTAATCTAATGCTGCCACTGATCTGACAGAAGGTACCCATCTGTGGTCCAGAGGTTGGGGACCTCCGCCCTATTTTACAGATGTAAAAAACTAGTACTCAAAGAAGTTCAACAGCTTGTTTAAAACCACAGTTAGTAAGTGCTGAAGCTGATCTGGGAACTCAGAACTGCCTACAGCCTGTGCTCTTAATGATGGCACGATGTGAGGTCAGATAGTTCATGAGGGTTTTATTTTAGAAATCTAGAAAACATTATCACAGCTGGGGCTTGCATCTCAGAGCTACAGCCATGGCGTCTCCACTTCCTGCTTCATCTTGGGTTTCTCTAGCTTGAGCGTGCACACAAGTCACCGGGGAATCTTGTTAAATTTCAACTTCTGCTTCAGTGGGTCTGGGGTGGGACTGCTCTTCTGCCTTTATAATGAGCTCTCTGGCTCATTTGTCTCCTACTAGTCCAGGGAACATGTTTGGAGTGTCAAGGGGCAGAGTGTGATTCCTCAAGGCATTGGGTTACAGCCCCATAGTATAAATTGTACTCTGCAGAGGGAGAGAGAGGGAATACCAAAGACCCAAACACCCCGAGAGGTTTGGCCTCATGAGAATGTGCCCAGGCTACTCTGGTTATGGTGATTGGGAGGGGTGTCTCATCCAATATAGAGGCTGTTGATAAAATAGGTACACAAGAAACTTGAAGGCGATGTCAGGGAAACTGGTCATTACAGAGAATCTGGATTACTGCTGAGTGCAGGGACTTTACAGGACCCAGTGGAAGTATGATCGGACACTTCAATGCACAGGCTCTAGCTAATGAGTAATTGGTTTCAAGTATTCCCATCTCTGTCTCAAGTAGAAAACAAATGGAAAAACCGAACCATCAGACCAGCAGGAGTCAGAGACAGAACAAGAATCTCAATCTTTGTACCTAACCCAGAGCTTGTTTTCTTCCACAGTCAAGAGATTTCTTTTTAAAATGGAGGCTGGGCTGCAAAACTCTCTCGCTATTTCTCCATCTCCCCAGAAGCACCGGTCAACATTTTCTAACGTCTGTTTGTCAAATGCTGTGTGTTCATGTTTAATGCTTCCTTCTTCTGTCTCATCCCAAACGGACCAGAAACCCCGGGTCAGTACCCAGAAGTCCATATCACTCACTGGGTATAGGGTTAACTGTGATCCAGAAATGGGTGGGAAGGACCACAGATGCTCAGAAATGGTCAGACTAGACTATAGAACTTTCTCTGCTTGGAATTTCAGTCACTCACAACATTTACTAACTCTTTTCTTCTTATTTATTTTCTAGTTGGTGCCTGGGCACAAGGTGAGTTATGCTTTTTCTTTCCTTGTTATCAAATCAGCCCATCTGTTTTATATTTATGAATGTTTTCACTAGACCTCCTACAGAGACCAATAAAAGGGGTTTCTCTCATCTTCTCCTTTGCCTTTTCCTCATAAGTCTAGGGATAGTTCTAGCCAAGAAGAGGAATGCAACAGAGATCATAGGAAATAATGAGTGTTAACTATTCAGAAGAAAAGAATTGAGCCAACTAAAACAATGCCAAGTTTTCATTTCCTATTTGACGTGAGTTTTTTGTAGAGGATTTGTGGCTTGAATGCATGCCTAGAGATGCACTAAATAGGCCTCTGGGGCAGTATTTGAGTCCACATTCAGTATTACATGTCCAGGGACTTCCCTGGTGGTCCAATGGTTAAGACTCTGCACTTTCAATGTGTGGGGGCATAGGTTCCATTCCTGGTCAGGGCAATAAGAGTCCACATGCTGTGGGGTATGACCAAAAAGTAAAAAAAAAAAAAGAAAAAAGAAGAAGAAGAATTACATGTCCAAATACTCTGAAAGTGTGTGTGTACGTGCATGTGTGTTCATGTGTGCACATGCATATGAGTGTGCCTGGCCTGGACTTACCTCCCCAGTCATAGCAGAGAGGCAGGAATATCCCAATATTGAAGGCTTTCTCTTCAGTCAGCTCCTCCAAATTGAGTGAACCAATTTTGTGTTAAAAGGCAGACACTGGGCCGGTCTCCATTACGTACCTTTAATCTGCCTAAATTGTAGTGTCCTTAGAATCCTTTTTAAGAAATATATCATGGAGAATGTGTTAATGTTACCTTACTGACAGATGGGATATGTTGAGAGCCCTGATAAACTCCAGAAAAACTAATCTCTTCTGCATGCTGTTGGTCATTTGGGGTTGGTTTTTGTTTATTGTTTAATTTATGCCCAATACAGATCTTCCTTTTTTGCCAGCTTTACTGGAATATAGTTGACATATAACATGGTATAAGTTTAAGGTGTACAATGTAATAATTTTATGCCTGCCTGCTAAGTCACTTCAGTCATGTCCAACTCTTTGCAACCCTATGGACTGTAGCCTGCCAGGCTCCTCTATCCATGGGATTCTCCAAGCAAGAATACTGGAGTGAGTTGCCATTTCCTCCTCAAGGGGATCTTCCCGACCCAGGATCGGAACCCATATCTCTTATGTCTCTTGTATTGGCAGGCGGGTTCTTTACCACTAGTGCCAATTATATTAATTTTATAAATATATTTTATATTTATGTATCAAATAGACATTATATTCAAAATGATTACTTATGACCCTTTTTTTTATAACTAATTAGCCACCAGTTTCTTTAATGTAGAATACAAAAGAGTTTTTCATATGCAGCCATGGGAAATTTAAATATCCATTGTTTTCTGAAGATAGAGGGAAGAGTCCTAACCCAGGGTGGAAGGGTCTGATCTTATTAGCTGATAGAAGTGTTTCGAATAGTTTCTTTTTCAGATTCAGAAGAAATTGGTAAGAAGATTTTCACTCTGTACGACTTCCTTTCAAATGTGGATCAAAATGATCATGACATATCACAGTAATATATACTAAGAACCAGAACCATTAGAGAGAAAATATAATTATCTTTCAATAGAATCTGTATGAGATGTGCCTATGTTTGTTGCTAACTGTCAGATCCGATTATAGCTGAGTGATGTGTATTCCTGAGCATCCTTTCAGGAAAGAATATATATGTGGGTGTGGGTTGGAATTTTTGTGTATATTATGAATTCATTGAAGGCCAAAACAACAACTTATTTACTTGGCCAAATACACATGGGCTTTCCAGGTGGCTCAAATGGTAAAGAATCCACCCGCAATGCAGGAGACCTGGTTTTGATCCCTGGGTCAGGAAGATCCCCTGGAGAAGGGCATGGTAACCCACTCCAGTATTCTTGCCTGGAGAATCCCATGGACAGAGGAACCCAGTGGGCTACAGTCCATGGGATCACAGAGTCGGACACTACTGAGCCACTAACACTTTGCTTTTACTTCTAATACACATGGTAGGTGCTCAATGTGTGTGTGTGTGTGTGTGTGTGTGTGAACAGGTGCTCAATACCTGTTTTTAAATGAATAAATGATCATGCATATGACTGCATCACTAGTTCCTCCCCCTCAAGAAGCTGAAGGTCTTCGGAATTCCCTGGAAGCCCAGCAGTTAGAACTTCTTACTTTCACTGCTGAGGGCCTGGGTTCAATCCCTGGTCAAGGAACTAAGATCCCACAAGCCACATGGTTCAGCAAAAAAAAAAAAAAGCTGATGGTCTTATTTGAAAGACAAATAATTGATAATATAGTCTGTTTCCTGCTATGAGTAAAGAGTAAAATAAAATATAAAGCGAAGAGCGGCCAACTCTACAAAGGATATAGTTGGGGAAAGCTCCCCAGGGGAGGTGATTCTTGAGTTGAGTTTTAAAGAGTGACCTTATATTAGAAGGAACAATATCTCAGGCAGTGGAGAAGGTTGTGGAGTGTGAGGCTAAGAGTCTAACTCTGAAACTAGACCATCGTATCCTGGCTCAACTTCTTACTTGCTGAGTGTCTGAATAATTTTCTTAACTTCTCTGTGCCAAAGCATTATTACATGTGAAATATAAATAATAATGATACCTAGCTTCTAGAGTTGTTATGAGGATTGATTGATTTACTTAGAATATCATCTGATGGGCGGAAAGCAGTTGGTAGAGTTTAGCTATCATTATATGGGAAATATGCAGACTAAATAATAAGCATTATAGTTTACTGAGCATACATGTTCTAGGTATTGCCCTTAATATTCTACCTGAATTTCGTCACATAATTCTCCTAACATCCCCACTCTACAGATAAGAAAACCAAGACTTAGAAAATAAATATATAGTCCAATCAGGGATAAAAATATAAATGCATATTTATCTGATGCTGAAACTCATTTTTTTAAAAATATTTATTTGGCTTCACCAGGTCTTAGTTGTGGCTTGTGGGATCTAGTTCCCTGACCAGGGGTCTAACCCAGCCCCCTGCATAGGGAGCACAGAGTCTTAGCCACTGGACCACCAGGAAAGTCCCTGAAACTCATTTTTTAAATCATTATGAACATGTACAAAAGTTTTGTGAGCATATGTCCTGTTTCTAAGTATAGACATCTAAGGGAATTTCCTGTTGGTCCAGTGGTTAAGACTCTTTGCTTCCACTGCAGGGACCCTGGGTTCGATCCCTGGTTGAGGAACTGAAATCCCACATGCCATGGAGCACAGCCAAATAATAATAATAAAACAAGTGCTTCTAAGCATAGACATCTAGGCCCTCGTATGAGAATGTATTGGTCTGCACTTCACTACTGAACTTATGCCAAAAAGAGTTGTGAGAAATTTCTTTCACATTGCTTTTCCAAACAAACATATCATGCAGTGTGAAACTTCGATTTAGTTCTAAATTATTTTATTTATGATTTCTAGTTTAATATTTCTAAGAAATATAAATGCTGAAAAATTATTTCCAAGTCAAAATATTACAGATGATCTACTGTCATTATACTCAGCTCCCCATTATTAGTAGATAGGTAAACCTGCAGAATGACTTGTTTACATTCTGTATGATCTCAGCTGGAGTGCTGACTAAGCAACTGGGTCAGTACTCTGCTCTGTTCTCCATTAACAGGACCCCCAGAAGGAAAGAAAGAAAGTAAAAAACACTTTTCTTGAGCATCTGCAATGCACCATCCATTTTCAGTTTCATAATCCATTTAGTTCTCACAAGTACCTTGTGAGGTGGATGTTTCATCTGTTTCCCAGATGAAGAAACTGAAGCTCAGAGAAGCTAAACGATTTTCCCTTGGTCACACAGCCTAAAGCAGATCTGGGATTCAAACACAGGGTTTCTGACTCAGTCCAGTGTTCTGTCTCCATAGCACACTGTAGCAAAACACCCCCAGTAGCGAGAGGGGTTTCTCTGAGCATCACGCTCTGCTCTTCCAGCTGTTATATATTCAGGCTCAAGCATAGCCCAGTGCTGCCTATGGTCCCAGCCACAGGTCTTCCAGGAAACCAGGGTGCTCCCCATCCCTATTTCCTAGGGCAAAATTACCTACTCTGGGGAATTTGGCTGAATCCCCAAATTTTATTAGTGGATTTCAGTTGTCTGCACCAATAGTTCCAACATATATAATTAAGAGTTGATTGCACTGAGATATAATTTAAAATAATGTCGCTTTTTATTAGAAGAATTATTTCTTTAAAATGTACATAGAACTTCACATAATTTAAGGGTAATAACATAAAAGTGGCATGGAATAAGAAGAAAGATATTTGATATCTACTATGAGGGTTTCTGTTAGTTATAAGAAAGAACTTCTGAATAATGAAAAACAGATGAGCATAAGAATCAGTGATTCAAAGAAATGAAGGTGTTTATCTCTCAGAAGGATATGATATCCCTTTCATATCTATCTGGAATATGGCTCTTGCTAATGCAAGAGAAAAAGTTTGAAGACGTCTAGAATTTTTCAGCTTTAGGATTCTAAGACTTTTTGAGCTTTAGTGGATCTCAGTCTAGAAGTACATGCTGATATATTCTCAGTTTGATATACCTGAGTTGTGTCTATGAGCATATCTCTTAGGCCAGGTACATAACTCATCGTCAAGAATTCTCTGGGAATTCTTAGGGACAGTGTCTAGCTCCACTTGAAATTTTTTACCTACAGTTTAAATGTCAACCATGGTTATTTTCTTACCATTCTTCCCTTTTTGCATTTTCAGATGATACTGAACAGAAACGTAAGTTTATCAGTCTTTTTTACCTGCCCTATCAACGATGCAGATCTGTGGTTGGGAAAAAGCACCTGATTGAGGGAGATTAACCTTAAGAACTGAGGTCCTCCCAACATTTCTAACTCCCCATTTTAGAAACATTACAAATAAGGATGTCTATAGATTTTCTTTATTTTCACCCTCTCCTTCTAAGTCCCCATGTCCATGCCTAAACTCTGAAGTCATCTTCAAGAGGTTCTCTAGGGCCCCTTCTCCTGTGTCTCTCCTCTTTCATACCCTTTAGCCAACAGAGTCACCTTTTGACAAGAAAATCTGAGATCTAGGATGCCAGATGACTTTCTGCATTGGGTTGGTTCTTTGGCTACTAACTTGCCTTAAATCTTACTGGTTTCTCTTTTCAAATTTTCCTTCTCTTCTCTCCCATTCCCCAGCATATGAAGTCTCCATCTCTGGAAACTCTGTTGAGCTGATGTGCCCTAGAGAGTTTGAAAATGGAATGCAATGGAAAAAAAACAATGAACAAATGAAAGGTCAAAATGAGAAACAACTGTTACTGGATAATTTTTCAGAAATGGAGAACAGTGGTTATTATCAGTGCCTCGCAACCCAAGGCAACACAGAGGCGGCACATACGCTGTACCTGAAAGCAAGAGGTAATACAGGTCTTCAGAGCAAGCACTACCAGGCTCTTTAGGGAGGATGTTTTAAAAGAGCATTCTCAGGATTTCCCCGTACCCAACTTACAGTTCCCTGGCAATTCTGTGCTTCTCCTACACTCAATCGGAGACTATCTGGGGCCACACATCATCAGTATTTTCTGAAATATAGATTAAACATCAATATAGGGCTGTTAGGGTAACCTTAGCACTAGATCCAAAACAACTTCCCAAGAGACAGGACTGGGTATCCTGTCTGCATTATATCCTGTCCAGAAAATATGGAGCCCCAATATTAGTTTATCTGATGCTTTATCCAGACATGAATTCTTCAGAATTTGCAAAAAGGACTCAAAGCTACTCTATGAAAATGTCATAAACTAAGGCATAATCATAAACAATAATGACAGCTCACAATCAATGAGTGCTTAGTGAGTTTCAAGCACTATACCAAACACTTGCCCGGGCGTTTCGTATCATTCTCTTACCAACTATGTTGGTTCAGTGCTATCTTACTTCCATTTTATATATGAGGAAACAGAAGCTTTGAGGGTTCAACACACATTTCTGAATTCTCACAACTAGTGAGTCATGTAGCTGGGATTTGAACCCAGGACTGTCTGACTGACTCCAGAGTCTCTACCCATGAACACCACTCTTCGTTTGTTGTTATAAAGGTGCTGAAACAGCCTGGGGGCAGAGGGAGGGGTGTCTGGCCATGGCAGGTACGTGAGTACTAAAGGGAAAACGAGCTTCATTTGTTCCTTCCTCATCCCGTGTCCTGTGTCTTCTTTTCTGGGGGATTTCTCTTCTTCTCCCCCGACCCCTGCCTCACAGTATGTGAGAACTGCATAGAGGTGAATCTTTTGGAGGTGGCCACAATCATCGTGGTTGACATCTGTGTCACTCTGGGCTTGCTGCTGCTGGTGTATTACTGGAGCAAGAGCCGAAAGGCCAAGGCCACGCCTATGACGAGAGGAGCGGGTGCTGGCGGCAGGCCCCGGGGTAAGATCACGGAGGAGATGCCCACCAAGGGGGGGGGGTGTCCGGCCTGGACCAGGTCAAGACAGCTTCTCTAGAACAGTCATGGTATGGCTGAGATCTTGACACAGAATGTCCCATCTCAGATTATTCAGAAACCATGGAAGGACCTTGAGCTGAGGTCACAAAATGATAAGAACTGTGTAGGGTCATTAGAGATGGGGTGAAAAAAAGGCAAAGAAAAATAGCAGCTGGAACAGAAAAAACTGAGAAGTAGAGGGGAGTTCGCCATCCTAGATTTGGGTCTCATTTTCATGAGATTGGTGTGTCCTCTTGGAAATGAATCATTTTCCCTTTCCTCCTTTGCAGGACAAAACAGGGAGAGGCCACCCCCTGTACCCAACCCAGACTATGAGGTAATGAGGGACAGAGTGGGGGGAGGGGTCTTTCTAGGGGGGAAGGGGACAGGTGGGACTGTCCACCTGGCCTGTCAGACACTTCAAAGCCCCTCCTTCAGGGCTCCAGGACAACCCACCATGTGCCCACCTCTGCACCTATCATGGTAGAATGCGGTCATCTCAAAGGCTGCAGGGTTCCCACAACCACAAGCAGTGGGGGTGGCGGTGTCACTCCTCTTTCTCTGGTTTATTCATTAATTAGCTCAGGAGCAGCCATGGGGAATACCATACACTCAAACTCAAACACCATAAACTCATGACTGCCATCCCACCAGCATGTACCTACCAGCTGATTTGGCAAGTAAAGAGTTACTGACTGGCATGGCAGAGAATCACCAGGACTGTTCTGATTGATTGGTGTGTATGCACCACCAATGGTTAAATATTTTGCATATCACACCTGGACAAACTCAACAAATATTTACTGAGCACCAGTTAAGCATGTGGCATTTACTT
The DNA here is from genome assembly GCF_014754425.2 of Oryx dammah. NCBI lineage: Eukaryota > Metazoa > Chordata > Mammalia > Artiodactyla > Bovidae > Oryx > Oryx dammah. The sequence continues at coordinate 28,254,378 of NW_024070201.1, forward strand.
TTGCATGAGTGACTTCACTTAATTCTGACAAAAGCCCTGAGAAATGGTCCTTTAGTTTCCCATTTTTGAGATGGGAAAACTAAGGTTCACAGGAGGTGACCAGTTGAGCCCACCTCCTGCCTCCTAGCCTAGGATCTTCCCATTGCTCTAAAGCTAATTCTGCAGAAGCCCTTCTTTCTCAGGAATGACTTCCTCCCACCCTGCTGACCACCCGCTCTCTATTCCACCCCTAGCCCATCCGGAAAGGCCAGCGGGACCTGTACGCTGGCTTGAATCAGAGAGGCGTCTGACAACTGACACCATCTCCCACTGACCCGAGTCTGACTCCTCTGCAGGCCTGCCACTGCCTGTTTGTTACCTGGGCAAATCTTGGACCCACAGGCGAAGTTCCTCTGCCTTGTGGGGAGCTTCCACCCTCAGCCTTGTCCCCACGGCCTCCTTCCTGCCTTCTCTGCTGGCACCCAGTCCAAGGATATTGCTGCCTTATTATCCTTTGAAACATCACAGCCACTCACCCCTTCACACCTGGCTGGCCTTGTCAAGATATTTATTTCTGTTTTTCACGCCACCTTGCCCCCATCCGTTCCTTCCCCAGTGGATATTACTATTCCCCTTGGTTCCCTCTTTCTCCTGCAGAGAAATTGCCCCATCCCTAACTACTCCACCTACCTTTCTGTTTCTAGCTCTCTCTTTGGAAAGCCTTGGTGGGGATGGACTGGGTAAATGCTGGCAGAAGTCCTGCCCTGTTCACAGACCCCAACCCAGAGCTCGTTCTGTGCCCCCTCCCTCCCTGTCTCCACTGCAGACTCCTAGATGGTCATTTGTAGCTCCATGCATGTGCTAAATTCCTTGTCAGCTGAGAAAGAAAAGAAATAAAGTGTATTTGGCTGAAAGAGTTGCTGTCCCTCTTTTCTGGGAAGCCCTCAGAGGCTGTCTTGTTTCCTGGACAACACAGGTCCTCCCTACCTTTGACTGTATTCCCAGCTATGACCTCAAATGCAAGTACTACCTGTTTCCACAACTGGAACAGGCTTTACCTGAAGCTCTCTTTGAAAAGGGCATCGGGGAATAAATCAAAGAGGGGCAGGGAGTTGGGGGTGGATATAGAGAAAGGGAAGGAGGGAGAGAGGAAAGGAATGAAGAAGGAAAAGAAAAAGAAGGGAGGAAGGGAAAGGAAGGAGGGAAGAGAGAAAGAAAGAAAGATAGGGAGAAAAAGAATCATTTAACTAACCCCTTTTGGAGAAAAACAGCAAGGATGACAAAGAGTGCCTGATGAATGGTCCGTTCAGAAAATGGGTGAGACAGAAATAGAGGTCTTAAAAGGCAGATGAAGGCAGCGGAAAGAAAAGAGGAGGTGAAGGGGTGTGTGTCGGTAGCGGTTGGGATGTGGGGGAGGGAGGGATACAGATTTCCACGCTGCCTCGAGAAGGAAGCCCCTCCGAGGAGAGGCGGAGCCGCCGGGGCTGGGGGAGGGGAGGGAGGAGGTGGAGGTGCCGCAGAGCAGGGATCTCAGCCTCTGCTGCGAGAGGTAGCGCAAGGCCGCCAGAAGCCGGCTGTGGTTTAGCCGCCCGGATGTGGGCTGCACTCTGAGTGAGGGTGATGGGCGCAGAGCAGCAGGGCCCGTGTTGGGAGGGCTTCCTTCTCGGCCTCCCAGGGCACATGCTCAGCTTGCAGAGAGCCTTCACAGGAGCCCTGAGGCTCTCTCAACCGAGTTCAAATCAGCCGGCTTTCTGCGCTCAGAAAACCCTGCTGACCACAGGACTATTTAAGAGTGTGACCACGACTCAGAGAAGTCCTCTGTGGTTTGCAGCCCCCCATATACTGTACACATTCAGCCTCGGTCTTGTGGCTGCTGATTCTGTTTACTGGCCTGCATTGAAGTTACTTCTGTCCCTGCAAGCAGCACTTAGGCTCAAAAGGAATCTCCATGACGTTGACCATGACTAGCTGCTGATCAGCAGCTGGTCCAAGGGTGGCAGTTCTGTCCCAGGTGTATATGATGGTGCCCAGGCAAGGGAGGTGTGGCTCAGCATAATGAATACAATAATAGCGAACATTTAGGAAGCATTTACTCTGCTCTAGAAGGCAATGGCACCCTACTCCAGTACTCGCCTGGAAAATCCCATGGTAGGCTGCAGTCCATGAGGTCGCAACGAGTCGAACACGACTGAGCAACTTCACTTTCACTTTTCACTTTCATGCATTGGAGAAGGAAATGGCAACCCACTCCAGTGTTCTTGCCTGGAGAATCCCAGGGATGGGGGAGCCTGGTGGGCTGCCGTCTATGGGGTCGCACAGAGTCGGACAGGACTGAAGCGACTTAGCAGCAGCAGCAGCAGAAATTGTGCTTGAGGGCTTCTCTGGCGTCTCAGTGGTAAAGAATCCACCTGCCAATGTGGGAGACCTAGGTTCGATCCCTGGGTCAGGAAGATCCGCTGGAGAAGGAAATGGCAACCCACTCAGGTATTCTTGCCTGGAAAATCCCATGGACAGATGAGCTTGACGAGCTACAGTCCATGGGGTCACGAAAGAGTTGGGCACAACTTAGTGACAAAACAACAACAACAGAAATCGTGCTTAGCACTTTACAAGAGTTACCTCGTTTCATCCTGTGACAACTGAGAAGATAGATGTTGTCCTTATTTTACAGATGGGGATATGGGGCTCAAAAAGGTGAAGTTACTCACCCAAAGTGCATAGTCAGGGACAAAGCTGGAAATTAGCAACCCAGGCTGTCCGACTCCTTTGCTCTGAACAGGTACCCAGTGCTGACTGTGATCATTAGAAACACTCTCCATTTTCCTGACTTAAAAATTCTGTATTGAATTGCTTAGGTATTCCTCCTATGAGTGCTTTTCTAATCATTCATGTGACAGACCAGCACTCTGCTAAGTACTAAAAGGAAACAAACAGATTCTGTTTTTAGGGAGCTTACAATTATGTAAGAGAGGCCCAACTATGCAAAAAGCAACAGAACAAATCTGAGTACGCATAGGAGTCCTATAGATGGTATTATCAGTGTTCCTAAGAGGTACTAGGAGAATTGAGGGGGTCAGCGAAAGCTCCACAGAGAAGGGGAGACTTGAGCTGGGTCTTGAAGGGAAGGATAGATAGAATCTGAAGACAAAAGAGAAGGCATTCCACCCACTGAGGATGAAATAGAGAACCGAAATAGCCCTTTAGCTAGCAAATAAATTGAATTTAGATTAAAACACTTAGGGATAAATCTGACCAAAAAAATGTGTTCATGGGGGCTTCCCCTGTGGCTCAGTGGTAAAGAATCAGCCTGCCAGTGCAGGAGACAGGGCTTCGGTCCCTGATCCAGGAAGATTCCATGTGCCTCGGAGCAACAAAGCCCGTCCACCACAACTCTTTAGCCTGTGCTTTAGAGCCCAGGAGCCGCAGCTACTGCAGTCTTCGCGCCCTACAGCCTGTGCTCTGCACCAAGAGAAGCCGCTGCAACTAGAGTAGCCCCTGCTCAACATCACTAGAGAACTAGAGAAAAACCCCTGCAGCAACAAAGACCCAGGACAGCCAAAAATATATATATTTTTAAAAAGGAGATCTGCCTTCTAATTTATAAAACAGATGTGTTCATGGATTGGAAGACTCCATATCACTAGGATATCTGTTTGCACCAAACTGATCAATAAATTCAAACCAATCCCAATCAAATTCTCAGTAGGCATTTTGTAGTAACTGAGAAGCCAATTCATATGGGACTGGAAAAAGAAGAGTTAGACCATTTTCTTTAAAAATTTTATCCCAACCATTCCACTCCTGAGTACTTATCCAATAGAAATAAGAGTGTATGTCCTTGTATGTATGACCTATATAATGACTTATATATGAATGTTCATAGAAAATTAATTTGTAATAGCCAAAACAAAGAACCACTCAAAAGACAATCAAGGGGTGAATGGATAAACAGCTTGTGGTATATCCATTCAATGGAATACTACTGACATTAGAAAGGAATGAGCTATTAATAAATGCAACAAGATGATGAACCTCAAAATAATTATGCCGAATGTAAGGAGCCAGACCAAAAAGGGGTATATATTATATTATTTCACTTAACATAAAACTCTAGAAAATTGGAAACTGATTTATAATGATAGAAAGCTATTCAGTAGTTGCCTGGAGGATAAACAGCTAAGGGAAAATCTGAGCAAAAGGTCACAAGAAAACTGTCTGGAGTGTTGGGTAGGTTCATGCTTAGCAAGCGTGATGATGTTTCACAGATGTATACATATGCCAAAGCTTAGGAAATTTCACAGTTTAAATATATGTAGTTTATTCATCACACTTTACTTCAATAAAGCTATGTTTTAAAAGCACAAAAAAAGGGAGGGAGCTGAAGGGACCCAAGTTTCCAGAAGGGCTCAGGTGAAGGTCAGTGTTTCTCAACCCTGACTTCACATTTGAATCACCTGAGACACAATATAATCAGACTCTCTGAGGGTGGCACACAGGCATCAGGACTTCGAAAGCTCCCCAGGAGATCCAATGTACAGCAAATGTTGAGAACTGGTGAGTAATAGAGGGAGATGTAAGGGTATATGAGGCGCATAGGGTCAAAGGAGGTGTGTAGCACATGGTAAGGACATGAGCATCGGTGCAGTGTGAGCCATGGAAGCCTTGCCCAGGGAGGATGGATCCTGTGTAAAAGAGGGATCTAGGGCTAGGACTGCAGCAGAGGGCGTAAAAGGGAGGAATAATTCATAACCATGAATGAAGCATTGTAAATGGGAAGTTCATTCTGTCTCTAACAAAATCAGAGTCTGTATGTATCTCAAGGAGATAGGGAAGAATTATCCAGATCTCTAGCTATGTGGTTGTTAATAATTTTCTCTTTTGGGAACCCTGGCCTAAGAAACTCCCACTCTCATTAAACTGCCCTGAAGTTCCTTGAATTACTCTTACACAGAGAATAGAAAGAGGGGTTTCCCACCCATGGTAGACAGGAATGGGCATAAAGGACACAAAAGAAGAAGTAGCTTCAATTCTTCCCTAAACCAGAGAGTCTTTGAATTGGAGCTGCTTCAGAATTACCTGGAGATCCATGCATGTTCCCAAATGGGACCCAAGTGCGTATTTTTTATTTTTTTTTCCAAGTTGTGCTTACTTTTTTTTTTTTTTTTTGGCTTTGCAGTATGCAGGATCTTAGTTCCCAACCAGGGATTGAACCCAGGCCCCCTGCATTGGAAGTGCAGAATCTTAACCACTGGACTACCAGGGAAGTCACTGTATTTTTAAAATAAATCCCAAAGTTTCAGAACAACTACTAACCCAATGGCTAAAGATGACATCTATTGAAAATTTCCCGATTCCCCACCCAGTCTCAGACTCCAGCTTTCCAAGTGGGTGGAAAAAGATCATATGTTTTAACTGATGAAGAGTTTCTAATGCCAGTTTATTATGCAGAAGGCAGGGTGGAGCAGGGACAGGTTCTGGGGAAAGAAAACAGAATGGTACCTTCTATACAGGGAAATGGGTACTAAAGAGGCCTTGACTGAAACTCCCTCATAGTTGGTGGCTACCAGTCCACAGGGGTCATAAAGCCAGGGCCAGCCCCTTAGCAGAAGTGGGACTTTATCATACACATTCTCAGAGCCTTGATTAGACGTGATTCCCCAGGGCCCTTGGTGTCTGCTACCTCTGCTTGTGATGTCATGGAAACTTCTATGTGGCCTGTGTACATAAAGACAGCAGCCCATCCTCGCCTGTGGTGAGGAAGTCAAAGCTGTAGAAGGATTGTAACAGGGGACTGGAGCCAAGAGAGTGCAGCAGGGCCGGTCCTGCATCCAGGGAGCCCACCAGTGGGACAGAAACACCTGTGGGCCAGGATATGGTGAGAGGTCACCCATCACACAGTTCATGGGGGCAGAGGACGGAAGTCATGAAGGAAGGACACAGGTGGGCAGTAAGGGCAAGGGCCCAGCCAGGCAGGGCCGCTCCCATGGCATGCCCAGGAACCTTCAAAAATCCAGGCGCCTGCTAAGCAGAGGAGGACATCTTTCTTGGCTGAGCAAGGAGAGAAGATCCAGTTGATAACTGATGGGCCTAGAAGCCACCAGCATTGGGTTCACTTGTTCCGAGCCCACTTATCACCAAGACGACTGTACTGAGCATCATTGCGCTCTCGAAGGGGCTAAGAGATGAGAAGGGGGGAACAGGGAGGCAGGGTCAGAACTCTCCCATGGGGAACCCCAGCAGACCCCAGAGATGAGAGTTCATGGGACTCCCCAGTGATGAATTCCCCACTAGGACCTTCTCACACACACACACACATTAAACTTAGTGTCAGGCTCTCCATCCCCACTCACTCCTCCCCCCATTTTCATCTTTCTCCCCTCAGGGCTCACCTGATAGAGCTGGTCGTTCCCCATCAGAACTTGAGTGTCAGCAGCTAGAAGAACCGGAGAAAGAGGGTCAGCAACGGCCAAGGAGGTGGCACAGGGAGGCCCATGAACGCTGTCAGGGGACCACAGCTACAAACACCCTCAGAAGTTTGCATGAGCTTTGTGGGCACCCAAGTTATGTCAGTAACCAGTTGTAGGAGTCCTTAGGAGATTGCAATGGTGACACCCAGATGAGGCACAACCCAATGCCAGCCCCATTCCTTAGCCGGTATGCACACACAGCCACAACATGCACATGCTCTGTCCCTTCTACCTACCCCTAGAGAATCTTCCAGTCTCATGTCCAGCAAAGCAGTAGACACCCAAAGCAAGGAGCACAGTGGCAATGATGTCAGTGATGATGAGGCCTGCCAGGGTGGCTGAGTCCAGCTCCACACAGTTCTGGCACACTGTGGGGGAAGGGAGGCCGGAAGAGAAGGGGAGGGTCTTCAAGATCAGGGAACCATGCCTCTTAGGGCAGCCACAGGAACTCACAGGTCAAGACCAAACTTGGAAAAAGGCCTGCCAAGAGCCTTGCTACATCCAACTTTAACCTTCAGTCCAAGAAGTAGTCTCAGGTTTGTAGGAACTCAAAAAGTTCCTTTTTTACTGCCTTAAAAAAGGCAGTAGGCCAACCATGCTCCAGACCAAGCCCCTACTGCTTGGGTCACAAGACTACTATTGCTCTTTTACCATTAAGCTCTTTCCCACTTAAGGCTTCAAAATCTGGTTCATATCTTTACAAGAGCAAGCCAGTTTGTTGAGAGCACAGATTGGTACACTGGAGCTCTCTCCAGCTAGGAAGTTCTCATGTCCAGAAGGCCCCACCTATTCCACCCCCAAAGGATCCTGGAAGCACATACTTCGATAGTATACTTGCAGAGTAAATGATTTGGCGTTTTCACCGCACTGATACATTCCTCTTGGGTCCTCAATACGTTTTCCTAAATCCAGAGTTTTATTGTCTGACACTTCTTTTCCTGCTGTTCCTTGTAGCAATGTGATGCTGGAATTGCATTTCAAAATTACTTTGTCCTCAGCTTCCAGCACTTCTAGAGCACGGGGATTCACTAAGGAAAAAAAAAAAAAAAAAACAACACACCACGATTGGAGCCAGCTCTTTAGTCTGCACCAGACCACTGTTCTGCTGAGGCTCATTACTTAAGAAGGACCACTATCCAAGTCTAGAACAGTTCGAGGTTTCTGCTGAGAGAGACAGAAGTCACAAGAGAAAGGCTTCAGCAGGCACCCCACAAACTGCAGAGGCCAAGAAGGACACAGAAGGGGGTGGTAGGGAGGTCCAAGAGGGAGGGGACATATATGCATATAGCTGATTCACTTCATCGTACAACAGAAACTAACACAGCATTGTAAAGAAATTATACTCCATTTAAAAAAAGAGAGAAGGACATGATGATGTAATCCAAACAGAGGACAGGCCCTGATGAACACAGAGCAAAAAAGGAAATCATGGAGTTGGGTTAATCTAAAACCTTCATGGAAATGTGTTCAGATCATTGAATAGAAGTAGGAAGGGAGCCCAGAATGCTAAAACACCCAAGAGATATTGAAAGGCAGAAGAATGCTTCTCAATTGGAGATGTCCACATATTTTTTTCTCCAACAAAACATCTAATTCTACTTCCCAGTCACCTGCCACACTCCAACATCAACTTCTCATCCTCTTTCCCTCCTCCTCACTCATGGTCAACCACTGCCCAGGGAATGGTACTACCAAAGCCTTTCCCAGGGCCAGTGATGGCTGGGGGTAGGAGGGAAGCTAATATGAATTACCATTCCAGTGGTCCGAAAGGGGACCTAAGGCAAATCCCATGTAAAGATTTTTAGTTGTTCTACCCATGCTTGGGGGAGAGGGTCAGAAAAAAAATTTTTTTTTATTGAATTCTTTCTTGGGTCTGCACACAAGTCAAGGCTTGTGGGGAGTTTAAGGGCTGGATGTATGCACAGCATCTTTTTAGGACCACCGAATTGCTATGACTGAGAGCACCTCCACAGCCCACAGAAGCACTGGAATGTATATCTCCAATCCCAGGGAAAAGTGGAATCTACATTGTCCCTGAGATTCATAGCCAGTTACCAATTTGGATAGAAGAGCATCTTTTAGAAAATCCTCCACAGAGCCATTCCTTGTGCCTGTCAAGAAAGCATGCGTATATTCTCAGGGAGACACACGTACATCAGATGCTCTGCCTCGTACACTCATGTCTTCCTTGGGGATCCATTTCCAGTGGAAATCCTGGATCTCCTAAAGAAGCTGACTACTAGGGTAACCACTCATCCCAGTTTGCCTGGAACTGAGGGAATTCTTGGAACATCAGGCTATCAGTTTTAAAACCATGCAAACTGGGCTGAGTGCGTCATTCTATCACCCCAAATCTGCCCTCGCTCTTGCTCAGCCGCGATTGAACTTCTCTCTTAAAGCATTCCCCTGAGTGCTGGGCCATGGCCCCAGGTGGTGATGTATGCTGTCCACATGACCTGGAGTCCTGGACCCCGGAGGCTATCTACCCTAGATGGAACAAAGCTCCCAGTACCAGCCCTAGGCTCAGGCGCACATCTACTACAAAACTTCCTATAGATCTCTGGCCTGAGTTCTTCAGAGGGACATTGAAGGCCAAGATGCCGCCCTAGTTAGAGTCAGTCAGAGCCAAGAGCCTGTGCTTCCCAGACCCTGTGCTACATCCCAACACAATCCTCCTTGACAACACTGGTGTACTGAGGCACTTTCAAATGGACCTCATTCCAGGTGGTAATGTCCTTCTCAGGCCCCTTCCCCACGACGTCCCGGTGCACTCGGAAAAGCCTTACCTTGGGAGAAAAGGGCAGCCAGTATCAGGCAAGAGAGACACCTGCTGTGCTCCATCTCCCAGCAGAAATCATCCAGGAGACAGACACAGGTCACAGACTATCAGCCGGGGTTAAAGCCGCCTTTCCCCAACTGATTCACGGGTACCCGGAAAAAGTAAAGGGTGGGGGAGGAACTAGAAAACGCCTATTTCTCTGTCTGCTCTTGGTGACAGGAGCAGCTGGGGTAGAGGCAGGCTGGGGGTGGGGTAGGAAAGAAGCAGCTGCAAATAGCTCTCTCTCAGAGTATGGAGTGTGGAGGTGGGGTAGAAGCTGGAAGCAGAGGCTATGGAAAAGGATGCCGAGACTTCTAGGAAATAGAAGGAGATTCAGGGTGTCCTTTCTTGAGTTGCTGATGAAAAATAAGAAACTAAGTTCCTGTCAGCAACATCATTACATTTACTCACCATCTGAAAACTGCCACTTCTCAAAACCCTTGATAGAAGCTGTGAATCCTATTCTATAAGCCATACCAGCTAGGTTCCTTCCTTTTCTGGTCTTGTTTGGGACCCTGCCCAAGCTCCTTCTTTGGCCTCCTGGGGTACCAGACTAAGTAGCTTCTTATCAGTGGGAAGTTGGCCTTTGGGGGCCCCCTAATGAGAGATTTGCATCCTGGCTTCAATACTGTCTACCTGCTGGGTCTGCACCAGTCACAGAATTCTCCAGAGACTAATTCCCTCAGTATCATGAAAAGAATTCAAACAGAATGTTTGTATGGTGCCTGACACTTCATAGGTCTTCCCTGTAGCTCAAACAGTAAAGAATCTGCCTGCAATGCAGGAGACCTGGGTTTGATCCCTGGGTCAGGAAGATCCTCCGGAGAAGAGAATGGCAATCCATTCCAGTATTCTTGCTTGGAGAACCTCATAGACAGAGAAGCATGGAGGACAACAGTTCATGGGGTTGCAAAGGGTCGGACATGACTGAGCAACTAACACTTAATACTGACACTGTACATGTGCTAAGTAAGAGTTATTAATAACAATATGATCGGGACTTCCCTTATGGTCCAGTGGCTAAGACTCTCAATGCAGGGGCCCTGGGTTTGGCCCCTTGTCAGGAAACTAAATCCCACACACCACAGCTAAGAGTTCACATGCCACAAAGAAGACCAAAGATTCCATGTGCTGCAACTAAGACCTGCACAGCCAAATAAATAAATGAATATTAAAAATAATAATAGCAATATGATTAACTCGCAGGCACAATTGAGCTTCCCCAGGAGACAAATGGAGTTTTTCCCTTTGGGATATGGAGATCCAAAACTGTCTACACTGCTGCAGTTAGACTATACTTTACCCAAGGATAGAGTTTGTACATGCCTTGCAGGCTTCTGTTTTCCAAACACCTGAAGAGAGCTCTGTATGTTTTCGTTGATTCACTGGCTAACTGGCTGAGGGGCCTGAGACCCTGGGAATTCAGCTGAGGCCCCTGTCCCTGGAAATGCATATCCTGTCCTGGAAGAATAATCCTATCTATTCCTTTCCAGACAGGCACCACTTTGACGATCTCATCTTCAAAGAGCAGTGAAAAAAAAAATCCCTGGACTGAGGTGGCTCTCTGTTCAGAGCTCCAGCCCTAAGCACCTAAGGGTTCCCAGCGAACTTCATCAGTTCTAACAACAGCTAGCAACAGGCAACAACTGGCTGAGCTCCGAGTAACAGATGATGGCGGAAGTGTTTATCCTCCTCATGAAGAAAGGGGCCCAGGCCACCTCCCACCCGGCACCCAAGGGCGCTTTCTGTATAAGCCGAGTCTCTGAGATGGAAATCCAGCACTTTGTCCCGCTCCCTCCCCTCACCTCCCACGCTCCTCTCCCCAACGGAAAGTCAGAGACATCTGCACCTGCAGCCCTCCTGAGCCCTGCCCCCACCCACTGCCCACACTAGCAGCCCAGGGTGGAGGCTCACAGGGGCCCCAGCCCTAAGGATGCTGGGCGGGGCCAGGCTAGCTGCTAGCACAGGCTGGCTGGCTGGCTGCTGCGGGTTGCTCAGTGCTTCTGCGGAGAACAGAGATGGATATGGAGCAGGGGAAGTGTCTGGCTGGCCTCATCCTGGCTGTCACTCTTCTTCAAGGTAAGGGCCCACTAGGGGGTCTGACAGCCCGGAGAAGGGCTCAAGGGAAGAAGCCCATCACTGGGGGGGGACAAGAGTATTGAGATCCCCTAACCTTGAGATGTCACCCTGAAATTCAAAGAAGGAAGGGCAAAAAAGAAGTTTCTGTGCTAGAGAGAAACAGTGTTCCATGGGAGAGGTGGAGTGCTTGTCCCTTAAGAAATCAAAATAGAGGACTTTACTGACTTGAGAGAGGACCCAGATGCCGCCATCTTAGGTTTGAATGTAGCCCAAAGGGCACACGCCAGGAGCCTGAAAAGAAACAGTTTGTATTCCTTAACTCAGAGCTCCAGCTAGGAGTAGACTTATAGAGCATTCACTTACTCGGTTGGTCAGCTGGTCAACAAATATGTGTGAGGTCGATCCTAGTATGTATCAGGCTAGGAGAATATAAAGGTAAATAATAACCTTCTGCCCGCCATGAGCTCATAGTCTGATTGAAGTGATAAGTTTCAACATTTCCAGACTGAGTATAAAGCACAATATAGGGTACTTGTATGAGTATTCATTTGGAAATTCAGTAGGAAGTGGATGAACTGGGTTGATGCCTGGAATATGGACTCTAGACATTGAAAGTTGTTGACATCATTCAAGCATTATGCGAGATGTGAGGGAAAGGAGGCTGAGGATGGAACTGTGAGGATATCACTGTTAAGGAAAGTTAGAGGAAAAAAATGTCAGGAAAGAGATAAAGGAATGATCAAAGAGCTGAAATAATCAGGTGAGTGCAATTCCATAGAAACCAAAGGAGTAGAGAACTTCCAGGAGAGAATCGCCAAGAGTATGAAATGCTAGATACATCCACTGATAGAAGAATATATTTAAAAGTTTAAGTCTGTGGGATTTGGCAAAACAAAGGTCATGGATGACGTAAAGTAGTTTAAGTGAGGTAGTATGAGTGGAAGCCAAATGGAAATGAGTAGAAGGTGGAGGGCAAGAGGGCAAAAGAGCAGCAAGTGTAAAATGTTCTTTAAAGAAGTTTGGATGAGAAGGCTGGAGAGGTTGAGTGGTAAGTGGAGAAGAAGCAGACTCTAAGAAGAAATGTGTTTGTGTGTGAAAGAAACTTGAGCACATTTCCAAGCTAAAGGAGAAGACGGTGAGTAGAGGGAGGCCCTGGAACTGATACTGAAGGTTGCAGTCACGAGTGGGATCAAGGGCACAGAGAACAAGGCAGTCTCCCACTCTGAGACTAGAAGAGAGGAAGTGCAGATGGCTCCAGCCTTAGAGACGCTCGTGGGTGGAAAAGAAGCTGAAGCAAGAGCCATTACAGCATCCACGTTTTCAATGAACTAAGTGCGAAGAGCTGACTCACTGGACAAGACTCTGATGCTGGGAGGGACTGGGGGCAGGAGGAGAAGGGGATGACCGAGGATGAGATGGCTGGATGGCATCACAGACTCGATGGACGTGAGTCTGAGTGAACTCTGGGAGATGGTGACGGACAGGGAGGCCTGGCGTGCTGCGATTCATGGGGTCGCAGAGTCGGACACGTCTGAGCGACTGAACTGAACTGAAGTGGGCAGCAATGTAGCCTGCTAAAATTGAGCTGGGTGATGACTGAGTGGGGGACTAGAAGAGACGTTGGAGTTTACAATTATTTCTGAGAGGAATAGAGAAAGAGCCAACTGAAGACAACACAGGGTGAGGGGCAGTGCTGAAAGCCTGTGTGGCAGCTATTTCTGTAGAGCAAAAAAAAGCCCTGGACTGAGCCATAGAAACCTGAGTTCTGTGTGCAGCTCAGTCACCAATGAGCCAGGTGAACTTGGCGATGCCTCCTCCCTCTGGGTTCAGTTCTCTCAGCCATCAACCTAGGAAATTTGGCTACATGAGTTCTCAAGTCCTAGAAGGAACTAGAATTCAGATAATCAAAATTTTAAATGTCAGCAATCAATGGTACTGTCTTTTCTAAGGTATCAGGATTAGAATGAGAGGACTCTTTGTTTCTTTCACAGTGACCAGGTTGCTGGGGAGAAGAGCTAGTTAGAAATCTGCTTAACTCTTTGTCTTGCTTTTTTTTTTTTTAATTTATCCATTCATACTTTCATTCGAAACATATAATGCTCCTACCATGTTTCAGGCACTGTGCTAAGTGGTATTCATAAACAGTTCAGTTCAGCTCTGTGTGAAGTTCTAAGACTGCTATCTTCTCTGTCAAGCTTTTCCTGTCCCTCACCCTTGGCCAAAATCAATAGTTTCTACCCCTTTCCATATGCATTTATGCAAGTACTAAATGATAATTTATAAGTACTATTACATTTATTACATTTGTGGGTTATTTTCCACTTCATTGTAAACTCTTCAGAAGCAACAACTAGTTATTTGTATCACCACCCTTTTCTTCCATACTCCTTCTTCATGTCAGGCACATAGTAGTGATCGGTAAGTGTTTGGATTAAATCCAATTGAATTGAACTCCAGTGTTGGTTCTCTACAGTATGTCTAGCATGCAACTCTACTACTCTGAGTTTTGAGACAGATTTGAGGGCTATTTAGTGGCTAACTCCTTCGGGACATTCAGGATTTACACACACACACAGAAGTGGGTCACCAAAGCTGAACATTATAGAAGTAATTCTGCTCTAAAAGACTTTAGCTAATACACACCCAATCTTTTCCAAGGCTTTAGCTGCTAAAGGAGCAGAGCATTCCACACTGTACAGGCAATACCCTTATATACAGTGCAATACAATTGCTCAGTGCTAACCATCCAGAGTTGGGATCAGACCCCAAAGGTGAAGGGCACAGTCCCCAAAAAGACTACCCTCACTTAAAAAGGGAGGCACTGGTTCAGGGATCCCCAGACCACCCACACTTCTGATGAACTGCCTACAAATCTGGAGAGTTCCCAAGAACCCCCTCAGAATTTGCTAGAACAGCTCACAGAACTCAGGAAAGCCCTGTACTACTAGTACAGTTTCATTATTAAAAAAAAAAAATTAGATCTAGACAAATGAAGAGACACATAGAGTGAAGTCTGGGAGGGTCCTGAAAACAGAGGTTCCGTGCTTTTTCCTTTCAGAATTAAAATACATCAACCTCCTGGCATGTTGATATGTTTACCAACTAGGAAGTGCCACTGAGTTTTTCTTGGGATTTCATCACATAGGCATGATTGATTGAATCATTGATCATGTGACTGAACTCAATATCCAGTCCCTCCTCCACCTCCGAGAGCTCAAAGCCCTGATTCTCTAATCACATGTTTAGTCTTGACCTGTCCCATCCTGAGTCATCTCTTTAACATAAATTCATGTATGATCCAAGGGTCCACCAAGAAACACAAAGGCAATCCTATCATTCATAAAATTCCAAGTGTTGAGAAACTCCCTCCCAGAAGCCCAGAACAAAGACTAGACAAATTTTTATTATACAACACCCTAAATTCAGTTTGGTGGTTTAGGCTACCATCCAGGGAAATAAGTACAGATACTGTCACTCACATGGATTAGGCTCTCTCTCTTCATCTTGGCCTCAAATGACTGTGGAAATGATACATCAGGAGATCTGAAGGACTCCATGCTCAGCTGATCCTCTGTCTTCTGTCTCTACAGGTACTATGGCCTCTGTGAGAGAAGGTAAGGGAAATGCTTCTTTCTATCATCAAACTGGGGAAATTCATGGAAATATGGCCTCTCACAACGGCAGTCCTATAGGAGCAAGTGAACAGCTTAGAAGGGATGGGATGATAAAGGATAGAGAGCAAACCCTTCCATTGTTAACCAAATCAGTGGCCAGTCTTGACCTCCCTGGGTTTCCTGGAGCTAAACAATTAATTGTCTGGTGCTAGGAGAAACTGGGCCCTAGCAGCTAGGCATTACTCAAAGCACCACCTATGAATCAACAGCACTGGCTTCACCTGGGAGTGTGTTAGAAATGCCAACTCTCAGTGCTGCCCCAGAACTATTGAATAGAACCTGGAATTCTAAACAGATTCCCCGATGAATCACGTGTGCCCCGAGACAGGGAGAATTTCAGAGGCAAGATCTTAACATGCATTTCCTTTTTCAGTAAAAGTGGATGACAATCGAGAAGATGGTTCTGTAATTCTGATTTGTGTCACGGATGAAACAAAGATCACATGGCTTAAAGATAGGGAAGAAATCGGTTCTGGAGACACAAATAAACTTACATGGAATCTTGGAAGTAGTACCAAAGACCCTCGAGGAATATATGAATGTAAAGGATCAAGTAACGAATCAAAATCACTCCAAATATATTATCGAAGTGCGTATTCCCTTTTGGTTTGCTTATGTGAAATTAAGCAGTACTGGCTGCTCTGGTGAGCTTCTTGTCTGGGGTGGGTGTAAACATAGATGCTAAACAGTAATGTAAGAGTCAGCTTTCTTAATCTCAGCTTACATTTTTTTAAATTTAACAAAGTAGTTCCCCCAACATTTTGAAAAAGCATAGCCTGTCTTATAAAGCCTGGCTCACCTTTGGGTAGGCCCCACTGCTTGGAGGAGTCAGCAGTTTATACAAACCAAGTTAAGACAGGTAAAGGAGACAGGGGAGATTACAAATTGAGCGACTGTAGCATGGAGAATGGGATATGGTCTTTCTTTTATTTCAAACGGAGAAGGCAATGGCACCCCACTCCAGTACTCTTGCCTGGAAAATCCCATGGACAGAGGAGCCTGGTGGGCTACAGTCCATGGGGTCACTAAGAGTCGGACATGACTGAAGTGACTTAGCAGTTTATTTCAATAGTTGCTGGTAGTAAAACCACATGGATTTCCCCCGGACTCCTGCACAATAAAGGAACATCAAAAAGCATTGAGTTCTTAGTCCAAGGATCTTCCAGGCAATTCCCTAGCCATACCACCCACAGAGAGGCCTGCTGCCCTGGACAGAAATATTATCTCAAGAGAAAAAAATCCAGGGTTGAAGGAATTCTTGTCCTTCCCTCTCCCCACAGTGTGTCAGAACTGCATTGAACTGAATCCAGCCACTGTGGCTGGCTTTATCTTCACTGAAATCGTCAGCATTTTCCTCCTTGCTGTTGGGGTCTACTTCATTGCTGGACAGGAAGGAGTTCGCCAGTCAAGAGGTAAAAGAATGTTCTTAGGGACTTCCCTGGTGGTCCAGTAGCTAAGACTCCTAGCTCCCAGTATAGGCGGCCAGAGTTTGATCCACAGTCAGGCAACTAGATCCCGTATGCCACAAGTAAGACCCGGCGCAGCCAAATAAATCAAGAAACAAAACAAAATAATGTTCTTAGATGAGAGCTGAGGCTATCTGGGACCCTCAGCCTCCTTTGTACCAAAAGAGACCCAATAGAAGAGGCTGGGTTAGCAAGTGTTGCTGATGAGCATGGTCCAGTGAGGCTCTGACTCTGAAGGCAGGAGGAAAAGGACATTTGGTGTTTTCATAGCATATTTGCCTGTTTCAAGATACAACTTTCTCTGACTTGTCCTCTGTACTTTTTAAAAAAATCACTCACTGTTTATTTAATTTTATCTGTTTGTTTATTTTTGGCTGTGGGTCTTCACTGATGCACGCAGGCTTTTGGTAGTTGTGGCAAGCAGGGCTACTCTTTGATGCAGTGCAGGGCTTCTCATTGCGGTGGCTTCTCTAGTTGCAGAGCCTGGGCTCTGGGCACAGAGGCTCAGTAGCTGCTGCTCGCAGGCTTAGTTGATCAGTGGCATGCGTGACCTTCCCAGAGCAGGGATCAAAACTGTGTCCCCTGCACTTACAGATGGATTCTTAACCACAGGACGACCAGGGAAGTCCCTGTCCTCTGTACTTTAAAAAAAAATCTCTTTATATAAATAAAACCTGCATTCACAAAAGTGCATGAATCACATATATACAGCTCAAAAAAAATTTTTAACGAAACAAACACACACATGCATTCAGCACCCAGTTAAAGAAAGTAAATTAATCCTTGGGGTCACTTCCAGCCTCTACCTAGTCCCCAAAGCAACCATTCTCCTAATTTCTAACAACATTGATTCATTCTCCCTGGTTTTGATCCTTATGTAAATAGACTCACACATTAAGTACTCTTGTGTGTGGCTTCTTTCACTCAACAATATGCTTGTGAGATCCATCCATAATGTTGTATGTAGATGTATTTCACTAATTCTTATTGGTACTCAATACTCCATTGCGAGAATATAACCCAGTTTATTATTCATTCTGTCTTGTTTATGTGTACATTTTGTGTATTTTTTTGTGCAGCTTCAGACAAGCAGACGCTGTTGAACAATGACCAGCTCTACCAGGTAAGTGAATATGAAATCAAAGAGACACTGCTAGTTAGTAGTGGTAAAATTTTAAAATGGGGGTCGGGTGTGGGCAAGTTATTTGGAAGTTACTATGTACACAAAAACTGCTTAGGACATAACAGACAGTGGCATCGTTATCCCTTGGGTAGAATGGATGAAACAGAGAACGGTCGAGAGAGACTGAGGTAAGGATATAGTAAGAAAAGCTGAAGAACATATTGAAAGGGCCACACAGAGAAACTAGACGCAGCGCCTTCCTCCATCCTTGTCATCTTCTGCCCCCAGGACCATGAGGAAACCACTCCAAAACCTTGAATATAAAAAGCACTCAATAAGTATGCATCAGTAGAAAACAAACTTATGGTTACCAGGGAGTAAAGTGGGGCGGAATAAACTGGAATATTGGGATTGATATTTACACACTGCTATATCTAAAATAGACAACTAATAAGAACTTCCTGTATAGCACAGGGAACTCTACTCAGTACTCTGTGATGGCCAAATGGGAAAGAATCTTAAAAAAAGAAAAGTGGATATATGCATAACTGACTCACTTTGCTGATGCCTGAAACTAACACAACATTGTAAATCAACTATACTCCAATAAAACTTAAATATAAAGAAATGACAAAAGCATAAATATATATACCTGAAGAAAGGTGAAAAAAATTAAAGACATTGGAAGTAAAAGCTAAATAATTTTATAATTTTTTTAAGTTAAAAAATACATACATATAAATTAATTCATAGAGGGTGATGATAAAATGTCCTTTGTAGCCCCTTAAGGAACGGGAAGATGACCAATACAGCCACCTGAGGAAGAACTGAACCCAAGACTCAGAGTAGGTATGTCTTTCCACACTAATTCTAAGGAAGTGCCTTTGCACTACCTGCCCTCCCAACTACTGCCAAGCCTATCTCCTTTCCCCAAGCAGCTATAAGGACGGGAGGGTAGGGAGAGTTGATTGACCATTCCGTAGGGGGAGGGGGATGACTCTCCTGAGCATTGTAGGATTTATAGCAGCATCCCTGGTCTCTCTCCACCAGATACCAGTAGCACCCCCAAGTTCTGACAACAAAAATATCTCCACAAACTGCAAATATCCCCTCGGGAGCCAAGTCACCCTTAGTTAAGAATCACTGATCTATAATTCTCAAGCCTTTATTAAGCATAGTAGAAAACTTTTGTATACATATATATAAATAATATGTTTGTGCTGTAGGTGCTTAGTTGCTCAGTCGTGTCCAACTCTTTGCAACCCCGTAGACTATAGCCCACCTGGCTTCTCTGTCCAACGGATTCTCCAGACAAAAATACTGGAGTGGGTTGCCATGCCCTCCTCCAGGGGATCTTCCCAACCCAGGGATTGAACCCAGGTCTCCCACATTGCAGGCAGATTCTTTACTGTCTGAGCCACCAGGGAAGCCCAAGTAATAGTAATAACTTATAAAGGAAAATAATTTCAAAAGTAATGTTTGTGTATATGTATAACTGAATCACCTTGCTGTGCACCTGAAACATTGCAAGGCAACTATACTTCAATGAAATATATATATATGTTAGGGGAAAAAAAAGAATCACTGACCTATATTAATCTTCCAATCGATCTGAAGTTCTGATTCAATCAAACAGAAACTCCAATCAGGGAAACAGGGCCCAAGCAATATTTGATTTTCTGAACCAGTTGCATTTTTTAAAATCCAGGTGCTTTCCCTTCTATCCAGTTCTCAGAAACAAAGCAATACATTTTGGAGCAAACCTAGCAGAGAAATTTTCAGCCCTAAATCTAGACTTCACAAAGGTGACAAATGGAGAAGAAAGGCCATCAGAGCAAATTTGGGTTTCTCTCAAAATAAAAGCAAAACTTGTATTAACTGCGTAACTGGGTGCCTGGAGAAGGCAGCAGAGGATGAGATGGTTAGATAGTATCTCCAACTCAATGGACATGAACTTGAGCAAACTCTGGGAGATGGTGGAGGACAGGGAAGCCTGCCTTGCTGCAGTCCATAGAGTCGGACACAACTCAGCAACTGAACAACAAAACTCGTATGGTGTTTCAGGAGCGCCACCTATTGGAAGTAATTTTTCTAGAAAAGAAAAATGGAAAGGGCAAACAACTTCCTTTATTTGAATATCTTTTTTTACCTATTTATTTTCGGTGTAAGTCATAATTCACATAGTTTAAATACGCAGTGAAAGGTCTCCCTCTCACTCCCTACCCAGCCACCCAGATGCGTTCTTCAGAGGCAAACAATAATACTAGTTTCCAGAAATTAGTGTGGACCTAACAGAAGCAGAAGATATTAAGAAGAGGTGGCAAGAATACGCAGAAGAACTATACAAAAAAGATCTTCATGATTCAGATAATCACGATGGTGTGATCACTCACCTAGAGCCAGACATCTTGGAATGTGAAGTCAAGTGGTCCTAAGGAAGCATCACTATGAACAAAGCTAGTGGAGGTGATGGAATTCCAGTTGAGCTATTTCAAATCCTAGAAGATGATGCTGTGAAAGTACTGCACTCAATATGCCAGAAAATATGGAAAACTCAGCAGTGGTCACAGGACTGGAAAAGATCAGTGTTCATTCCAATCCCAAAGAAAGGTAATGCCAAAGAATGTTCAAAATACAG
Organism: Oryx dammah; assembly: GCF_014754425.2. NCBI lineage: Eukaryota > Metazoa > Chordata > Mammalia > Artiodactyla > Bovidae > Oryx > Oryx dammah. The sequence continues at coordinate 28,274,622 of NW_024070201.1, forward strand.
CACAACTGCACTCATTTCATATGCTATTGAAGTAATGCTCAAAATTCTCCAAGCAAGGCTTCAACTGTACATGAACTGAGAACTTCCAGATGTTCAAGCTGGATTTAGAAAAGGCAGAGGAAACAGAGATCAAATTGCCAGCTTCCAGTAGATCATAGAAAAAGCAAGAGAGTTCCAGAAAAAAAACATCTACTTCTGTTTCATTGACTTTGCTAAAGCCTTTGACTGTGTGGATCACAACAAACTGTGGAAAACTCTTCAAGAGATGGGAATACCAGACAACCTTACCTGCCTCCTGCAAAACCTGTATGCAGGTCAAGAAGCAACAGTTAGAACCAGACATGGAACAAAGGACTGGTTCAAAATTAGGAAGGAGTACGTCAAGGCTGAATATTGTCACCCTGCTTATTTAACTTCTATGCAGAGTACATCATATGAAAAGCTGGGCTGGATGAAGTACAAGCTGGAATCATAATTTCAAGGAGATATCAATAACCTCAGATATGCAGATGACACCACCCTTGTGGCAGAAAGCATGAGGAATTGAAGAGCCTCTTGATGAAAGTGAAAGAAGAGAGCAAAAAAACTGGCTCAGAACTCAACATTCAAAAAATTAAGATCATGGCATCCAATCCCATCACTTCGTGGCAAATAGATGGAGAAAGAATGGAAACAGTGATAGACTGTATTTTCTTGGGCTCCAAAATCACTGTAGATGTTGACTGAGGCCATGAAATTAAGACACCAGCTCCTTAGAAGGAAAGCTATGACAAACCTAGACAGCATATTAAAAAGCAGAGACAAAGCAAAGACCTTTACCAACAAAGGTCCAGCAAAGCTATGGTTTTTCCAGTAGTCAAGTATGGATGTGAGAATTGGACCATAAAGAAGGCTGAGCACCAAAGAATTGATGTTTTTGAACTGTGATGTTGGAGAAGACTTTGAGAGTCCCTTAGCCTGCATGGAGATCAAATCAGTCAATCTTAAAGGAAATCAATCCTGAATATCCATTGGAAGGACTGATGCTGAAGCTGAAGTTCCAACAGTTTGGCACCTGATGCAAAGAGCCGACTCATTAGAAAAGACCCTATGCTCGGAAAGATTGAAGGCAGGAGGAGAATGAGACGACAGAGGATGAGATGGTTGGATGGCATCATGGAATCAACAGACATGATTTTGAACAAGCTCTGAGAGATGGTGAAGGACAGGGAAGCCTGGCGTGCTGCAGTCCATGGAGTTGCAAAGAGTCAGATGTGACTGAGCATCTGAACAATAACAATACAGTCTTACAAGATATATAAAATACTCTATGTTGGAGATATTCTAGGCATATATAAGCAAATTCCAAGTGCGCATTATTCTCCCCATATTTTTCACACAAATGTTGTCTTATACATCTTGCACTTTTCAAGATTTTATTCTATTCAATAAAATCTGAAGACTACTTCATACCAACATATAAAGGAGCTCCTTTTTAAAAAATATAGCCACTTTGTACAGATCACCTATAATTTTTTCAACTAGTCCTCTACTAATGGATGTTTAAGCTGGTTCTTTTGCTCTTACAATGACACAATGACTGTAGAAATGTCATTTTTTTTAATTGTAGTAGTCGTAGTTGCTCAGTCATGTCCAACTCTTTGTGATCCCATAGACTCCAGCCCTCCAGGCTCCTCTGTCCATGGAATTCTCCAGGCAAGAATACTGGAGTGGGTAGCCATTCCCTTCTCCAGGGTATCTTCCAGACTCAGAGATCAAATAGGGTCTCCTGCTTTGCAGGCAGATTCTTTACCATCTGAGCCACCAAGGAAGCTCTTAAAAATTGTATTAAGGTATAATTTACATGCTATAAAATCACTCACCTTACAGGAGTTCACCTGTTCTCAGTAATTTTTATCAAATTTTCCCAGTTGTACAACCATCACCATAATCCAGATTTAGACTACTTCCATCAGTCTCTTAAAGTTTCTTGTGCTGTTTTTGTGGGCTTCCCTCATAGCTCAGTCAGCAATCACTAATCTCTTTTCTGTCCCTTTAGATTTGCCTTTTCTGGAAAAATGGAATCATATGGATGTTCTGGACATTCTCATGCCAAGTCTTCATGTGGACATATGTTTTCATTTCTCTGGGTTGCTACCTAGGAGTGAAGGATTGCTGGGTGGTATGGTAAATTTATCTATATCAGTTTAAGAAACTGCCAAAGTGTTTGCCAAACTGGCTGTTCCATTTTACATTCCCAGCAGTGATAAGTGATTGGGGTTCCTCTTTCTCCTCATCCTCACAAAAGTTCGTTACTATCTTTTTTAGTATAGCCATTCTAGGGGATGTAAAACAGTATCTTATTATGGCTTTAATTTGCATTCTCTAATGACTAACGATGTTGAACATCTTTTCATGTGCTTATTGGCTATTCTCATCATATCTTTAGTGAAGTGCGTATTCACAACTTTTAAAATTCAATTATTTGTTTTTCTTCTATTGAATTGTAAACGTTTTTATATATTTTCAAATACAAGTCTTTTAGCAGATATATGATTTGCAAATATATCTACCAGTCTGTGATTTGCCTTTTCATTTTCTTAATGGTGTCTTTTGAAATGCAAAGGTTTTTAATTTTGCTGAAATCTGTTTTACCCTTTTTTTTTCTTTTATGGATTGTGCGCTTGGTGTCATGTCTAAGAAATCCTTGCCAAACCCAAGATCACAAAGATGTTTTTATAGTTTTAGTTCTAACGAAAAATGTTATTTTGAACATTAAGACTATTTGTAACAAATACAAATAAATGCAATTGCATGACCATAATGTATTTTCACCTGTCATTTAATGAAATATTGCCAAATTGCACTTCATAGAGCTTGGACCAATACATAATTCTAATGAGTGCCTATTGTTTCATACACAATCCAAAAGTGCACTACTAAGCTTTTTCAACTTTGTAAATCAGATAAGTTAAAATGGCATCTTGGCTTAATTTTAATTTGCATTTTCCTAATTAAAAATGGGAGTGAATCATTTGCTTTTCCTGCTCATGAAATATAGGCTCATATCCTTTGATTGTCTTATTGACTTGCAACAATCCTCTACATATTTGGGAAACTAGATCTTTTGTTTACAACATTAGTTGCAAATATTTTCACAGTGTTGTTATTTGGGTTTTGACTTTACTTACGGTTGGTTTTCTACACACATTTTACAAACATTTGCATGTAGTGAAATTCACTGTTCTTTTATGGCTTCTAGGTTGTTTCATATTTTAAAATGCCTTCTCCCATTCTAAGATTATTCTTTTAAAACTTTTCTTCCATTAATTCCTCTAGCATTTTCCTGGTTTATATATTTAAATCTCTGATCCATCTTAGACTAATTTAATCCAAGGTGTAAAGGTCTAATATATTGGCTAACTTTTAAATCACACAGCTACCCACTTAATCTGCAACTATTTATTGAAAAATCCACCTTATGCACATTGATTTTAAATGCTCCACTCTTACCAGATTGTAAGCTCCAAAAAGAAAGACTTGTATTTTTTTTTCCCACTACTGTAGCTTGAGGAGCTAAAACAATGCTAGAACATAATAGGCACTCTAAGATTGCTCAACATTTGGTATGTACATATTCATGTCTGTATGTGTGTGTGTTAAAATAAAGTAAAACACCATTTTAACCATTTTAAGTGTACTATTCAGTGGCATTAAATACATCCACAATGTTGTGCAACCATCAGCACTCTCATTTGCATAACTTTTTCATTATACTGAAGAAACACTCTACCTATTAAAAGATAATTCCCTATTCCTCCGTCTGCCCAGTCCCTGCTCCTGCTGCTGCTGCTAAGTCACGTCAGTCGTGTCCGACTCTGTGTGACCCCAGAGATGGCAGCCCACCAGGCTCCCCCGTCCCTGAGATTCTCCAGGCAAGAACACTGGAGTGGGTTGCCATTTCCTTCTCCAATGAATGAAAGTGAAAAGTGAAAGTGAAGTCGCTCGGTTGTGTCCAACCCTCAGTGACCCCATGGACTACAGCCTTCCAGGCTCCTCCGTCCATGGGATTTTCCAGGCAAGAGTACTGGAGTGGGGTGCCATTGCCTTCTCCACCCCAGTCCCTGGTAACCTCTATTTAACTTTCTGTCTTTACGAATTTGCCTACTCTAGGTACCACATGTAAGTAGAGGCATATAGTATTTGTCCTTTTGTGTCTGGCTTATTTCACTTAGCATGATGTTCTCAAGGTTCATTCATGTTGTAGCATGTATCAAAATTTCCTTCCCTTTTAAGGTTTAATAATAACCTTCTGTATGTATATGCCACATTCTGTATGTCCATTCATCTGTCAATGGACATTTGGGTTGTTTCCACCTTCTGCCACCCACTCCAGTGTTCTTGCCTGGAGAATCCCAGGGAAGGCGGAGCCTGGTGGGCTGCCGTCTATGGGTGTCACACAGAATCGGACACAACTGAAGCGACTTAGCAGCAGCAGCAGCAGCAGCGGTACCTTCTGCCTACTACAAATGATGTTGCTATGAACAGTGCTGTACAAATAACAATTTCTTTGACGTATTTAGCCAGAAGTAGAATTGCAGCATCATATGATAATTCTGTTTAACTCTTTAAGGAACACCAAACTTTTTCTGAAGTACTCCAGTAGTTTACATTCACAAGGGTCCCTATCTCACCACGACCTCACGAAGACTTATTTTCTTTTTACTTTTTCATAATCACCTTCCTAAGAGGGATGAGGTGGTACTTCATCGTAGTCTTGACTTGCACTTCGCTAATGATTAGTGACATTGAGCACCTCTTCATGCGCTTAATTGGCTATCTGCATATCTTCTATAGAACACTATTCAAGCCCATTGTCCATTCTTTAATCAAGTTGTTTGAGGTTTTATTGTTGAGTTATAAACTTTTTTAATATAACTGGATATAATTTTTAAAATCAGTAATGTGATTTACAAATACTTTCCATCACTCTAGGTATTGTCTTTTCACTTGCACTTGAAAAGTACGCTCCATTTTTCCCCTCTGTGTAACTTCAGAGTACCCTTGAGGATACGCATCCTCTTCACCTGACAAGAAAACTGCAACCCAATCAAAGACAGCATATTTGAACACACTGCCTGGCACCTAATAAGAGCTCACCAGTTTCAGTTATTGTTAATGCTACTGTTGATTCACAGACAAAAATGATCTATGAAGAATCATAGAAGCTGTTTCAGTGAGGCACATCGGTGGGAAAAATAGAGAGCATAAGTCCGTAGATGCCTAAGCAGCGCCAGGGTTCACCACCTCATAGCTATTGCCGATACATGGGTTTCCCAGGTCCGTTTACTCCTACCGACCTCCGAAACACCGCTCTCCCAAGCTCAACGCGACCCGCTTCCAACACAACCAACCCCAAGGCCGCTTCCGGTTAGTGCATGCGCTGTGGGAATGTTGGCGCGCCCGCTCCAAGCACAGGGCGACACACCCAGCTTCCGGCGCCCGGATGAAACTGCACAAGGTTTGGCGCCTAGTCGTGACGTCAGTTCCGGTTGCCTTGCTGAATCGGAAGTGGGAGCTCTTCGGCCACTGAGACTCTGTAGTGTCGTCGCTGCTGGACTTTCAGGCTCTGGTAAGAGAGGATATGGCTGGAGGGGAGGGGATCGTTGAGTCTGCAGTTTTGTTTTGTTTTTTTTTTTCTCCTAGTCGGATGCCAGTCCAAATCTTTGCACGCTTACCTCCTCCAAATTCTCCTGTCCTTTCCTGAACACTGGCTCTCCTTCAAGAACTTCGACCCTCTCTGGTTTGGGAACCCCTTACAGTGCTCCTGTTTCTGGCATTTCTGCCCCTCGTTGCCGTTCCGCTCCTGGAAAAGGCCAGAATCCTGGCCTTGCATTATCTTTGGCTTTCCTTCTCTAGAACGTGCCCCTAGTGGGTAGGTCTCCCTGTGTGCCGCGAATCCCTTATGGAACCTGGGGTGATAAAATATAAAGAGTAGACAACAGATACCCTGGTGCCAAAGAAGAGAAAATTAAACTTGGGTCCCTGTAGTCAAACCAGTTGAATCCACATGGCAAGGTGTTGACATTTGTTAAGGCAAGTGATCATTCACCCCTCAAAACTCTCCTGTTACTCTGCTTCTTGCTCCCTCAGCATTTGGGTTTAGACAGCACTTCTAAAATTAAGTAACCGAGCTCAGAAGCTTACATTTGATGGGTATTCTCTTTGGAATCAGCTTTTCACTCCAAGAACAAGGACATGTACGTTTAGTCTCACTGCCATAGGCTGTTTTGGTCTCACATGGGAGCCCTCATATAAAATGGGACGCAGGAAGGAATGCTGTCTACTTTGCGACTTGATGAGATCCTTCTAGTTTGATGTACTGGAAGGATCTGTTGGCACTTAGAGGCCTGAAAGGATTATTGGGTGGAGCATGTAACAGTGAAATCATTTTTTAAATTTCTTTTTCCCTTTGATCTATGTATTACTCGGGGCTTTCCAAGTGGTGCTGTGGTAAAGAACCCACCTGCTAATGCAGGCAGGCTCAGAAGACTCAGGTTCCATCCGTGCCTTGGGAAGGTCCTCTGGAGTAGGAAATGGCAACCCACTCCAGTATTCTTGCCTGGAAAATTCCATGGACAGAGGATCTGGGTGGGCTACAGGCCACGCGGTCCCAGAGTGAGACACAGCTGGGCAGCCGTGCGGGTGCATGCACACACACGTATTACTCTCCAGGAAAGAAACCTTGTGGAGTATGTTTAATAAAGCTTGATTATGACAATCTCATTTTTGTGAAGTATTCCAAGTATTTCTGTTTAAAAGCAATACCAAGTTTGATGTTAAAACATTTATGTGGTCATGTCTTTAAAGGCTGAAAGTGCCCCCTTAAGAGGATTAGCCATATTCTTTATAAACAAAAGATTAACTCAGGGGAGGGCAAGAAGATTGTATAGGATTGGAGGTAGACAACTTTTATAAATGTAGAGCCTTGCAGCACATCTATCAGAAATGTGTTTTTAAAGGGGATGTATTGGGGGTATTCCCTGGCAGTCCCGTGGTTAGGACTCTGCACTTTCATTGCCAAGGGCCCAGATTCAATCCCTGGTTGGAGAATTAAGATCCTGCAAGCCTCACAGCCAAAAGTAAATAAATAAATAAAGAGGATGCATTTTTAAAATCAAATCCAAAAACTTCTAAGAATTGGTAGATGTGTCATGCCAAAGGCTGACAACAGGATAGTGCTTTATGGTATGGTATTTGAAAGGAGATTATAAATTCCCAGTGATATTGAATATTAAACAATATCAAGGTTCCATTTTATCAGACCTTTCTTTTGGAGTGGGTCATATCTGGGTGCTCTTTTTACATTTGTGAGATCCTTGACCAAATCTAAACTGACATCCCTACAAAGGTTTCATCAGATGATCCTCCCTTTTCATGTAAAACTTTCCTGGTTACACAGTTAGCTCTTTTTCCATGAAAATAGTTGTTGCACAGATTTGAAGTACATATGAGAAAGATGAGCTTAATGAAGTAGGCAAAACCCTTTTTGTCTTTCATCATGGATGACAACAGAGTTTTGTTTCCATTCTCTGTACTACACATGCTGAGATACTAAAGAGCCACAAGTGTCTGGCCTGATACCTTGACCTTCCACTGCAACCCAAGACAAACAGTAAAACCCTTACCTTAAAGTAGGATTGTGGGTGCTACTATTGATTACAAGAAGGTCAGGAGTAATTACATATAAGATTGACTCATTTGATGCATGTTTTGGATTTTGTGTTTATGGAATATACCAGACACAAGAAAAAAAAAAATTAGGTATGAGCCTGTACTCATATTGCTTACCTTCTAGTAAGAAAGAAGATCTACATTAGGAATACAGTGTAGAAAGTTATAAGTCCTGTTGATATAGATAAAATGTCATGGGAAGCTAACTTTTTGTGGACTTTTTAAGTCTTTATGGAATTTATTGCAATATTGCTTCTGTTTTATATTTTGTTTTTTGTGTTTTACTGTGAGGCATGTGGGGTCTTAGCTCCCGGACCAGGGAGGACAAGGAATTGAACCTACACCCCCTGCACTGGGAGGTGAAGTCCTAACCACTGGGTTACCAGGGAAGTCTTAAGCTAGCTTTATGTAATGTGACAGTGTATTATTGAGAAAGGAGGAAATAATGCCATTTATGATGATGAATCCTCTTTATGTCTCTGGATAGTCTTAGAGCCCGTATATGTCCTATGTTCTAATTCTTGGCTTTTTATTTCCTTCCTTTCTGCATAGATGGTGCAAGTGATGCATCTGCTTTGTACTAATCTGAACTCTTTTCAGTTGTATTTTTAAAAACTCATTTGAACCAGCTCCCACAGTGTAGGGAAATCTATTGGCTTTTTTATACCTGAGAAGGCTCTCTTTCCATCTCACATGTCTTTTCCTACATGTTGGTTTAGTTTTAGGCTAGACCTTCACTAGATGGTGGAAAGACAGCAACTCCAGGTTCCTGTCTTACCAGCCTAGCAACCTAAGCAGGGGGAAAAAAAAGAGTTTCCTTTTCTGTTGGTTTAGCCAAAGGCCTGAAGCTAGTGTTCATTGATTCTTTTAGGTTGGTGCAAAAGTAATTGCGGTTTCTGCATTGTTGAAGTTTACCATTTGATGTTGGAATACATTCTTAAATATGGTTATGTTATACATCATTTTAATGTGCATTTCTCCCTTAATTTTTTCTGCTAATGACTTATTACTTGCTATTTATTTTATATTTATTTTAGACTATGTAAATGATGTTAGACAAAAGCAAATTTGAGCGATTTTCTTATGCAAGTTCAAAATGGGTAGTAAAGCAGTGGAGACAACTCAAAACATCAAACTCATTTGGCCCAGGAACTAATGAATGTACAATGCAGTGGTGGTTCAAGTTTTGCAAAGGAATTGAGAGCCTTGAAGATGAGCGTAGTGGCCAGCCATCAGAAGTTGACAGCAACCTACTGAGAGGATCATCAAGGCTGATCCTCTTACAACTACATGTTTTAAGAAGTTGCCAAAGAGCTCAGTGCTGACCATTTTCATTCGGCATTTGAAACAAATTGGAAAGTTGAAAAGGCTCAATAAGTAGGTGTCTCATGCACTGACCGCAAACCAAAAAAGTCGTCCTTTTGGAATGTCATCTTCTCTTATTCTATGCAACAACAACGAACCATTTCTCGATCAGATTGTGACATGCAACAAAAAGTGGATTTTATATGACAGCCAGTGACATCCAACTCGGGTTGCACTGAGAAGAAGCTCCAAAGCACTTCCCAAAGCCATACCTGCACCCAAAAAAAGGTCATGGTCACTGTTCGGTGGTCTGCTGCCAGCCTGATCCACTACAGCTTTCTGAATTCCAGAGAAACCATTACATCTGAGAAGTATGCTCAGCAGATCGATGAGATACACCAAAACCTGCAATGCCTGCAGCTGGCATTGGTCAACAAAAACGGCCCAATTCTCCACAACAGCTCCCAACAACACATCACACAACCAACGATTCGAAAGTTAAATGAACTGGGCTATGAAGTTTTTGTTTTGTTTTTTTTAATTGAATGATAATTGCCTTACAGAATTTTGTTGTTTTCTGTCAAACCTTAACATGAATCAGCCATAGGTATATATATGTCCCCTCCCTCTTGAACCTCCCTCGCATCTCCCTTCCTATCCCACCCTTCTAGGTTGATGCAGAGCCCCTGTTTGAGTTCCCTGAGACATACAGCAAATTCCCATTGGCTATCTTATTTTACATATGGTAATGTAAGTTTCCACGTTACTCTCTCCTCCCCTCTCCCCATGTCCATAAGTCTGTTCTCTATGTCTGTTTCTCCATTGCTGCCCTGCAAATAAATTCTTCGGTACCATCCCGCTGCTGCTGCTGCTGCTAAGTCACTTCAGTCATGTCCGACTCTGCGACCCCATAGACGGCCTCCCATCAGGCTCCCCCGTCCCTGGGACTCTCCAGGCAAGAACACTGGAGTGGGTTGCCATTTTCTTCTCCAGTGCATAAAAGGGAAAGTGAAGTTGCTCAGTCATGTCCGACTCTTAGCAGCCTCACGGACTGCAGCCTACCAGGCTCCTCCATCCATGGAATTTTCCAGGCAAGAGTACTGGAGTGGGGTGCCATTGCCTTCTCCGACCATCCTTCTAGATTCCATATATATGTATTAGTATACAATATTTATCTTTCTTTTTCTGATTTACTTCACTGTGTATAATAGGCTCTAGGTTCATTCACCTCATTAGAACTGACTCGAATGTATTCTTTTTTATGGCTGAGTAATAGTCCATTGTGTATATGTATAACAACTTCTTTATCTATTCATCTGTCAGTGGACATCTAGGTTGCTTCCATGCTCTAGCTATTGTAAATAGTGCTGCAGTGAACATTGGGGTACATGTGTCTTTTTCAGTTTTGGTTTTCTCGGGGTATATGCCTAGGAGTGGGATTGCTGGGTCATAGGGTGGTTTTATTCCTAGCTTTTTAAGGAATCCCCATACTGTCTTCTGTAGTAGCTGTATCAGTTTACATTCCCATCAACAGTGCAAGAAGTTTTGCCTCATCCACCATACTCACCTGACCTCACACCAACCTACTAGCACTTCTTCAAGCATCTCGACAACTTTTTGCAAGGAAAATACTTCCACAACCTGCAGGATGCAGAAAATGCTTTCCAAGAGTTCATCGAATCCTGAAGCATTTATGCCACAGGAACAAACATTTATTTCTTGTTGGCAAAAATGTGTTGATTGTAATGGTTCCTATTTTAATTAATAAAGATGTATTAGAGACTAGTTATAATGATAGAAAATCCATGGTCTGAAACCGCAATTACGTTTGCACCAATCTAATAACAGGCCCTGCTAGAGAATCAGTGCCCACTCCTGAATCAGTCCCTTTGGCTAGAGACTGCTGTATTCTTTTTGGCCAAGCCAGATTCATATGCCCATTCCTAGAGCTAGTGGGTGAGGTCATCCCTTCTGAACACATGGACTGGGAGCAGAGTGGATCCTCAAAGGAAAACTGGGGGTGTCATGTTGAAAAAAGAAATTGATATTTTGGAGACAGAAAAATAAAAAGAGCTCACTACACTTTTTGCATTCCTCTGGGTACCTCAGGATAGAGGTAGGGTGGTGGTCAGCTAACAGTGACACAATTCTTGGTGCTTCTACATGAATTAAGGGAAGTAAGTAAGAGCAATGCCAAAGAATGTTCAAACTGTCATACAGTTGCGCTCATTTCACATGCTACTAAGGTAATACTCAAATCCTTCAAGCTAGGCTTCAACAGTACATGAACCGAGAACTTCCAGAAGTACAAGCTGGATTTAGAAAAGGCAGAGGAAACAGAGATCAAATTGCCAACTTGCTTTGGATCATAGAAGAAGCAAGGGAATTCCAGAAAAACATCTGTTTCATTGACTATACTAAAGCCTTTGACTGTGTGGATCACAACAAACTGTGGAAAACTCTTCAAGAGATGGGAATACCAGACGACCTTACCTGTCTCCTGCAAAACCTGTGTGCAGGTCAAGAAGCAACAGTTAGAACTGGACGTGGAACAAAGGATGTTCAAAATTGGGAAAGGAGTACATAAAAGCTGTATATTGTCACCCTGCTTATTTTACTGCTATGCAGAGTACATCATGCTGGATGAACCACAAGCTGGAATCAAGATTGCCGGGAGAAATATCAGGAACCTCAGATATGCAGATGACACCACCCTAATGGCAGAAAGCAAAGGGAAATTGAAGAATGTCTTGATTAAGGTGAACAAGGAGGGTAAAAAATCTGGCTTAAAACTCAGCATTCAAAAAACGAAGATCATGGCATCTGATCCCATTACTTCATGGCAAATAGATGAGGGAAAATTGGAAACAGTGACAGATTTTATTTTCCTGGGCTCCAAAATCACTGTGGATGGTGACTGCAGCCATGAAATTAAATGACACTTGCTCCTTGGAAGAAAAGCTATGACAAACCTAGACAGCATATTAAAAAGCAGAGATATCACTTTGCTGACAAAGGTCCATATATTCAAAGCAGTGATTATTCCAGTAGCAATGTATGGATGTGAGAGTTAGACTATAAAGAAGGCTGAGCACCAAAGAATTGATGTTTTCAAACTGTGGTGCTGGAGAATACTCTTGAGGGTCTCTTGGATAGCAGGGAGATAAACCAGGCAATCTTAAAGGAGTTCATCCCTGAATTTTCATTGGAAGGGCTGATGCTGAAGCTGAAACTCCGACACTTTGGCCACCTGATGGAAAGAATCAACTCATTGGAAAACACTCTGTTGCTGGGAACGATTAAGAACAGGAGGATAAGGGGGCAACAGAGGACGATCTGGATGGATGGCATCATGGAATCAATGGACATGAGTTTGAGTAAACACCAGGAGATAGTGATGGACAGGGAAGCCTGGTATGCTGCAGTCCCTGGAGTCACAGAATCAGACACAACCTAGCGACTGAACAACAGTGCAATGTTTAAAGGGAAGGAAAGACCTCGCAAGGATTGTTAATTCCAACTTTAAGTATGCTATCTTTCTTTTTTGCATGATTAAGCTCAACTAAACTATACATAATAAAAAGTAAAATACATAGAGCAACATCTAACCTTTCAGTTCTTTGAAGTAGTCAAGGCCAGCAGCATGCTGAGACGAGACTAGACTGTCATTACAGCTCAGTAATCATTAGCTTTTAGGCAGAAAGCTCAACAGAGGAGCACGAAGCAACAGGTAGAGATGCCTCAGAACTGTCAAGAAGTGTTATAGTCTCTCTCCAAAAAAGAGTAACTTTTCTGACTTGTATTAGCTTTTGTTAGTGTGATACCGTAAGGAGTCTTACCTCAATTAAAGGTAAACCAAATGTTCTTTTTTCCTCCTGCCTTGTATCCCTGACCCCACTGCTTCTAAGAACCTCTGTCCTTGTAGCAGTTCGGCATCCTCGTAAGCAGAATATTCATACCCTTTGTCTCTTCTCACCCTTTTCAGGGTTGTATTTCTATGCTGTGGCCTTAAAATTTCAAAGGGGGAGAAAGCCTTTCAGGGAGCTCTGCTCATCCCGCTATACCCCTGAGCCCCCTTGGCGCTTGGATGAGGAAATGTTATCAGAAGAGTGCAAATGCAGGCTCAGTCAGCTCCTCTAAATACCTTTGAGGTATATATCTATTTCATATTACACACCAGGAATTGTGTTTCTTCAATATTGTAAAAACCAGATAAACAGGGAAGATTAAATGTAGAATTAAGCAAAGACCATTTCGTTCTTGGAGGAAGAAACATCAGTAGTCATAAGCCAGGAAGTAGAGATGGATTGCTTAATATAGATTTAAAACCCATGGTATGCTCCTAATCTGATTCCTATCCTGGTTGGCAATTCCACCTCTGACATATAGGCTTCCATTTAGTTTGTGTGTAGCTGAAGAGTTCCTGGCTCCAACCCATAAGTCACAGAAGCCTGAGCAAGCACAAGCACCACTGTATGCTCATCCTGAATGAGAACTAGTCAACCAGCCTAGAGATTTATGAGAAATCCATAGTTTTTGTCATGTTTAAGTGCCACATTGTTGTTACAACTAGTAGCTCCGTTTCCTCTTTGACTTTAATAATCCTCTCTATTTAACCTATTTTTTTTAAAAGGTATAGCAAATAGAACATGTCAATAGATAAATGCATTCCTGAGCATCTTTTAAGTTTCTTGGTTTTAGCCACCCCCCCAAATCAGGTCAGCTTGTCCAGTTGGTCAGTTTGTAACCATTTTGCCAAAAACGCCTTGAATCTTGGAACAAAAGTTGGCAAGTCTTACCCAAAGCCTTTTAAAATATACCATAGTCAAGAAATGGGAAAAGAAACAACTATGATTTTATCACAACTGTTGTGTTATCTGCCCTTCCACGTCTTAATACCTGTCCTTTCTGTAGCCCCTCCCCCTAGGTCTGGATGGAGGATACTTTAAAGTGAAATGACAGACCAGGAGAATAACAACAACATCTCAAGTAACCCCTTTGCTGCTCTCTTTGGCTCCTTGGCTGATGCCAAACAGTTTGCAGCAATCCAAAAAGAGCAGCTGAAGCAGCAATCTGGTAAGTGGAGGAGCCAAGAGCAGCGGATGAGATGACCTAGAATGGGGTCTTCCCAAATTAAGTATTCTTTGGGTCCTTAATTGCAACTGGAATTTCTGTTTAGGGCAGAAGTTGGTATTTTGTTCGTATTTGTTGTTTGTTTGGTTTGGGGGACTTCTCCTTGTCCTATCCCTGGCTTAAAAAGACCAGAGAACAGGTGGTTCTGGAGTAACAGATGCCCATCATGCTCCCAAAGCTGTCAAGCTTTCTTGTTTTACAAATCATCTATCGAAAGATACTTAATAAAGATGCTAAAAACATAGGAAACTGAGGTTATAGTGGTAGGTGTGGGAAACAAGTCACATGCAACTGTAGAGAGCAGGTGTGTTAAAGGAAGACTTAGAGCCTTCCAGCCTATAGAGAAATGAGATTTGTTCTTAAGCCCAGTGCTTCAGAGCCTTATCTCAAGCAAAATGCTTCTTTCATTACACTTTCGTAGCTTACTGCTTTTAGAACAGAGTTCTAGGAAAATCTGACCCTTACCCTTCATGTGAAAAAAATTAGGACATCCTACTAATTAGAAAAGTGACTTTCCTCATCTGGGACCAAAGTAAAGATCAAGCCTAGCTTCCTCCCTATACGTAATATATGAACTAGAAGAATTAGGATGCTGTTTCCCAAATATATTAGTTTTCTAAGCATATGCACAAACTTTCAGGCCAGAAATTGCTCCCTTTCTCCTCCCTCCAAAAAAAATGTGTTTTTATTTTTAGGAAAGGAGAAACATTTATACTTTGCCTTTATTTTGTTTATTTCAGAAGTGTTCAGATATGTACACTTCTGTGTACATATGGCCTTACTCTCTGATTAAGATTGAATAAAAAAGCGAGAGCAAGACAGATGAGTAGTAGACAGAGACAGATGAAACAGAGAAGAAATACATGTAATGCTGACCTTCTTAACATGATGGAAAGAGGAAGCTCTGCGTCTCAGTCTCTGAAAACTTTCCCAGATTTCTAAAATATAGGCTCAGAATGGGAACCCTTGGATTAGGAGATTGTAGGAGATTGAAGAGTGTGGAATTGGAAAAATAAGGAAATGAGAAAAAGATTTTAAGTATGTGGTTGAGGGAAATTTTGCTAATCAGCACCTGTCACTCTTGGAATTCAGAGGAGACCTTAATGGTATAGGAATAGAGCAACTGAACACTCATCCTTCTGGCCATAAGCAGACATAAGGCTGGCTAGGACTGGGGGCATTGCAGTGGGAGCATGTCAGGTGCATGCCCTTCTGTTACTGTTTTGGCACCTCATCGTCTTAGTTTGTTTACACTGAGTTTGCCAGGTCACCAGGTCTAACCTGTTTTCCTCCAGCAGTTAGTACTCTCACAAAACCTTTGACCTCCTGTATTGAGCTTCACTTTTGCTCAGTTCACCACACTGAAGCAACTCTGCATCTGAGAATTTTGCCCAAGCATCACAGCCAAAAATAAATAAATAAAAATTGTAAGGTAACAAAAATGTGTTCTCTTAAAAATCAGGGAAAAGCCATGTATTTAATATAATTAAAGGCCTGTTGATCTATTAGATAATTCTTTGCTCACTAGGATTCTGTAGGGAAGATAGTGTTGCTACTTTTGGCATTGTGGAATACAATTAACTATGAGTAGAAAAAAATAAAACTTCGTTTTTGAAATATGGTAGATTTTATAACCAGGGATTTCAGAATTCTGTACTTAAGATGTTTCCTGATATAACTCAATAACAAAAAACCCCAAACAATCCAATTTAAAAATGGGCAGAGGATCTGAATGAATATTTTTCCAAAGATGACATATAGATGGTCAACATCTGCATGAAAAAGTGCTCAACATCATAAATTGGAGCAATGTAAATCAAAACCACTACATGCTTGTTAGAATGGTTATTATCAAAAAGACAAGAAATAATAAGTGTTGGCAGGGATGTGGAGCAAAGGGCATCCTTGTGCACTGTTGGTGGGATTGTAAGTTGGTTCAGCCACTGTGGAAAATATCAGCATGGAGGTTCCTAAAAAAATTAAATGTAACCATATGATCCAGCAATTCTACCTCTGGGTGTTTATCCAAAGAAAACAGAAACACTAATTGGAGAAGATATATGCACCCCAATGTTCATTGCAGCATTATTCAGATGGACAGTAGATGGGCCTTGAGGGCATTGTGCTGAGGCAAATAAGTCAGAGAAAGACAAATACCATATGATCTCACTTACACTGGAATATTAAAAAAAAAAAAAAGACTAGATTTGGGGTTGCCAGAGGCAGGGGTTGGGGGTGACAAAATGGGTGAAGAGTTCCAAAAGGTACCAACTCCCAGTAATAGGCATAAGGATGCAGTGAACAGCACGGGGACTGCAGTTAACAACACTGTATTGCACTTGTAGTTGAGCGTTGCTAAGAAAGTAGACCGTAAAAGTTCTTACCACAAGAAAAAAAATTGTAGCTATTTATGGTGACATAGGGGCTTCCCAGGTGGCGCTAGTGGTAAAAAATCTACCTGCCAACGCAGGAGATAGAAGAGGACGTGGGTTCAGTCCCTGGGTTGGGAAGATCTCCTGAGGGAGGGCATGGCAACCCACTCCAGTATTCTTGTCTGCAGAATTGCATGGACAGAGGAGCCTGATGGGCTGCACAGTCCATGGGGTCGCAAAGAGTTGGACACAACTGACGTGACTTAGCACACATGCACGTACCGTGACAGATGTTAACCTGACTTATTGTGGTGATCATTTAACAATATATACAAAGATCGTCGTGTTGTACACCTGAAACAAATATATGCCAATGATACCTTAATTAAAAGAAAACAAGATGTTGACTGACTTGAGATGTTCACTAATAAGTTAACATCCAAAATTAACCTCCCCCACTTGGTGACATTTATCATGTATACTTGGTTTTCTCTTAAAGAGAGGATTGTAACTGTTAATGACTTACATTTTCTGGCAGATGAACTCCCAGCCAGCCCAGATGACTCGGATAATAGTGTGTCAGAGAGCCTGGATGAATTTGATTACTCTGTGGCTGAGATCAGCCGCTCATTCCGTTCACAGCAGGAAATATGTGAGCAACTCAACATCAATCACATGATCCAAAGGATCTTCCTCATCACTCTGGACAACAGTGAGTTACAGATTTGTAGCCAAATGGATTCACTACTCTGCCTTTCCTGCTTGGGCTAAGGATTCACTCTTAGAAACTTACTGTATCTGATGGTTAAACAAACCCACCAAACTCCC
Source organism: Oryx dammah (assembly GCF_014754425.2). Classification (NCBI taxonomy): domain Eukaryota; kingdom Metazoa; phylum Chordata; class Mammalia; order Artiodactyla; family Bovidae; genus Oryx; species Oryx dammah. Next base: position 28,291,973 of record NW_024070201.1, read on the forward strand.
AGGAACACAGGGTTTATTTATATTTTCAAGGAAGCTTTTGTTAAAGCAGTATTTTGACACACATACAACTTTCATTTCTGTTTTGATTCTGACTGGACTGTGTAGCTTCTGCTGCCTTTTCTACTTTGAAAGGGCTATGGGAGTGGTAGCCAAGTCTGTTTTCTTCTCAGAGGTGATCTAAGCATTTTGATGCAAGCCCCAAGAAAAATTAGATAGTGTTTCCCCTCTGTGCCCTATCTGTAGTTAAACCCCCAAACTACTGCTGATGTCTGGGATTCACTCTTTAAATGTCATGATGTTAGGTTTATAACAAAGCACGTGCTCTTTGGGGTGGGGGTGGGGGGGTTAAATCTGTAGATACTGTTCTGTGTGTCAAGATCAGTCTGATATTACCTGAGTCAAACTTCGGATTCTAGAGAAATGCTGTCAAGATCAGTTGTCTGTGTAAGGCAGAAGCATTATTCTTAACCTATCAGACTAAAACCATTTCTCAGGTGACCCGAGCCTGAAAAGTGGGAATGGCATCCCCAGCCGGTGTGTGTATTTGGAAGAAATGGCAGGAGACCTGGAAGATCAAGACTGGCTTGATATGGACAACGTAGAGCAGGTACCATTCTTCCATTCCTTTCATGTGCCTTCAGTAAAAGTCAGCCATGCAGCTGAATTCTGCTCCCCATTCTCCCACCATGGCTTTCTTAGCTCTGTCTCTTAAACCGTCTGGGTTGTCCCTCTTTTGGGTCTGTTCATCTACCCACGGTCCCATATCCAAATCTACCCATCCTGCAAGACACAGTTAACAAGTCATCCTGTTTACAAAGTTTCACCAGGTATAAGTTGTTATTTTCTCTCTGGGCACTTACAGTAATCTCTTGCATCTCTTACAAGAGTTGTCTCTTTCCATCCCATGTAGTGGCTTTTCTATGTACCTCTCTTCTCTCTCCCATAGACATTTAACTTAGTGAGGCCAAGGCCCCTCTCTTTCTTTATATCTTTTTCAAAATCAAAACTACATTCTACCTTACAAGTGCTTAATTAATATTAAACGGATGAAAGTTTGGTAGGGAAGACACTTGACAACTTGTAGTTTAACTTCATACATTTAAACTGTCTATATAAAGTCTGAGTGATATCAGCAATCATGAAGAGTAGTAGATTTCACATATAAGTTTAATCTCTCATTCTCCACACTATTCAACAAATATTCTTTTAATGCTTACTCTGTGCTTGGGACTATGCTAGACACTTAAGCTTGCTTTAGGATAACAATATAAACAATTAAATTTGTATACATAATTTTTTTTAATTGAGGGATAATTGCCTTACAATGTTGTGTTGGTTTCTGCTATACAACAGTATGAATCATCTGTAAGTATTAATATACATAAATCCCCTTCCTCTTGAGCCTTCTCACCAACCCTCCCCATCCCACCTCTCTGAAACTGAGCTGAAATCCCTGTGTTATACAGCAACTTCCCACTAGTGTTTTATTTCTCACATGGTAGTATGTATGTCAGTGCTACTCTCTCAATTCACCCCACTTTCCCCTTCCCTTCTCTGTATCCACAAGTTCCTTCTCTATGTCTGCATCTATATTCCTGCCCTTTTTTCCCTTTTACATTCTGTGATTCTCATAATTACCTGTGTCAAAATTATCTTTTATGTCTTGATACTCTAAAACTAACTTTGCAGTGGACAGGGATGGAGGTAGATAAATCAGGAGTTTAGAATTAACAGATACACACTACTGTGTACAAAATAGATAAACAACAGAGACCAACTGTATAGCACAGGGAACTACATTCAATATCTTATAATACCTATAATAGAAAAGAATCTGAAAAAGAATAGATATGTGTGTGTACCTAAATCACTTTCCTGTACACCTGAAACTAACACAACATTGTAAATCAACTATACTTCAGTAAAAAAATAAAATGTAAAAATAAATAAAAAATTTTAAATGTATTTATTTATGTAAAATAAATAAAAATGTAATGCAAAGTTACATTAACTTTGCAGTGATTTAGTATTCTTGTTTGTTTGTTTTTCCTAATAGGCTGTCTTCACTCGCTTATTACTTCAAGATCCAGGCAACCACTTGATTAACATGACTTCTTCTACAACATTGAATCTCTCTGCTGATCGAGATGCAGGGGAGAGGCACAGTTTTTGTTACCTTTATTCCTGCTTTCAAAGAGCCAAGGAAGAGGTAAAGAAATCATTGCCATTAAGTACTCTTGGGTATGGCGTAACCCAGAGGATTGGATCAGTGTCTCTTATATTAATCTGTATACATCATAGTGTATCTGGAACTGGATATCAGAGGTCCTGTTAGTTTGTTTTCTGAAGTTTTAATCTCTCCTTTTCTGTGGCTTGGGGTCTTCCCCTTCCCCAGTTAACAAATGCCTCTTATTATTCTTTCTACAAACGTCTTTAAAAAAAAAAATCACACCTTTATAAAAAAAAAATCTGATAAATTCATTTCTACTGAGGTGTGTATAACAGAGTAGACTAAGCTTGATCACTTCCAGCAATAGAATTTCCAAGAGGTGATTCCTTAATCCAAGGAATGAACTCTCATGGCTTTTCAAGCATCCATAGCAAAGCCCTATTGTTTTGAGACACAGTGTCTTTCCCCTTCTGTTTGCTGTATCTGCCCTTGTGCCAGGTCACAGAGCTAGCATCTTCCCTCTCTTGCTGTTTCCAGATTACCAAAGTTCCAGAGAACCTACTACCCTTTGCAGTACAGTGCAGGAACCTCACTGTGTCCAATACCCGAACAGTCCTTCTCACCCCAGAGATCTATGTTGACCAAAACATCCATGAGCAGCTGGTAGATTTGATGGTAGAAGCCACCCTAGGAGGCCGTGAGTATATAAGCAAGATCTGTGAGCGTCTGCATTTGATTTCTGTAACATTCCTCTGATTGCATTAAAAGGCCTCAGAGCCACTATGGTTCCAGCATAAATGAATAAAATGGGTTTCAATACCAGTAGAATTATCAAAAGTTCAGCAAAATAAAGAGCTGTGTGTAAAGGCATATAGAAATTCCTTTGGCCTTCTCTCGTTTGTCTTCCATCAGATTTTGAAGGTGTAGCTGAGTTTCTGGATGAGGTCATTGGAGCCTTGATATTAGATGAGGAAGTTCGAACATTTCCAGAAGTCATGATTCCAGTGTTTGACATTTTATTGGGCCGAATCAAAGATCTAGAACTCTGCCAGATTCTGCTGTACGCGTATCTGGACATTCTTCTCTATTTCACTAAGCAGAAGGATATGGCCAAGGTAGGTCTGAAAGTTCACATGTGTTCAGCTGAGTTGGAAGCTTATGCTTCCCTGTCCTGAGGGCAGTGTAATATTACCTATTGTATAAGAAAGGTACATTGGTTGTTACATAGTCTTTTTTTGTTTTGTTTTGTTTTTTTGACTATGCTGTGTGGCTTGTGGGATCTTAGTTCCCCAATCAGGGATCGAACCCCCATCCCCTGCATTGGTGGATCCTTAACCACTGGACCACTAGGGAAGTCCTGGTTGTTGTATAGTCTTAACTCTTTGAAGCTCTCTCACCCCATCACTTACCTCATCATATAGACAATTGACTAGGACTTGTCTTTTCCTACAGGTTTTTGTAGACTACATTCAGCCCAAGGATCCAAGTAATGGACAGATGTACCAAAAGACCTTGCTAGGAGTAATCTTGAATATCTCCTGCTTATTAAAGACACCGGGAGTCATAGAAAATCATGGCTACTTCCTGAACCCATCTCGTTCCAGTCCCCAGGAGATCAAAGTACAAGAGGCCAACATTCATCAGGTGGAGCTGTTTCCTGGTGCATTCCATTCCCCAATCTCTTAAGTATTGTTTCCTCAGGAAGCAAATGCAGACAAGGCTGCTTGAGCCTTTTGGGAAAGCAGATTGATCTGGGTGACTCTCTACCATAATCGTGTAACGATTTACACGCTAAGAGCAGAGGACAGACCCTTGTTTGGTTCAGAATAAGCTGCTACTATTCTTTGCCCCATGTTGTAGCACAGTCTCCTGCTCTCAATTCTCATTTTCCTCACCAAGGTATTTCTTAAAACTTCAGCTCCTAAAATCTTCTGAATGAACTCCAGCTTAAAAGCCAAATTGTTTTCCTTTTCCTCCTTTCCCCTATGTCATCTCTGTTTGGGCTTCCTAGCATAAATTATATGGTAGAAGTCTGGCCAACATACGGCAATCAGTGGTTGAATTGGGGGCAGTTTAAATCTCCCGTCATCACACCTTTCTAAAGCAGAGGTTGGCAAATTATAGCAGTGGTCAAATCCAGCCTGCTGCCTTTTTTATAAGTAGTTGTACTGAACCTAGCCATACTTCGGTGTGTTGTTTATGGCTTGACTTTATGCCAGAGTGGTAGAGCTGAATAGGTGCTACAGAGACCATATGGCACACAAAGCCAAAAATAATTATCATCTGGCCTTCAGAAGAGAAACTTTACCAGCCCCTACTCTGCTGCTGCTACTGCCCCTACTCCAAAGCTATGTAAATGCTAGCTGTAGTTTGGCAGCTCATCAGGAAGACTTACACGTGCCCACAAGTATTATTATTATTTTTTTTTAATCAGAAATGGGAGGGGCAGGGTAAGGCACAGGGAGAGTAAGGGAAAGATCAGGATTCATGTATTTTTGGAAATCACCAGTGGCTAAGGTTTGAGAGTAACAAATATTAGGATTGTGCAACTGGAATGTTCTGTGGTTGTGTTTTCTGGTTAAACAGTTCATGGCTCGGTTCCATGAAAAGATCTACCAGATGCTGAAGAACCTACTCCAGCTCTCTCCAGAAACCAAACACTGTATCTTGTCCTGGCTTGGAAACTGTTTGCATGCAAACGCAGGCCGCACCAAGATTTGGGCCAATCAGATGCCAGAAATCTTCTTCCAAATGTATGCCTCGGATGCCTTCTTTCTGAATCTGGGTGCTGCTCTCCTGAAGCTATGCCAGCCATTTTGCAAACCCAGATCCTCTCGGATCCTCACCTTTAATCCTACTTACTGTGCCCTGAAGGAGTTGAATGATGAAGAACGAAAAATAAAAAATGTACACATGAGAGGTAGGGGGGAGCTGGTCTTCTCAAAACTGTGTGTGTAACATAAGGTCTTCACTTCCATATCCTGTTCCACAAAGGTCCCTCTTTCTCAAAGAAGATAAGGCAAAGAGAAAAGCTATTATAAATTTTTAAAAGATAGACTTTTAAAAACTGATAGTTTTAGATGTTATGCTTTACTGAGACCTTCTCTCTGAATTTGGCAGACTTGGATATTCACTCATTCATTCATTCTTAGGAAAATGAATAAAGGACAGTCCCTGTCCTTTTTGAACTCAAAGGCTCCAAAAGGAGGCAGATATGGTAACAGATCATCATAATACAGTCTAGGGCTAAGCTATAGGAATCCAGAGAAGTGAGTAAATGATGAAATCTCCAGAAGGTGGAGGTCTTCATAGCTGAGTCTTGAAAAACGTGTTGGGTTTATCAAGCAAAGGAGTCCCTTTTATAGAGGAAACAACTATGAAGGTACAGAGCTGTGTAACAACTAAGGAGCAGTGGGAAGCTCCACATGGCTAGAACATGGGAAGCTCCACATGGCTAGAACATGGGGTACCTGGGGGAAGGGGTATGGAAACTGGCAGGAAATAAACCTAGGGAGGAAGAGTGTTGAAGCCAGATTGGAGAAAAATAATACAGAGAAGTGAAAAGAAGGTAATAAACCACTCTTAGTTCTACCACTCAAAATGAATCAGTCTTAATTATTATGTACTTCCAGTTTTTTAACTCTTCTAATTATAAAAGTAACATGCTCAAAAGCAAATAATCTTATATACAGAAAAGCACAGAATAGTAACAAATGATTACCTATCTCCTGGAAAAATCTGCAGTGCTGTCTATCATTCCTTTTCATTTTTGGTGATTTCATGACAAAGCTAAAGAGATGTAACTGCATTTCTATAGACAGAAGCTAAAAGACATTTTTAGACCAATAGAGTAGGAATGTTACAAGATCTGTTTTTAAGAAGATATTACTCAATTCACTGGAAGCAGGATGGAAGTTGAACTAGAATAAGGGGACACTGGAGCCAAGATAGATGTCTATGGCAAGACATTTACTCTTCCTTTTCATTTCTTTGAGGTTTGGACAAAGAGACCTGTTTGATTCCAGCTGTACAGGAGCCAAAGTTTCCCCAGAACTACAACCTTGTAACAGAGAACCTTGTCCTGACAGAGTACACCTTGTACTTGGGATTTCACAGGTAGCTCCTCTGATGTCATTAGGAAAGAACTGTTTGGTTGTGTTGATATCAGAAGGTTAAAAGTGAGTATTATAACAATCTCATTGGAGAAGGAAATGGCAACCCACTCCAGTGTTCTTGCCTGGAGAATCCCAGGGATGGGGGAGCCTGGTGGACTGCCATCTCTGGGGTCGAACAGAGTCGAACATGACTGAAGCGACTTTGTAGCATTAACAATCTCACTTTATTCTGAAGGCTTACATTAGGATCTAATAGGAAAAGGGCATTATACACATTAATTTGTGTCTAGATCAACTGGCTTTATCCATGTACCTTGAATTTATTTTGCATTTTTGACCTGTTAAACTTTTTTAAAAATTAAAGATACACTATATTATATAAATATAGTGTAAAGATACACTATATATTTCTCTTGATCTGCACATTTTTTAAATCACTATCTTCCTTTTGTCTTCCACACAAGTGGAATTTTCATTTAGTATTTCACATTCTGCTCTTCAATTTTCATTACTTATTATGCCTAATGAAAAAAGAGAAAGCTTTATTCTATGGTATAGAGAGACAAAATTGACAAAAAGAAATGTTTTAAGAGATTTCAGAACAATCATAAAAATCTGTGTATCAAAGAGGATTCTGGATGTGTGAAAATTTGAAAGTTAAGGTGTGTAACTTCCAAAAATGTTTTGGTTCTGGCTAACCGCATGTCATTCTATGATTTTTTTCCCCCTCTGATTTAGCTGATTGTGACAAGCATTTTATAAATAAGGGGGAAAATAGCTACTCACTCATAGTGATAGTCTATAGGAAGGCATATTGAGGACAGCAATTTTTAATGCCTTTTTGGGAAACTTAAAATGAAACAGCATTTTTCAAAGCTCATCAGATTTTTCAAAAAATGAAATTATGTCTTTACTAGAGATACTTTCTCTCTCTGTTATTGATATTTTAAATGAGACAGTAGATAACAACTTACAATGTATTTATTAACCTATTAAAACACAAAATGAAAGTCATCTAGTTTCTCATTGGCTAGCTAACACTAGACACGTCCACAGGGCCAGAGAGAATGAGTTTGGACTGTACGTGCAGACACAACTCTCCATGACATTGAACTCTGGGTCTTCCTTTCATTAGAGAACATTTGGATGACCGTTTTTGAAGAATCATTTAGTTTTTATTGACCATCTGAGGACTGGAAGCTGCTGTTAGGTTGCATTCCAGGTGGCTTCTGGTTTATATGTGGTCATTGCTAATATGGGAAGTGTCCAGATTCTGTAAAGAATTTGCCTGCAGTGCAGGAGACCTGGGTTTGATCCCTGGGTCAGGAAGATCCCCTGGAGAAGGAAATGGTAACCCGCTCCAGTATTCTTGCCTGGGAAATGCCAAGGACCGAGAAGCCCTGCAGGCCTCATTCCATGGGGTTGCAGAAGTCGGACACAACTTGGTGACTAAACCACCACTACCATCACCACCATTGCTAAATCTGGACTCCATTCTCACCAGCTTTAGTTCTCTACTAACCATGAAAAGACTGTCCATATACCCACATCCAAGTACAATCATTGCCCTTGGGTGGTGTCAAACTGTCTTGTACTTTGCCTAATCATTATATAGCGTACATAATAAAAGCCCAGTCTACACCCTGCTCAGCCAAGCCATTGTTCTTTGGATAGTGCATTTCAGCCAAAGGCAACTAACTATATGTTGAGTAACATTTTCCCAGTGCTCTGCTCCCAGCCCCATCCTGTCAGTAACTTTTGTGAGACCTGTGTCATCATAACTGCAGCCCTACATCCTAAATATATGAGGATTTGTTTTTCAGAAACAGTCTGTACTCAACCATCTGTATGTGAGCCTTCTGACCCAGTCTCTTCTGCTTTCTTGAGGGCAGGTTGCATGATCAGATGGTAAAAATCAACCAGAATCTGCATCGGCTGCAGGTAGCCTGGCGGGACGCTCAGCAAAGTTCCAGCCCTGCTGCTGACAACCTCCGGGAGCAGTTTGAACGACTGATGACCATCTATCTTTCTACCAAGACGGCCATGAGTGAGCCGCAGATGCTACAAAACTGCCTAAACTTGCAGGTGTCCATGGCTGTTCTCCTGGTTCAGCTGGCCATAGGCAACGAGGGCTCACAGCTGATGGAGCTGACTTTTCCTTTGCCAGATGGCTACAGTTCTTTGGCTTACGTGCCAGGTGAGCTGGCTCTCCCTTAGGAACTTCCTATTTATAGGCATCTGAGTTTAACTGGGTCACTCTGGAAGTATAATACACAAACTATCCTACCTTAGCTATCATTCAGCTGTTTTTGGAGAAACAACTCAAACTCGTAGATAATGTCTGTTGGTCAGAGCCTGGGAGAACTGACAGCTGGTTCCTCAGTTATGTTGCCACTGCTCTGCAGATCAGAAAATAGTCTTCAGAGGGTGAAGTGCAGTCAGGGTTTTCAGAGCTGTTAGTTTCTATCATTAATATAGTTTGTCATTCAACTTATAAATTTATCTGTCTAACCCTCCCGCCTGTGCTAGTCTTTAGGGAAAAAAAGTCATCTCCTCTTGGTTAACCCAGAACGGAGAGTGTGTATGTCTGTTATATTGGTTGAGGGGTCAGCAGATATTGTCCATCAAATTTAGGTTACATTTTTTTTCTTTAATTTTTATTTTATCTTGGAATATAGTTGATTTACAATATTGTGTTGGTTCCAGGTGTACAGCAAAGTGATTCAGTTATATATATGTACATACATTCTTTTTCAGATTTTTTTTTCCATATAATTGGGAAATTTGAGAAATTTCCTGTGCTATACAATAGGTCCTTGTTGATTACCTATTTTATATATAGTAGTATGTATGTGTTAATCCCAAACTCCTAATTTATCCCCCTGCACTTCTTTTCCCCTTGGTACAGGTTACATGCTCTTAATCCCTGTACTACTCATTGATTGCTGAGTAACAGATTACCCCAAACATAGCAACTTCAAACAACAAACATTATTACACACAGTTCCCTCAGGTCAGCAATCCAGGATCAGCTTAGCTGCATGGTCCTGACTTTGGTCTCTCATGAAGTTGCAGCCAGGCTATCCACCAGGGCCATAGGAATCTGAAGACTCGACCAGGGCTGGAGGATCTGCTTACAAGCCTAGTCATGTGGTTGCTGGCAGATCGCAGTTGCTTGCTGGCTTCTTTTCCAGGCCACACAGGACTCTCTTTAGTAACTATTCATGGTATGGCAGCTGGCGTCTCTCAGATCAGGGGACAAAAATGGAAGCTGTAGACTTTTATAACCTAATTATGGAAATGACATGCCATCATCTCTGGAGTAGTGGAGGAGGAGATATACAAAGGCATAAATACAAGAGGGCTAGGATCAGTGGAGCACCCCAGAGACTGATGACCATAGTCATCTAATGTTTTCATCTTTATTCAAGATTCTTCACCTAAAGGGTTATTTTAACTCACAGTTAACCTTGAGTGTGGAATCTATATCCATCGGTGTACTTTCTTAAACTGCACTGGTGTGTTAACAGCGTTTTATATCTCTACTGTTCTTCCATTTACTTGGATAAAACTAAAAATTGCCTTACATTCAAAGGAGGTTCTGCATTTTTTAAACTTATCATCCTTCCTAGTACCTGCAAGACATTTGGGGTTCTTGTAAACCTTCACTAAGTAGAGAAAAATAGAAGAATTTAAATATTGCTTAATACAGAGAGTCAGATGTTTGGCTAATTCCAGTGAAAATTTTCTTTCTCAGAATTTTTTGCAGATAACTTGGGCGATTTCCTCATTTTTCTCCGTCGCTTTGCCGATGACATCTTGGAGACATCAGCAGATTCCTTGGAACATGTCCTTCATTTTATCACCATTTTCACTGGAAGCATAGAAAGGTGATGTGCTGAAAGCGTGGTTCTGTCACAGTGTAGAGCTGTGAAACATTCAGAAGACTTCTAAGCCAAGAAATAAACAAGCCTGAATCATAAGGGGTTGCCTTCAGAAGTTATGTTAACATTAATGAATCACCTGACTATCCTTATGAGTAGCCCAAAATCCCATACTTGAGAGGCATAATAAACAAAGGACTTTGCCCACAGAGAATTTGAACCTGCATATAAGGTACCAGATGGGAATTCCCCTGCTAGTCCCTGGTTAAAATACTTAACCTTCATGCCAGAGAACTTGCCAGGTGCTAATGATCTTCTAATGTCTGATAACGAAGTTTGCTCTGCGGTCCTGAATTGGATGAGCAGTAAACTTGGGTAAACGCTCTATGATCTCAAGACTTCCCAGTCACAGCTTCTAGTCCTCTTTCCCAGAGGAAGATGCTCACTGACCTGTAGCCTTGCTTCTCTGATTTCCTGGTGGTGGTAGACCAAAGGAAACAATGTGTACGTAAGTGAGAATTTTCTGCAGAGCCATGGTCCCCTGAGATATGTCATTGAGACGTAGACAGAACCCACTCCTCCACTGAACTGCATGGGCCTAGTGAGACGTTCTGAACCAACAAGTGTTAGGCACACCTGGGATGCATTAAAGAGAAATAAACAGAATGGCAGAGCATTAAATGGAAACTTACAAACTCACCCTCATTATTGGTAAGCTGTGATCTTAAGAACTGAATGATATACTCTGCATATCCCCAAGAAATTGACAGACTCAAAACTGCTTAGTACTGTTTTCTCCTATAACTCTCTGTACATATATTATTGATGATATGCTGTTTTGATTCCTCATGTGGAGAAAAACAGTTATAAATTTGGGAGTAAAGTTTTCTGCGTGCTCAGTTTGCTTTCTGCCCTGTTCATAGGATGAAGAATCCCCACCTAAGGGCCAAACTGGCTGAGGTGTTGGAAGCAGTGATGCCCCACATGGATCAGACCACAAATCCTTTAGTATCCAGTGTCTTCCACCGGAAACGTGTGTTCTGCAACTTTCCCTATGCATCCCACCTTGCAGAAGCTCTCATCAAGGTCTTTGTGGACATTGAGTTTACAGGTAAAGCAGTCTAGAACCAAGAAGTTAATGCATCGCTTAATCAATTTTTAAATGGAAAATACCATAAGCCATCATTTACTGAATATCTACCATGTGCTACCTTGATGCTAAGTGCTTTTTTCACATTGTTTCCTGGTCACCACCTTGTAAAAATTTCCAAAAATACAGGAAAGTTTTACTGTATTATTCCCGTTTCCCTGTGAAGACATGGATGCTCAAAAGAGATTATTTATGTCATACAACTAAGTGGTAGAATCAGATCTATCTCACTTTAAGAAAGAAAGACATATACTCTTAATAACTTTACTGTATTTTTTGATAGACTCATATTCAAATAAATTAGGCTGTCCAATTAAAACCTGAGTCTTTATATTTTTCTTGCCTCAAAATTAAAGAATGGTGAAGAGTAAGACAGTGTGCTGATTGACATATTCTTTTATCTTGTCCAGACAGTCTTAACTCTCCTACAGTTTGTTAGATTAAGAATAACAGCAGAAAACATTCCCTAATTTCTCTCATGGCCTTTTGAGCTCTAACCCTGAGATGCTGTTAAGCATTATCCCATCTCAACCAGTAAACAAGATAGCAAAGCAGTTATTTAAGACCCCTTTAAAGGGAGTGTCCTACCATCCGTTGATAAATACAGTTAACATTAAAGAGATATTTAGCATTTTACTGACTGCTTTTCTATATTAGAATTTGGACTTCATTACTTGCTCACCTCTGAGACTTTATTTTCTCATTTGTAAAATGGGGTTGAAGTGATGATTGAGATAGTATATGTAAATTTTAATTATTATATATGCACATATATATATAGGAAGCTGTACAATACACGCTTCACTTTTCTCATTTTATGGCCACTACAACTCTGGTGGTAATACTGGAGGATGAATTATAAAATAATTATTTATTTGGCTGCTCAGGGTCTTAGTTGTGGCTTGCAGGATCTTCAGTCTTTGTTGTGATGTGTGGAATCTAGTTGCAGCATGCAAACTCTTAATCGAGACATGTGGGATCTAGTTCCCTGACCAGGGGGTGAACCTGGTTCCCCTGCCTTGGGAATGCAGAGTCTTAGCAGTGAGCCACCAGGGAAGTCCCAAGGGTGAATTATAATAATTTTTATTTTCTGAGAAAGTAGAAGTTGAAAAAGATTTAAGAGACTTGCATTAAATGGACCCAGAAGGAAAACCAAAGTCTTCTGACTCCAAATCCCACACTCCTCCTTTATTATATGACCCAGCCTATAAAGCTCTAGTGGTACCTTTGGCATGTCAAAAGCTATACAAGCCTCAGATTTTCAGCTCCTGGCCTGATTTTTCAGAGTAATCAGGACCCAGTTGGCCCCACGGTTGGGATGTTATCCGTGAAGAATGTGGGGATTACTTGGTGGCCGATGCTGCACGTGGCTGTCACTGCCACAATGGCTAGCTCAGAGGCCTCATTCAGAGTCAGATAAGCACTCTGTGTTTGGATGTGAAAGCATTTGTTTCCCTTGGCTTTTATTTTGCAGCTCAGACCTCATCGTTTTCTGAGGTCTGTATCCTTTATATCTGTCTCCTTCTTGTTCTGTCAATAAGGAAATAAGTAAACACTTGGCTACAACTCTAGATCTTTATAAACTCCCAGGACTGGCTTTACCAGTATCCTTAACATATTCAGAATTTTCTAAAAATGGCTACACATAGACATTGGGCTTCCCCAGTGGCTCAGAGATAAAGAATCCACCTGCCAATGCAGGATACACAGGTTCAATCCCTGGGTCAGGAAGATCCCTTGGAGAGAAAAATGTCAACCCACTCCATCTTTCTTGCCTGGGAAATCCCATGGACAGAAGAGCCTGGTGGGCTACAGTCTGTGGGGTCACAAAGAGACAGGATTGATAGCCATCTGTCTGTAGATAGACATAAGCTCGTATTCTTTCTCTAACGCCACTGGCTTTGCTGATGTTTTGCTCTGCCTTACTCCAGGAGACCCCCATCAGTTTGAGCAGAAGTTTAATTACCGCCGCCCCATGTATCCCATCCTCAAGTACATGTGGGGAACAGATACCTATCGAGAGAGCATTAAGGTGAGAGTGTTTTTGGTGAAACCAAAACTGAGTTATCTTTGCTGCAGATAAGCCCCAGTGAGTTGTGATTCAAGACTAAACTGGTTTTCTCTTGGGCTGGGTCTTACAGGATTTGGCTGACTATGCCTCTAAGAATTTAGAAGCCATGAATCCCCCACTTTTCCTCCGTTTTCTTAACCTGCTAATGAATGATGCCATTTTCCTTCTGGATGAAGCCATACAGGTAAAACAAACAGATTTAACTGCTCTTATACCATCATACATACTTCTTACCTCTTAGTCATGACAGAGCAATCCTTATGCCCCAAGTACCTGTCTTAGACACCAAAATTTTGCAAGTAGTAATGTACTGCCAACGTTGCTGTTTTAATTTGATAGATATTCTTCCATTAGAGACTAAGATCAAGGGTCACTGAAGCCTTATGAGCTAGGATGAGATTTTGGCAGAGTGGAAAAGAAAGTGTGAAAGAAAGGTCAGACTGGCCCAACTAATCAGTCTAGCACTACAAAAAGAAATCAGAGAATTGTTATTCAGTTAGTGACTTTCAGCTTTCTTCCATTGCAAGACACTGGTAACAGTGACCAACCAAAGCAATGATCCTTATCCCTCTTTCCTAAAAGACTCTGACTTTTATGCCACTATTTGAAGAAAGTCTCTGGTTTGGGTAATTTTTTTCACATAGAGACTCCAAATCATCAGTATTTTTCGTTTGTGCACTGCTTCGCAAATCTTTAGCTCTATCTGAAACATGAGTTTTACTACATACACCAGAGGCCACTCAGCTCCTTCAGCTTAACCATCTCTTGTGGAGCTGCTGCTTGCTCCTATAAAAATTCCCTTTATCTGCAACAGATGTAAGACAGGGCAGTGACCCAGAGGGAGACAGAGCAGTTAAGTCATGAGGGTAGCCTGTCAGATAGCCCACACACACCTCGTGTTGATTAGCAGTCTCCCAGTAACTTGTATTTAATTTGTAAAAAAATGCTTCTGCTTTGATCATAATCCCATACTTGAAGATTTTTAGATCTGTTACCTTAGAAAACAAGTCCTGTAATAAACAGACCTTTCTCAGCAAAAGCTGTATGACAGAATGAATGACACAGATGGCATCTCCATGGGCTATAAGCATAACATGCTTGCTGCAACAGCAAGAGTAATGAGAAATAGAGGGCTTTAAATATTTATGGTTCTCCTTCCAGACATCTTGCATATTTGATAGAGCTTTGTTTTTTGATAAGCAGTTTTGGAGGGTGGTTTTGTTTTCCTTCTTTCAGGAAGGGGTCAGCCTTTTTTCCCTGTAGCCTATTTGCTTTTATCAATGTTTCATATACTGTTTATCCTCCTTTCTGTTTCATAGACTATAATATTTCCAGGGGAATAGCCCATTACTCTCCCCAGACTGAAACAATGTTTCCACAGTTTTTTAAAAAAAAAAGTTATTTAAAGGCTGTACCATGCGCATGTAGGATCTTAGTTCCCAAACCAGGAACCCATGCCCCCTGCATTGGAAGCACAGAGCCTTAAACAATGGACCACCAGGGAAATCTCTCTACAATTTCTTTTTAAACTTAATAAAGCCTCCTGTCTCTTATGTAGTCCTTGGCTTTCCCAGCTTAGTGGACTAGATTTTAAATAGGACCTCTTAAATATCATCTTCCTTTCAATACACTTTGTCCTCTGATCCATTCCACCTCTGCTTTCTGTAGTATTTGAGCAAGATAAAGATTCAGCAAATTGAGAAGGACCGAGGTGAATGGGATAGTCTGACTCCAGAAGCCCGCCGAGAGAAAGAGGCTGGCCTACAGATGTTTGGACAGTTAGCACGTTTCCATAACATCATGTCCAATGAAACAATCGGTACCCTTGCGTTTCTGACATCAGGTAAAGACACAACACACTACTTTCCCCAAAAATGCGGTGGTTAAGATATGCTTCAGTTGAGGGATCAGCCCCACTAAGGCTCTGGTGACAGTATCCTCCTCCACAGTCTGAGAAGAAGTGAATCACTAGAGAAGCTTCAGAAAGAATGTTGCCCATTGTTGACATGGAAATGAGGAAATGGTCACCCTCACACAGCTGCCAGAAAGCATAAGTTAGTGTCATTTTTCTTGAGGACAACATAGCCATATAAATATATTTGGGGGTGTTTGTGTTGACTTGAACAAATATCCTTGATCTCTGATTAAATGTGGTAGATCAGAGACATTTATCTCTACTCCCTCTGAAGCTCCACTGTCCAGTTCAGTAGCCACTCACAACATGAGTCTGTCAAGCATTTAAACTGCAACTAGTCAGAAATGAGATGTGCTGTAAGTAGAAAATACACACTGCAAGACTTTGTATCTAAAAGTAAAAACTTCCATTAATAATTTATATTGGTTATATATGAAATGGGGGCGTCCCTGGTGGCTCTGATGGTAAAGAATCTCCCTGCAATGCAGGAGACCTGGGTTGGGAATATCCCCTGGAGAATCCCACTCCAGTATTCTTGCCTGGAAAATTGTGGACAGAGGAGCCTGGCGTGCTACAGTCCATGAGGTCAACAGAGTTAGACACAACTGAGTGACTAAGCGCACACACACATACATGAAATAACAACCAAGGATCACCAGGAATTTGAGAAAATCCTCTTAACACAAATAATAGCCGAAAACGCCTTCAAATGTCTTTATAAGTCTCAGAGGGATGAAAAAAAATACAGCATACATAAGACAAGAACAAAGAGGCAATACCAGAGATTATCCAAAGAACAAGAGCTCTTGAATATTGAAAATACAACTTCAGAAATTTTGAAAAGTCAGTAGGACAGTTAGAAAATAAATTCAAGGAACTCTTCAACGAAAGCAGAACAGAAAAGATGGAAATTAGAAGAGAAAGAAGAAGAAAATATCAATCTAGAAAGTCTCAGAACAATGAAAGGGAACAAAGAAATAAAACCCTCCAAATTCCCCAAAACTAAGAGGTTCTAAATCAAAAGGAGCCCCCAAGTGCCCAGCACAGGGAATCTTCAAGACCCCCACACTAAGGTATATCATTGAGGTATTTAGAAAATCAGGGTAAAGAGGAGATCTTAAAAGGTCCCCAAGAAAAATCAGGTAATGTGCAATGGTTTAAGCATCAAAATGTCACAACAGTGACATTTGAAGCTGTAACACAGTTCTGATGGAAAATTATCTTTTCAGCCTAGAATTCTACAGCCAGCCAAACTCTCAATCCAGTTTGAGGGTAAGTGTAAGGAAATTTTCAGAGGTGACAGTGTCAAATTTACTTCCAATTTACGCTTTCTTGAGAAGCTACAGAGAGAGAAACACTCCGTCAAAATGAAGGAGGAAAGTGGAATCCCATAAGAGAGATGCAAAGGTAGTTCCCAGGCTGATGGTGGAGGTAGCTTGTGTGACCACCACACTATAGGCCTATAAAATTGGAGTCCAGATTGGAGTGATGAATGGAAACTTCCAAAAAACATCTCTAAAAACTGTTTTTGAGAGTTCTACATTTCTGGTGGAGAATTTAGAAAGATTTAATGACAGGTACTCTGAAAGTAAGCAAAAAAATGATTTAAAATTTTTATTAAAAGTATACCCACTCTCAGCTCACTGGAGAAGGAAATGGCAACCCACTCCACTCCAGTATTCTTTCCTAGAGAATCCTGTGGACAGAGGAGCCTGGTGGGCTGCCATCTATGGGGTCGCACAGCTTCGGACACAACTCCAGCGACTTAGCAGCAGCAGCAGTCAGCTGAAACTAGTTACAGAACAAAGAGACTTCTGCCCCAATTCCCAAGAAGTATCTTGAGCATGAAGTCTCTGAGTTGGGAGTTCTTAGGGGAAACACATTGACTGAATCTGCCTACCCTGTCTAGGCACCATAGTAGGAATTGGCGTGAGTTATTTTATGACAGGAGGTCCTGGTAAGGAGCACGGAACTAAACTACCACCAATCGGAAGAATTTGAGAAAGGTCAAAAGGAGATGCCACTTGCTCTACCCCCTCCAAGAATCCTTCTCCCTGGCATCCATCTTGGCTCAGCAGTGCATGTGCCACCAGGAAGGACCCTGAGTTAGAATGATGGGCCAGAGAAAACCCAGGAACTAATCTTATCACCATAAAACCTGAGACTGAGCCACATGGCAGAGCAGTCATCCTGGGTTCCCTTACCCTCCTGCTCTCCTCCCGTGCACCCCTTTTCAATAAAGTATCTTGCTATGTCAGCCAAAAAAAGGTATATGTGTGTGTGTATATATATAATTATTACTATTACTTTATATAATTTTTAGAATACTGTGTGGCTCTGCTGTAAGTGATATTTTCATGCTGTTAATAAAAAATCTAAATTATTTCTCCAAAGATCTGCTTATATATTAGAGAAATTCATATTAGGAGAAGAAGGACAAGAATATGAACTAAACTTTCACCAGTAGTAGAGTCAATATATAATGACTAAAATGGAAAAATTAAGAACCAGCAATGCTAACCAAGCTGTACTCTACTTGGCTTGTTGCACTTGGCATGTATGTGTGTAATTATTTTGGAATTAGTGACCTAGCAGTCAGTTTCTTACAAATTTGTTATAGGATATAATAAGTCTAAAAGATGTATGTATACACATTGAAGTTCATCAATTAGTATAATACTTTTAACAGGAAAAAATTTAAAACAATCATAATATCCAACAACAAAGATAGAGGAAATAAATAATTCATGGTGCAGTCATATGTGGTTGTTAAAAAGGGTATAAATCATCACTGTCCTATAGTACTTTATATGATTGTTGTTTATTTGCTATGTCATGTCCAACTCTTTACCCCCAATGTAGCCAACAAGGCTCCTCTGTCCATGGAATTTCCCAGCCAAGAATACTAGAGTGGGTTGCCATTTCCTTTTTCAGGGGATCTTCCCAACCCAGGGATCAAACTCACCTCTCCTGCTTAGGAGGCAGATTCTTTTCCACTGAGCCACCTGGGAAGCCCACTTTATGGGACAGAAATATGTAAATCTGTACTGTCCAGTACTATCACTGCTGGCCACACGTGGCCATTGAACAGTTGCTGTGTGGCTAGTGTACCCGAGAGACTGGAGTCTTCTACTTAATTTTAGTTAATTTAAATAGCCACATGTGGCCCGTGGTTGCCATGTTGGGCAGCACTGGAACCTATAAATGGTAAGATATTTATGATACTGTTAACGAAAAAGTTACAGAGTATATATACTGTGATAATCACTGTGTTTTAAAAATGTATGTGTGTGTAAATATGGACAGAAAAGCTAGGACATATTAGCAAAATGTAACTAGTGTTTACTCTGAGTGGTTGTTTTTGTATTTTGTTTGCTTTGCTTATGTAATATTTTCTAGTATTACTGCAGTGAAAACGTATTTCAAAGAAGGCAGTCCCCAGAGGTCTCTAAGTAAAACTTTAGGACACAGTAAGTTGAAGATTTCTAGTGGATTGGGTTTTCACAGGCTTTGGCTTTTTTCCAGAGATCAAGTCCCTCTTTGTGCATCCTTTCCTGGCCGAGCGCATCATCTCCATGCTGAACTACTTCCTGCAGCACCTGGTTGGCCCCAAGATGGGGGCCTTAAAAGTCAAGGATTTCAGTGAATTTGACTTCAAACCCCAGCAGCTCGTTTCAGATATCTGCACCATCTACTTAAATCTTGGGTACCTGAGATTTAAATGGGGCAGGCCAGAGGGGTTGCTCATGTTTTAACTGAGGGTTTTGCTAATAGAATGAAATAACTAGCTGGTGATTATGTGGAAGTAGAAAAGATTTGTTTCAAGTTGGCTGACGAAGTAGTCTTCTGCAGTTTTAAATCATGAGATTTCGTATGACCTGTGGGATGTTATTTAGAATTTCCAGCATTCTGCCTTGATCTGTTCAAAGGTAAACTTTACTAATTGTTTCATTGTTTGGAAAAGCAGTACTTTTTTTTTTAAACCAGTATATTTTTATGGTCACCAGATACTTGATAAGACTTCCTTCCTAAAAATTAGAAGAGATCATTCTATTACAAAAGAACATTCATGATACCTAAGTGATGGGGTACTTTGTTCCTCAAGCCCTCTGTTATTGCCCTCTTTGATCTACCCTGTGATGCTTAGTTTCTTTCTGATGCTGACCTTCCAGGGACGAGGAAAATTTCTGTGCCACTGTTCCCAAGGATGGCCGTTCCTACTCCCCAACTCTCTTTGCACAGACAGTTCGAGTCCTGAAGAAAATAAATAAGCCTGGGAATATGATTGTGGCTTTCAGCAACTTAGCAGAGAGAATCAAGGTGAGGACGATAATTTGCTTATTAACATGTTCAATAAAAATCATATTGTCAACTCAGCTGTTTTGCTTTTTTACCCAACTTTATGGGGGAAATGGAGAAGGCAGTGGCAACCCACTCCAGTACTCTTGCCTGGAAAATCCCATGGACGGAGGAGCCTGGTAGGCTGCAGTCCATGGGGTAGCTAAGAGTCGGGCAGGACTGAGCGACTTCACTTTCACTTTTCACTTTCATGCATTGGAGAAGGAAATGGCAACCCACTCCAGTGTTCTTGCCTGGAGAATCCCAGGGACGGGGGAGCCTGGTGGCTGCCATCTCTGGGGTCACACAGAGTCGGACATGACTGAAGCGACTTAGCAGCAGCAGCATGGGGGGAAGTGCATTGTGTTGAGAAAATATAAATAAATGAATGAATCCTCCTGGCCAGTCGATAAGTAAAACGACCACATTCTTTAATAGTATTATTCTTTTCAATATGAAGGTGAGAAAAGAAAAATAAGAAGCTTCTGCTAAAAGAATTAACAGATTTTTAATAGGTTGTTTTTATGAAAACTCTGTACAGGGTTACCAATAGATTTGAAAATCTGTGATATTAACGCAGAACTTTTTAGAGTAGAATTCAAGATTAGTAGCTTCTAGTCATTGATTTTTGTTGATTTTTTCTCTGTTCTCCGTAATTGGCTTATATAAGAATAGTCATACATTTTAAAGATTAAAATACTTATATTGTACTCAGCTAATCCCTTTGGTGGGAGCAGCTTCATTAACAATTATGAAAAAGGAAAAATTATGGCAGAGTCTAATGGAAAACCTTCCTAATTGATAACAGTCTTCCCTTCATTGAGTTACTTTTTTATTGAATTGGGCTTCATCTTTGTCTAGAGCTTAGGCAGATGGATCCCTGAGGAGCTAGAGTCATGAAGGAATCAAATGCTGAAGCCACTTTTAAATTCCTATACCTGTTTGTACCTAAAACCGGAAACTGCTTTTCATACACAGACTGCATGAATGACTCTGTAATTATGCAAATAAGAACTCCTGCAACCTCGCATCCCCTTAAAACAGAGCTGTTGTCAGAAGTATGGATGTTGTCTGTGGTGTTTTGTTTTGTTTTGTTCCGTGTTAACACTTAAACTCATTTCCAGTCATGACCACTAGCAGCTGAGCCAAACTGACTGAAGTTTCAGAGTTGGGGCTAAATTATGTTAAATTTGCTCCTGTAATATCCATCTTGGCTTGTTTAGACCATAAAGCTAAAAATTAGTCCTGTCTCTGTACAGGGTTATTAATGACCCCTTAAGACTAGGGAATCATCACGGAGCATTTTGAACTTAGCTGCTTCTGTTAATTCCCCCTAACTGGCTGGTTCTTATGCTCAGTCCCTAGCAGACCTCCAACAGCAGGAAGAGGAGACCTATGCTGATGCCTGCGATGAGTTCCTGGACCCCATCATGAGCACACTGATGTCTGACCCTGTGGTGCTGCCGTCCTCCAGAGTGACTGTGGACAGATCCACCATTGCCAGACATTTGCTCAGGTGAGCCAGCCCCCAAAAGCAGCCTCAGGAGTACACATGTACCTTTGTCTGCTGTCATCTTTTTCTCCTACTGCAGTACTGTGCGCCCAGTAGGTACCCCAGATTGTTAGTTTATTAATGTGCTGTGTGGAGGAAGCATTTTGGTAGAAGTATATCACGTAATTGTTAAAGATGTCAACATCTGATATAAGACACTCTGTTAAATGCTGGTGCTAACCTTAACCTCTTCTTCCTCAAGGAAATAATTCCTGTCAATATTTATTATAAAATATGTCAACCTAGAGTATAAGTTAACTTGAAATTGTGGCTCAGCTAGTAAGAATCCACCTGCAATGTGGGAGACCTGGGTTCAATCCCTGGATTGGGACGATCCCCTGGAGAAGGGAAAGGCTACCCACTCCAGTATTCTGGCCTGGAGAATTCCATGGACTACATAGCCCATGGGATTGCAAAGAGTCAGGCACGACTGAGCAACTTTCACTTTCACTTTTAGTTGTAAAAATATAAAAGACAGGTTTTTGGGGTTGGTTTTTTTTTTTTTTTTTTTTTTTTTTTAAATTCAGGTTTTACACTCATCATATGGGTTTACGGACATTCTGCTCCAGCTGTTAAGACTCAGCCATGGTGACTTCAAGTTTTCCTCAGTATCTCCTCTAAGTACAACATTAGATAGAAATGGGTACTGGGAGACTCTGCCTATTTAAAATGAAGTTATATTAGCTGACCCAGATCTAGGGAAATAATATTTTTTAAATATTGGAAAAAAGGATGTTTTGCTTGATGGTTTGTGATTAAGCACTCACTGTATGCATGATGCTGTGCTAGGCAGTATGTCTTTTCCAAAGTGTCACTGAGAATTTATATTTTTAGTGTGGCTTCAGAATACAGAAAGAAGATATATTAGCCTTTAAAATGTTATAAATCATCTTACCTGGGAGGAAGCCATAATCTGCATTAGTTGAAGAGCAGTTAGTTAACTAAACCAAGTGTCAGTCTACAAAGCTTTATCCTTTAACATCTTATACTGTTTCAGGAGTCTGTCACTAAAACTCCAAACAGCTCTTTATGCTGACATGATTGTCCAGGGCCTCTCTCTTAGGGAAATGGAATCAAATACCATCTGAAGAGCAGGGCTTCCCTGGTGGCTCAGATGGTAAAGCATTTGCCTATAATGCAGGAGCCACAAATTCGATCCCTGGGTCAGGAAGATCCCCTGGAGAAGGGAATGGCTACCCACTCCAGTATTCTTGCCTGGAGAATTCCATGGACAAAGGAGCCTGGCAAGCTACAGTTCATGGGGTCACAAAGAGTCAGACACAACTGAGCAGCTAACATTCACACATACACACCATCTGAAGAGCAATGTTGAGATAATGTTTGTTAAGCAGAGAGACAAAGTAAGTAAATAATCTGCAAAGAAACCTCTCCCAAATCACTCTCTCTCTTATCTCATTCTTTCTAACCTCAAGCTAGCACTCGATTCAGAATCATAGTAATACCCTCTAGCTTCAGTCTCAGGGTGAGATGCCCAGGTGTTCTGTTTTTGGCTGAGGACGTGAGAACTTACAGAAATAACCCCGTCTCCCTTTTTCTCTTTGTCCCAGTGACCAAACAGATCCCTTTAACCGTAGTCCCCTCACCATGGACCAGATCCGGCCAAACACAGAACTGAAAGAAAAAATCCAACGGTGGCTCGCAGAGAGGAAACAACAACAGAAGGAGCAACTTGAATAAATACTGTGACCTAAGCAAACCAAAAACCAACCCCAGAGTGTAGATAAACAATTGTGGTTTCTCTCTTTCTGGTTCTGTTCCTTTCCTTTTTCTTGCCTTTTATTTTTTTTTCCCTTTACTGAATTAGAGAACTGCTCTTGCTCAAATTATGATAATTAAAATTCCTAAGAACTTTACAACGCACCTAGCTTACAGGAAATTATACTTCTTATAGCATCACCACACTTAGAAATCATCACTAATTTTTACCTTTTTTTCCTCTTTTCCTGTTCCTTCTCCCTTTTCCTACCTTAAATTATATTAACTTCAGCTATTAAAACCTCCTGCCTCCTTACTATTTCTTCTCCAAGAACTGCTCAAACATCTTTGGTGAGCACTGCTTTTAAGTATATGATATCACATATTTCAGTGACAGCTGATATCAGAAAGTCCTGTGTTATCAAGGTACTTTTACTAGTTAGTCTTCATGACCCAGCCCTTCTCCTTGTTACAGCTCTACACTGTTACAGAATAACTTTTTATATAAAAGCAGATACCTTGATGTTTGAGTAGATTTTTTTAATAAGATGACCGATGAGATGAAAATAGGAATCTTATGCAACTTCGGTGGGTAGCTGTCAGTTTTGTGTTCTCTTGTAACTCAGATACACCTTGGAGGGCAAACACTCCTCCATGGAGTTGTCATTACACAGAAAACTTAGCCCTATAATATTTTTAGGAGGATTGGTAGAACAAATTTGCAGTTTTGACACTTTATTCAGAAAACTCCAAGGTGAAAAAAGGCTGTTGGGGCCCTTTTTATCTACTGGAAATCAAGGACCAGGCTTGTGTAGAAAAGTTAGGCAACAAATATTGTAACCATGAGACATGTCATTTCAAGACACTAATATCAGCAGTGTATCTCAGTGTGTGTGTGTGTGTGTGTATATATATATATATATATATATATATACCATGTACTTTTTTATATTGGCCTAGTGTAATACAGAGAACCACTTTATATTGTCTCTTCTGTGGTAAGATGTATGCAGTATGTGGCCGTGTTTACTAACACTTACTCTAGACAAAATTCTGAGACTGTAAAATGTATATAGTTCATGTTCATTTGGGCTTATGACCTGATAAGAGCTGCTTCTAACTCAGCCTTAGGTCATCAATTAACAGAACAGGAATTTGAGCACAACCGTGTCCACAAGCCATTTTAAATATCCACTTAGCCCTATATAATTATTTAGCAGGTGGATGGGCCCCTCACTTTACAAGTTGAGCTTGAGCTCCATACTAAATCATGCAGCTTAACATGCTGAGTAAGTCTCATTCCCCTATGGACTGTCTATACCAGTATCCCTCTAAACTCAAAAATACAACAAGAGTGATATGATCTAGAAGTAGAGGTCATTGCTTCACTTCAAGGACATTATTGTTAACCATAGCCTCTTTGAAGTAAGACAGTAGTTTTATGGTAATCCAATTCAAGTTGTTACAAGCAGTCCTTGATGTGTTTTTGATGGTTCCAGCAGGAAACTCTGAAGTTAGAGGGCATCCCACACTAGATAAAAAGTAGATGTTGCCTGTCATTGTGCTTATAAGTGAAAAAGGCAGTCCAGGACTCTCACAAATACCAGAACGTATGACAGTAATTCAGTGTGTTCCCTGGGCCTCTAAGGCACAGGTTGACAGGATTTGTTTATTTTCTGAAAATGAGCTTCATTTCCTATTTATTATCTTCTACTTCTCTGAGAATGAACTGTATAAAATAAGCTTCAATCTGCTTGCATTTATCTTCCAAACCCAATCAAATAGGATATTTTTACTTTTAAAAGAAGTGAGGAAAAGACCAGAGTTTTATAGGAGAAAGGAAGGAAAAAGCGGGCACAAAACCTCAGAAGGCAGCTGTTCCCAGCAGCTTTCTAGTTAACAACCTTATGCTGCCTCTTGTATCTGTGTCTGTATTCCACTTCTGTATTAAGTCTTCAGATTCTAAGTCTTTTCTGGCAATTTTTTTTTTTAAAGCTCTTTTCCTGAAACTTTTTATGAGTGGCTATAGCACCATGAATGCTGCTGAATATCTTTGACTCATCACAAAGGCAAGTGCATAGCTTA
The DNA here is from genome assembly GCF_014754425.2 of Oryx dammah. Classification (NCBI taxonomy): domain Eukaryota; kingdom Metazoa; phylum Chordata; class Mammalia; order Artiodactyla; family Bovidae; genus Oryx; species Oryx dammah. Next base: position 28,316,969 of record NW_024070201.1, read on the forward strand.
AGGCCACTATGGGTAAGGAAACCAAGTGTCCTCTGCCTTTTTCCTTTCCTTGACATAATTCAAGAACATCCCAAAAATGAGACTTTATAAAAAATTCTCCTCTTGGTACAACATGGTGCATATGGACACTTGGAAGCTTAAAGAGGGGTGGTGTTGTCTAGAACTCAGAAGCAAGCTCTAAATCTATTAGAGCAGACTTTTTGACATACCTGGCTTTGTGTGTTGACTTTGCTAGAGTATGATAGAAAAATGAAGACTTTAAGAAGCTCTAGTATTGCTTACTAAGAGGGTAATACTAAACTTGGAAAATTATTTAAGTAGGCTTTATCAAGCAATCTGGATTTGTTTGTTTTTAATATAGTTTTTAATGGATATGTGAAAACCGAAAGAAACTTCAAAGGTTTTTTTTTTTTTAATGGTGCAGGTGAAGGTGCCAGTTGCTATTTGGTATTACACTCTACAAAAGCTTCATTACTTTATTTGATGCTGGTTGCTAAGCAGCCATTGCACAGAGCATAAGTCTACTGGGTGCCTTTACAAGCCAGAGGCTGATGCTGCACTGTTGATGTCATGTGAGGAAATAATGCACATGCTCTAACTGGTAAACAGGAAAAGAAAAAGAACCTGGAAACAAAGAAAATGAACAAAATGACAAAAAGATTGATTGAAATAAAACTTGATCAACATAACTATTTTGAAACATTCCAGGAAGGTTACTTCTTGTCAAACTTGCCTGGGGGTGTTTGTTCAAAGCCTGTATTTAATAAATGAACATCTGACTTAAAACCTTGGTTATCATTTCCTTTATTATAGTATTAAAAACCTAGGAGCAGTTTCAGAAATCCCTCTGAAAACTTACAGGGCTCTGAACATCACTTTTTTTAAAAAGGTGGTAGCAAATGTCTGGCTGGCTGACCTAACCTGCCTTACCAGGCCTCTGGACCTTGGAGTTATCTTCAGATGAGTCTTGGGGCATGTTTTTTCCTAAGCAGATCACTTTTGGCTTCACTTTTTTTCATCTGGCCCAAAGCCCAGGTCTTTTTTTTTTTTTTGCCTTGGCCACACTGCAGCATGTGGGATCTCGGTTCCCTAACCAGGGATTGAACCCTTGCCCCTTGGATTGGAAGCTCAGAGTCTTAACCACTGGACTACCACGGAAGTCCCCCAGGTCCTTCATTCTAATCATTCACTATCAAGTTCCGCTTTCTTGCCCCTTGTTTCTGTACCCCTGCTATGTAAAACCTCAGCCCAGATTAACCCAAGCATTCCCCTCTGCTCCAGTATCCCAGCCACAGACTACTATTGGAGAAAAGTAACACCATCTTTAGAGTGGTACAACTGCAGACTTGTCCCTAATGTTCCCTAACAACCCTTCTATGTGTCCTTAACTTCAACAGCTAGTCCAAATTTCAACCTCGTAAATTTTCTCCCACCCTCCCACTTGCCCTTCACACTCAGATGACCTTGCCTTCTACTTCACAGCCTGCAGAATTTCCACTTTCAAACTTCCATCATCCCATCTGTGGAAAAGGCCCCAAGACTCCAAGACTAATCACTCCAACTTCCGGTCTCATTCAGAATCTTGTCAATCCCACTTCTCCATCTTTAATCTCCATTGATTTTCCTATCACTCATATTTGGTTTTCTGACCATTATCCTTTTATAGCCATATTTCTTCACTCATTCACTCTGGCTTCTGTCCTAATTGTTTGAACCTGCTTTAGTTAATGTTTCTATATAGCTACATTAATTTTCTAATTCTTAATTTTACCTCTCTGGAGTACCAGGCAACTGAATCACTCCTTTGCTGAAGCACTGTCCTGACTCATTGATAGCAGTCTGATTTTTCATTTCACCTCTAACTATTCCATCAATCAGAGTTTTACTTCTATTTACGCTTCCCCGGGTATATTACTTATTCTGTTTTCTTCATCGAAGGCCACATCCCTACGTATATCTTTTCTTCCAGTCATATTAACCACAAAGTTCAGCTCTGTAGTACATAGCTGTTCCATTGTATATCAACCCAAGGATCCCCTTCTCTAAGAAACCTTCCCACATCAGCACCACACATAATCCTGTACTAATGCCTCTTCTGTTTCCATTGCCACCTTTTCAAATCCCAACGCTGCCACTCACTGGCTCTGTAGCCATTTATTTACCAATGCCCGTCTTAAGTGAGGTCACTACCTAACACACAGGCTTTCTTTAAATTCCAAAAAGGCTGACAGATTGGAGGCCCTCAGTAAATGTGATTTTGTCCCTTGTATCTGCACAGTTCCTTGCGGCTGGTTAGGGAATGAGGGGAACTGGATTCCAATCCTGAATCAAGGGAGACAGGGATTACAAAAGGTCAATTAAAAATGGGCTGAGGTGGCAAGTTTGTGGCGCCTGCTCCGCCCCTAACTTTACGTGTCTGGTTTAGGACCCTCTCTGCCTTTGTAAGACGAGTACGTTGGCCTAGAAAAACTGCAGCTGTGCCTTCCGGTCCTAACTCTTCTCGTTCTCTCAAAAAAGCTGCAAACCCACCCCCAAAACCCAAGGTCTGCGCCTCGGGCTGCCCGGGAGGCGCATGGCGCATGCGCATTCCCTGCTCACGCCGGCCTTCCGGACCTCTGCGAGCGGCTGCCCAGAGAAATGCCTGCTTTTCCGCGGAATTCCGTTGTATTTTACGTGCTCTCTGATCTCATCTTTTCGTACCCACTTTCTCCTCTGTGACTAAAGAAAAGAAACTGGCCCACTGGGCGCCGGAAAGACAGTGGGACACCTACATATCTCGGACCGGCGCGGAAAGGGGAGGCCTGACCTTGGAAGCGGACCGGGGTCCTGCGGCAGGTCCTTCCAGGCGGGTGACATTCAGCCGGCCAGTCGGGGTGACGGGCTCTCCGTCCTAGGACCATGGCCCAGTTTGTCCGTAACCTCGCGGAGAAGGCCCCGGCGCTGGTCAACGGTGAGCGAGACGTCAGCCGGCCGGCGCGGGTAGCCGGGCGGGCGGGGAGGCCTGCGAGTGCCCGAGGAGAGGACTCAAGCGACTGGAGGGAGCTGCCGCTGGCCGGGCCCGAAGTGGAGGGGTTGGCGGGTGGGGGGCGGCGGGGTGAGGGAGAAGACAGATTTGCGGTTCTTTTCTACTCCCGCTGGCCAGGCCTGCGGCTTGGGTTCTCTCTGCTACCCAGAGGTTCTGAACTCTGACCGCGACCGTGAGGGGAGGGAATGTGCAGACAGCCGGAGTTGCCCGGTTGCAGCCGCCATGACGCCCTTCGACCTCCAGGAGGAGGAATACGGAAGGGATGGCTTTTTTTGCGAGAGCGAGGGAGACGGCGGGCAGAAACACGTGAAAGCATGGAAATACGGTCCCATCCGCTTGTCTGCTTCTCATTGGAGTATTTAGAAGGCTGCAGAATTTCTAAGGGTGGATGACCTTCGAAACATTTGCCTTTGCTTTTTATTTTGACCAGATACTGAAATGCTTCCCCTTTAAGGCAATTTTTAGGTGGAACTGAGCATTACGGTCGAGTATTCCTGCTCCGGTAAACACAGAAAGGGATATGTGTAAACAGTAATGTTTATTATCGCTGCTTAGCGTTCGTGGGGATACTCTGAAAAAGCTGAATGCGTCCTTCACTGGTGGAACGCTGTATTGGAGAACAACCCTGAATAGTCACAGCCCAGAGTAGTAGTCTTCTCAGTAAATGTTTCTTTTGTCTGTAAGCTATTCATTTTATCCCCCAAATGAGATCAGTTAAGTAGACAGAAGCTTCTTCCCTAGATGTGCTGTAAGTGCTGTATTCTAGTAAGCGGTTGAAGCACATCTCTGAATGGCTTCGCTCAGATTTGATTATGAAAGTGAATAGAATGAATTTTTTAATACGTGTAAATTTTTGAACCTATTTTACTGCGGTCGGTATTTTCTTATTCATTGTCTCCTCCCTTTTCTTCATCAGCAGTGGAACAATGAGTTACTGAAGGCCTGACAGTGTCAGATACTATAAATACTTGATCCTCTCCTACAGAAACCCATGGTCCACTACTATTACTATCATTTTACACACTTTACCAAAGGACTTACGTTTGCAACTTGACTAACATAAAGCTCTACTTTTTTACATAATACAAGAAGTAGTAGTGGCTTCATTATTTGGACTTTATGGATTTGAGGCTAATATTTATAATCACAAATTTCAGATGGATTTTTTACCCTCCTTCCATGGCTTTCACTGGAGGAGGAAATGGCAACCCACTCCAGTATTCTTGCCTGGAGAATCCCATGGACGGAGGAGCCTGGTAAGCTACAGTCCACGGTGTCCCAAAGAGTCGGACAGGACTGAGCGACTTCACTTGCACTTTCCATGGCTTTCACATCTTTTTGGTGGAGCGTCTTGGGGAATTGCAAACTAATTTTAATAATAATTTACAAAAAGAAAAGTAATGTGAAGATAATTTTAATTGTGAACTATATCAACCATTTCCTCTATTATTATGAATAATTTAAAGATAAACGTTGTTATCCTTTCAGAAGTACTCAGGAGAACTCAGCTGGGCCAGAATGTTAAAGTGGAGCTGCATTTTGCTTTGTCACTTAACTCTGTGGTATCAATGTTAAATATCTAAAAAAAATTACTGATTTTATCTGTTAATTCTCCTGGAGGACAAAGAAGCTTACAAAAATAAGTGATTTTTTTCATCAGACTTCCCCAAGAAAGATCATAGAGTTGGGGGGTTTTTGTTTTTATTTTTTTTCCTACTTAACTAAACTGGAGACTTTATTTGGATTTCACCAGCTTTTCCAGTTAATCTCTTTATGTTCCAGGAGGAGCCAGTCCAGGGTACTATAGTGCAATGAGTTGTCAGTCTCCCTAGTCTCCTGTGTATGTGACACTTTCCCGGTCTTTCCTTACCTTTCATGACCTTGACAGTCTCAAGGTATTTATGTAGGTCTTTGTCTAGGTATCTATCCTATAAGGATGTTCCGCGATTTGGATTTGTCTGGTGTTTTGGTCATGATGAGTCTGGAGCTATGGACTTTTTTTTCTTTTTTCTCTTTTTTCTTTTTTTGGCTGTACCTGGTGGCCTGGGGGAATCTTAGTTCCAAGACCAGGGAGACCTGTGCCCCCTGCAGAGGAAACATGGCATCTTGATCACTGAGCCCCCAGGGAAGCTCCATGGAGCTATGGATTTTAAGAAAGAATACCACAGACATGAAGCCCCCTAATCACATGTCAGGATGCATCAACAAGTGATATCCATACGTGCTCACTAGTACAGTTAGCTCTCATCACTTAAGGCAGTTTCACTAGGTTTCTCCTAAAGATACTATTTTTTCCTTTCCATACTCTGTTCTTTAGAAGAAAGTAACTAAATTGGGGGAGGCAGAGTCAGGATTCTTTCTCCTATAGGAGGGAATATCTACATATATTTAAATAGAATTTCTTCTATGAGAAAGATATGTCTGTTCCCCATTTGTTAATATTTGTTCAGTCCATACTGTATGGACTCATGTACATTTATTTCATACCTTGTATCTCCAGTAGTACATTATTTATTTTGTTGCTCAGATTGTTCCAGCTTTGGCCATTGAGAACCCTGTCAGTTTGGCACCTCTGCCCCTTTGACATCCCCCTGTACTTTTCCAGTATTGTGAGATAATTGTGACTTTTTCTCCTGCCATGCCAAATGACCTGCAGGATCTTAATTCCCCTGCAGGGATTGAACCTGGGCCCCATCAAGCACTGGGTCCTAACATCTGGATTGCCAGGAAATTTCCCAGACTCGTGTATTTCCTGCCCCAGCCTTAGAATTTGCCCTTTCTCCAAGGACCCCTAGTTCCTTTTATTGGACAATTGCATTTTGAGGCTAAGATCTAGATACTGGGTATGTTCCTTGCTACTCGACTGTGTTAATCACCCTTTACTCACAGAATACCTATGATAAATTTTAATCTATAAATTAGGCACAGTAAGAGATTAACAGCAATAATAAACTAGAACAATTATAATAAAATACTCTGATAAAGGGTTTCAGGGCTTCAAGCCACAGGAATTCCCTCGTGGCTCCGGAGATAAAGAATCCACCTGCAATGTGGGAGACCTGGGTTCGATCCCTAGATCGGGATTATCCCCTGGAGAAGGAAATGGCAATCCATTCCAGTATTGCTGGGAAATCGCATGGACAGAGGAGCATGGCGGGCTACAGTGCATGGGGTCGCAAAAGAGTCAAATGTGACTGAGCGACTAACACTGCCATAAAAGTGTGGACATGGGCTCTCTCTCTCTCAAAATAATCCTTCTGTGCTGTACTCACCCTTCTTGTGAGTGAGATGTTATAATGTGTATGTGATGGAATGAGGTGGGGAACATGATGTAGGCATTGTGATGTCACATTAGAATGGAGCAGGGACAGCATGAGATTTCATCATACTACTAAGGCATACAATTTGAAACTTAGAGATTATTTCTGAAATTTTCCATGTAATATTTACAGACTGTAAAACTAGAAAGCAAAATCACAGATAAGGGGGGATGGCTGTACTAGAATATCATTGCCTGTAGGCCCTGACAGTGGACAAGGAGGTATTTGTATATAGGTATTCCTCTAGTAATAAAATTACATGCCAGTAAAATTATCACCAAGTTCAGAATATTGTAAGTTGAAAATGCATGTGTTACACCTATTCCACCAAACATCATAACTTAGCCTAGCCTACCTTGATCTCAGAATACTTACATTAGCCCACGGTTAAGCAGAATCCCCTACCATAAGGCCTGTTTTTATTATTATTTTTTTAATCTGATTATCTCATGTAATTTATTGAGCACTGTGTTGAAAGTGAAAAAACAGAATGGTTGTGTGTTGGTTGTTTACCCTTATAACACATGACTGCCTGTCAACTGCAGCTTGCTACCAGTACCCACCATTGAAATAGCATTACAAGAAAGTATGGTACCCACTGTGGCTAGCCTGGGAAAAGATCAAAATTCAAGATTCATTTTTACTGATTGTGTATCACTTTCATTGTAAATTGAACCATTGGAAATTGGGGACCATCTGTATACTCACCCATGGGTGTGTAGACACGCCAGTTGATCATTGAACAATGTGGGGGTTAGGGACACTGACCCCCATGCAATTGAAAATCCTAATATAACTTTACAGTTGGCCCTCCATATCCACAGTTGCACATCCATTCATTCAACTAACCTCAGATTATGAAGTACCGTAGTACATATTTATTGAAAAACATCCACATATAAGTGGACCCACACAGTTCAAACACATGTTGTTGAAGGGTTTACTGTAATTGCTTCTATATCGATCCACCTGTATGTCAACTAAACATGAATTCATACTGAATATCTCCAACTCTAATCCAGAACCACTGGATATGTTTTTCCCCCCATCTAAAACCCCTCTATTTTAGTAAGAAACCTAGCTGCCATCATCCACCATTCATTCACTTATTCTTTGTTCATCCCTTGTATACATATAAAAGCAGTCTCAAACTTTTTAACCTGTGCTCCCTGAGAAGCAAATTTACTGACTTAAGTACAGCATTTCTATATATTGTACTGATTTGTTTGTATTTTTTAAGAGTATTATATCTGTGTGTTGAAGATAATTTTAAAGACAGTTTGTTGACTGTTAAGACTTTGTTTTCCTTGATAACACCATCTTACTGGCATTGGCAGTTCTATTTAGAATTCTCTATTAGAGCTTTGTGTCTGTTTAAAGATTTACCCATGGCCCTAAGCCAGGGGATGATGGAGATAGTAATTTTAAGAGTAGTGAAATACCTAAATACAGGCAGTTAATTATAGGGGAAGTGCCAGGAGCTTTGGATTATCAGTCTTTGAACAGCAGACACTTGATGGATGCTTATGTATTTGTGCAATTTTTATTATGCTGTCTTGTAATTTTTTATGTAAAATACCTTTCTCCTGCTGAATCACTACCATAGTCTCCCATCTAACCTCATTAAAAATCTTTTTTTTCCTGCAATAATAAATACTGTTTACTATTACTGGGGAATTTCAGCTTAATAACAGATTCAAGTTTTGGCTGCTCCTAACAATACATGTAGGTTTTATTTTTATTATTTGTGGTATTTTGAAGGAAGAGCAGCTGTGCTTTTGTTAATCCAGCACATATTGATGAGGATACCCAAAATGGGTACTAATTGGTATAATTCCATCTGGATTTGTGGCCAATATTGTGACAAGTTTTAATCTTATTCCTAAGGATGCCATTCTACTTAGTTTCTTCCCTCCCCTTCACCACTCCCCCCCCCCCCCGCCCCCCAGTTTCTTGTCTCTACAGGAAAATAGGGTTACATTGCTGCTCTTTTGTTTTTGAATCCAACTTCTAGTAACTTTGTAGTTAACTAGATTTGCCATTAATAGATGAAGTACCAGTACTCTGGTGCTGGCCACTGGTGAGGTCCTGGCATAATTGGATGTACTTATAGCTTCCTGCCTGACTGAACTGGCTTGTGACACAGGTGTTCTGTATCTTTAAAAGCCTCTGGTTACCAGGGAGCAGCTTTGACTTTTCACACCGGGTGCACATTTGGTATAAGTGGTGAATGAATGTGATGCATGAATAAATATTTGTGTCCAGCCCACACATCTGCTTCTTTCGGTCTCTAGTGAGTTCATCCTAGTTTTTTGTTTTGTTTTGTTTTCCAGCTGCTGTGACTTACTCGAAGCCTCGATTGGCCACGTTTTGGTACTATGCCAAGGTTGAGCTGGTTCCTCCAACCCCTGCTGAGATCCCTACAGCAATTCAGAGCTTGAAAAAAATTATCAACAGTGCTAAAACTGGTAGCTTCAAACAGCTCACTGTTAAGGTAACTATGGGCTAAATGAAAACGTATGTGCATACAGAAAATGTCTTCCCTTGGGATTTCTCTGATTGTTTTGATTAATATATGTATTTTTGAGTGAGGCTGGAACCAGCATAATGAGAGATGATCTCTTTTTTGACTGCGGAGAAAGATATTTACCTTTCTAACTTTGTCATCTGGGTTGAAATAATTGGACTGTTGTATGTCTTATATTCTTAATAATTTTATAATGAAGAAGTGGTTTTTTTACTGGGTAGCTTTTTTTTGTTTCCTATTTGGGGTTGGTGCATTAAAATAGGATGACTTGCTTTGTTGATTCTGTACTTTTTTGTCTGTAGTCCTAAAACTTCCCCCAATTTGGCCAAAAGATTTCTTGGACTATTTCACAATCAGGTAACTAACACTCATGGGACATAAAAACACCAAAACCTAGAAGCATATAATATGATATGAAGGGTGGAGATAAAACCTAAAGACTATAAAATTAGAATCTGCAGACTTCCCTGGCAGACTGGTGGTTAAAACTCCATACTCCCAGTGTCGGATGCACAGGTTCGATTCCTGATCAGGGAACTAAAATCCCATATGCCTCTCGGCATACTCCCCCCCCACCACGACCCCCCGCCCCAAAAGAGAATTAGAACTTGGATTTTATGTTTGCTTGATCTAAGCACAGGATACAAAAAGCCTAAATAAATTATTGCTGGCTTTAGAACCTGCGTTCTAGAAAATATATTTGTTTTTCAAGAGATTTCCAGTATTTCTGGTTTCATTTGAAGGGGAAAATTCACTTCCAGGTGCTAAAAGAAAAAGGCCCAATTTTGTTGTGGAAAGGTTTTGTTTTTCAACGAGTTTCAAGATGTGCTTGTATGAAACACTGTTTTCTGTAACTCTGTACATTTTCTTTTAGGGCAATAAAATACTCATCTGTGTGAGTAACTGCTGAATACTTGGAAAGAATTAAACCAAATAATAAATGAATAAAAATGATGTCTAAAGGGAAAGATAGAATACTTCATCTTGCAACAGATTTTCTTTGGCCAGACAGAAATGTCTATTCAGAGACTTGCCTTCCTATAGCCATCCTTTCATATGAATGCCCTTTCTAAATGTGGCAGCTATTTCCAGGATGTGGGTTGTTTCAGGGCTCATAAAGTGTCTCATAAACTAATAATGAAAGGGTTAAGTCAGTTCAGGTCTTCAAAGAATGCTTTGAAAGAATTTATAAGCTCTGGACTACTTACCTTACATAATTGAAAGTTCAAGGGTTCTCAGCAGTTAAAGTTAACATCAATAATTTTTGACTTTGACTAAAACTGCCCTCTAATTTGAGTAGCATCCTTATATTCTCTGTCACTTAATCCTGGAAAAGAATAGTTTTAAATATATAAGAAAAAAAAAGTACATTAAAACTTGTGCTTCTTTTTTCAGGAAGCTCTACTGAATGGTTTGGTGGCCACTGAGGTGTGGATGTGGTTTTATGTTGGCGAGATCATAGGCAAGCGTGGCATCATTGGCTATGATGTTTGAAGACCAGTTTTTAACATGTGATTATATTTGCTTTATTATTCAAGTGTTCTTGGACCATGTGTGAACAGACTGCTATTTGAATAAAATAAGACAATGTGTCAGAATCAGTGTTTTCTCTATCAAACATGACATGGAAGGTCACAATTTCTCTTGAATTAAGTCGGTTGCCTTTTGCTTTAATGTATTAATACAGTTCTAAATGCATGCCTTTGCTTAGCCTGCAATTGGAAAAGATATATATGAGTATACCAACCTGGTACCTGTATAAATGAGGTTAACTTTATTCTGAAAGCTTGAAATAAATGATATTAAGCTTTGTTTCTAGAAAAGCTGGGTGGGGGGAGGCTTTGAGAAAATGAAAACTTGCTCCAGTAGGAGAAATAATAATACCGTGTGCCAAGCATGATACAGTTAAATCACGTAGCATTAAGAATACATTTGGGGCTGTTTTTCTTTGCAAAAATCAGAGAAAGATCCCTTTGACCACACCTTATTGTCAGCTTGAATATAGCCTCCCAAAAGAACAGCATGATGATAATCTGTGTATCTTTGTAACATCTTTAACATTAGGACAGAGGGAATGAAAGCAATAACGTATTTTTCATCTGATTTTGATATTTGTTGTATTATTAATCTGTCCAGTTTTTAAGGACCTATCTTCGCAAAAATAAAATATCCTGTAGATATTTAACAGGGTTATGATTTAGTACTGTCCTTGGGTCTAAATCGTATATTATGTCCTGAAATAAATATAAGTGATTGGTATAAGTCTGTTATTTTGAGCCATTTTTTTGAGGATTGGGGGTGATTTAATCATTCATTGGCATTTCCTGGGGTTCTTACCATCTATGAATAGCTCACTGGCACATTTCTGCATCTGTGGTGACTCTCTTGCAGCCACTGCACAACATGGAATCGCAGCTGTTGATAACCAAAAAGTGATTGCATGTTGGAAAAGCATGGCTCACAATATAGTATTAATCCTTTAACAGTATTGAACCTTTATCCAGTCAATCCCAAATTCACCAGCTAGTTCAGAACACTGCTGCTTCGGCCAGTAAAGGGCAGAGCTTTTCTTCATAATAGGCAAGAACTCTCCACGGAGACACTGCTACTCTGAACTGTGAGATAATGCCTAGCTTACTGCAGGTGGTCAAAACTGAAACTACCTCTTTTCAAAAGCATTCAGTAACTTAAAATATGCATAGCAGAAGACTGAGAAAACCCTACTACAATAACGGTGATTTTCATGAGTTTCTCTATTGCATGTGTGAGTGAGTAGTGCAATTAATTTTTTTTTAATTTGAAGGTATTATGTGGTCCACTGGCACTAGTAAGAACATACAGAGCATAGTTGATTCATGGTATGTAACGTGATTTTATTTTGACCACATGGTCACACCAGAAAGTCCTCAAAATAAGTATTTACTACTCACTTCACTGCTACTTCCTCCTCCTCTGCCATCTGGCACACCTCTGGTGTATGGTGGCTAACAGTGTATGTAGAGCATTCTCTTGTGTTAAAATAGCAGTGGACTCCATGAAGCAGCCATTTCTGCAGGCCTGTTAATTTTGACCTCCTAAACCCCAAATGTCTTCCCTCCTAGCACAGAGCTGTTCAGGCTGTCTTTGACTGAAGTTTTTTGTGTCAGGTTTTTGCCATTGGCAACTTCAGTGTACCTCAGATATTTATGGTGCACTTCCTAAATCCAGGTATGCTAAATGGTAGAAACATTCATGAACAAGACTTAACTTTCACAGAGCTTGGTCTGGTTACTCTAAGCATACAGTTGGGGTAACGTGGTGTTCTGTAATGAAGAAAGTACAAGGTGTGAATGGAAGAGTTCAACCCAGAGTCCCAAGCAAAGGGAGGCTGTCAGAGGACCTAATATCTAAAGTAAACCAGGAGAAGGAAATGGCAACCCACTCCAGTACTCTTGCTTGGAAAATCCCATGGACGGAGGAGCCCAATAGGCTACAGTCCATGGGGTCACAAAGAGTCAGACACGACTGTGCGACTTCAAGATAAAACAACCCAGAAAGAAAAAGATGTGAAGTTAAAATTTTAAAAAAAAGTAAACCAGAAGAGTAAGAACCAAGAAGAATGGAACAAGTATACTGAGCAGGTAAAACAGTCTTGCAAAACTAGTGAGTGAGAAGATCTGGTGCATTTGAGGTTGTTCTGAGATCACAGTACAGCTGACTCCAATTACAGAGGAGAGTAGTGAAGTGAGACCAGAGATAGTGGGGACCAGATCAAAAAGTGTCTTTGTGCCACATTAAGGATTGGGCTGTGTTAAGGACAGGAAATGAAAACGCATTGAAGGATGTATATATGCTTCCCAAATTTCTAAGGATAGCTCAGTATAGCTTGCCTTTTTTAAATATTTCATATTTGTACAGCACTATCTCATTTAGCCCTCAGCTTTCCTCTGAGGCACGTGGCATAAATGGTAGACCCACTTAAGAAGTTAGGAACTAAGCATCAGAAACACTTGGTGATTTGACTAGGATCCCATAATCAGTGGGACCACAGTTGGGCTCCAGGGGTGATCCCACATAGTCTCTGCCCCTCCTTTACTCCTTATATACTTCCCTCCATTGAATCACAGTTCCATTCTATATTGTATATTCCCAGTCCTTTGCCCTGCTATCAAGCTCTTAAGCTTTCTTGTCCCATTAGATACCAGGCTACCTAATCTTAGGTAAAGTGATACCTAGTTTTGTGAGACTTAATATTTCCTAATTAGTGTGGTTTTCATTTCTACTGAAATATAAATTGGTATGACCATGATCACTTTTCAGATGAATACAATAGCCAATTCCACCAGAGATTCCCTTACCAGGCCTGTTTGCCAAATGAAAGGCCCTGATACTATTAAAATACTGATAAAATACATGCCAGGCCTTTAGCCTTGACAATATGCCTTAGCCTTGCTTTAATCTCATTCTGGCACCAATCAGGGTTTCAGCCACAGTTTCTAACCAGTCCCCATAAGGCTCGAAGCTTTAATTTTCAGATTATGTACCCACTGCCCCTGATGGTCAGTTTTCTACCACTCACCAGGCTGCTCTATATTTCTTGGTAAGTTTTTTCTCCTGACTTTATGTCACTCTACAAAACTATTTCTGTCTTAATTCTGCTTAATTTCAACATATACATGGAACAGTAGTTTTCAGAGAAAGGAAACATTTAAAATTCTCAGGCCCTACCTAGAACCTAGGTGTGGGATCTGGCAGTCTGTTTCAATTGGCTCTCTAATTTCTGATGCATGCTGAAGTTTGAGAACTGTTGACACAACTGATGCTTCCAAAAGTCCAACGGTTATGTCTTCACCTTCCTTGGGCACTCATTCCTGTCATTACCAAGAAATTCAACCACTCCATAGTTCCAGTTTCACACATCCCTTTCTCTGATCACCTGTTACTTATCTTTCCAGCCCATTCCCTCTAATAGCCCAACTATTAATTTGGAGTCACCATGACCATCAGTAAATTGACACCTCCCTCACACCTGATGTCCTCTTTTCCTTCCTTACCCAGTTTATTTATATTCCATAGTCTATCAGGATCACTGTCTTAAACCCTGAACTGCTTTGCCTCTCATTTTGTTGTATTCATTTGCCAAAACCACATCCTTGGCCAAATCCGCTTAGTCTTAGTCTGTACTTGCACCCATGTAGCTGAGTGCAGCTGGAGGAAACAGCCAAGGTGGCTAGTCTCACTATATTCATGATCAAAACCTTAAGAAGGCGCTTAGTGCTAAGCACTACCTGACAACCACACTGTTTCTCTGGGTTACGATTTGTGTCAGCTGATGACCTGGCTTGCTACTTAACTAAGAAAACCGAAACAACTGGAGAACTTCCATTGACTCCCACAGCATCATCTCACTTACTGCTATCTGCACTCATAAATATTCACCTTGCCTAGATCATGCTCCTTTTTAAAGCTATTCCCTCTATTCAAGGTCTGTGCTGCTATCATGTCTGCCCTTTTCCTACATCATTAGTTTCTCCCCCTTCTGTTGTTCCTAAGAGTGTATATACGTATTATCTAACCCATTTTTTTTTAACAAAATTAGCCCCCTTTTGCAGCAAAACACCTCAAAAGATATCAGTATTCAATGTCTCCAAATCCTTTTCTCCCTTCAACCCATTCCAATCCAGCACTCATTCCTACCACTCCACTGAAACAGCTCTGACACATTAAATGGGTCACTTCTCAATACTCATTTCATTTGATCTTTCAGTAAAATTGGCCTCAGCTATTTCCTCCTACTTGATGTACTCTCTGATAGACTTCCAGAGCTTTCCTTTGGCCTTCCTCCTTCCTTGCTTTTTGTTCACTTCTTAGGTTCCTTTTCTGGTCTCCTTTCCTTTGAACTATTCCAAACATAAGGCTCAGTTCTGGCCCCCCCGCCCCCGGCAATCATTCCATTAAAAACTTCCCTTAAAGGGAGATCTCATTTAGGCTTAGGGTTTGACACATATTAACTGACAACTCCCCAATTTATAGCTCTAGCCTATACCTCTCCTCTGAACTCTAGGCTTATATGCCTCTCCACCTCCACTTGGTATTTAATAGACACTCAATATATCCAAACTGAACTGATTTTCTTCCCCATTCCCACCCCAAACCAGCTCCACAGTTTTCTCCCTCTTAGCTGATGGCAGCTCTGTCCTGGTTGCCCAGGCTAAAGACCTTTGGAGTCATCCCTGATTCCTGTCTTTGATGTCCCACATCAATCCTTCAAGAAGTCCTATTCAAGAAGTCCTACCTTCAAAATATGTCTATCTCTTACAACCTCCACTGCTAACACCAAAGTGCTGTCCTCTCACAGGGATTGCTGAAATGCCCTTATACATGGCCTCCCACTTCCAAGATTCCTGTCTGTGGTCCATTCTTTACTTCAGTCAAAGTGATCTTATCAAAAGGTAAGTCAGATTATGTCACTCCTCTGCTCAGAACACTTCAGTGGTTCCTGCCTTGCTCAGATTCAAAACTAAATCTGAGTAGGCTTACAGTAGGCTACAAGGCCCAACAAGATCTGGCTTTCACCTCCCTCCACCTTCTTTCTCATGTTGCTCCACTGGCCCCCTTGCACTTCTTTAAACACACCAGGCAACTCCTGCCTTAGTACTACTGATTACTTAGCTTGAAATGCTCCCCCTCAAGGTATTCCCAGGGCTGGCTTCCTCACCTCACTCAGTATTTTCAGTGTGAGCTTCCCCAAACATCCTAATTAAAATTGCCAGAAACCTCCCTCCAAATACCCCTCTCCTGCCCTGCCTTTTTCCAAAAATTTCAACTTCTAACATTCCACATGATTTACCGGTTTGTTATGTTTATTGATTTACCTGGCTAAAAAATGCAAACCCCAAAAGGGCAGAAATTTTTAAAAATCTATTTTGTTCACTGATACATCCCAAGTTTTAAGTACATAGTCACTCAATACAGATGTGATTAATAAGTTAATTTATCCATTAATGAATATGTACCTTTATAAATGCTATTCCCTCTGCCTTTATCCTCTTTTTACCTGTATATCTCTGTCATACTTTGAGAAGTCGTCTGATTTTCGTAAACGGCTTCCCTTTGCCCTCCTGTTGGGCCTCTTATAGCATTGTACCCTAATGACACATTTAACATTTGTTATTCCCATTGCTAAACTATAAGCTTTTTAAGGAAGGTACAGTGTCTATTTCAGCTTTGTAATCCTAGCCTGTCACATTATCTATCTGGCTTGTATATCATAGGTTTTCAAACAGTAAATCAGCAAACTCTAACTTACCGTGTTTGGTGCTAGGTTGATAAACAGCAGAGTTTAGTGGCAGTTTGCCACAGAGGGAGATGCAGGCCTGGGGGACTCATTTCCTGAAAGGCTGCAGGCTCAGACTGCTACAAAGCTGATGCCAGCTGAGTCACTCCTGCATCTCAACCTCTAACTCTGAACCTCAGAGATTTGGACCTCTGATTAGCAGACCTTCACTACCAAGCAAGGTTAATTTAACCCAGGACTGCCTTCTCATAAGGCCTCAGAGGGAAGAGTGAGAGCGTGGCAGCAGAAGCTCCTTTATAGAAGACCTAGCCTGAAATCTGAAAATCCTAGAAATTCCTTAGGCACTGATCATCTTAACTCCCTCTTTCTCTGCCACACCTGCCTTTCAGGATTTATATCCTTCATAGAGCTGAAAGAAGCACATCATACCTAAGTTTGTAGCACCACGCTCTTCCTGGTAGGATTTACACATGCAAACTATGAAAGGACTTTTATAGGAATTATATGTTGAACTTATGGCACAAAGTAAAAAAGGTTATCTTTAGAGCCTCGAAGTTGTGATACATTCAATCAGTGCTGTCAAATCCAAAAGCGATTAAAACACTGTTGTATGGTTTTTGAATTACAGCCTCCTTGTTAAAATGGCTATTGTTTCCCCTAAGGATCACTTACGTTTTTACCTTGACGTCATCTCACTTTAGATCTCAAGAGGGTAAGGAAGTTAATAGAACAAGTGAATAAATATAGTTC
Source organism: Oryx dammah (assembly GCF_014754425.2). Lineage (NCBI taxonomy): Eukaryota > Metazoa > Chordata > Mammalia > Artiodactyla > Bovidae > Oryx > Oryx dammah. The sequence continues at coordinate 28,333,867 of NW_024070201.1, forward strand.
TGAGATAACAGTGAATTCCAACATGATGGTAGAAAAATGGTTACCGTTTTTAATGACCTTTCAGGCGGAGGCATAGAAAGAAAGCCATATAAGCCCAGGATTTTTGTTTTTGTTTTTAAGGTAATGTTAGCCAAGTAAATATTATCAACAGTGATATTTTGACCATCATTGCCTTTGAATCCTGTTATGACGTCATCTGAATATTGAATATTGCTAGTAGAAGGATGCCTTATTGCATGATAGCCACGTTACTGCTACATGAAGGAAACTAATTTCCACTTCACTGGAGGCTCCAAATTTCACCCCACTGCACTGACGGTAAACACTCAAGCCAAATGGCCCTGGATTTGAGACCCTGGAGTCTGTTTACTCCACCATCACCATCTGGCCCCCCATCCACCCATCCCAGAAGAAAGCTGCCTCTGAAGACTGGGAAGAGAAGCAAGGCTCTCAAAGCTGTCTATGGGAAGGCCTACATAAAGGACACAGCAGCACAACTCTTTTTCTTTTCTCTTAAAATGGCATCTATTGCTACGTTTTCCTTATTTGCCAGTCTCCCCCAAGGCAAAGGCCTGATGCAAGTTAGCAGAAGCCCCTTAGCTTAGAAATTTTTAAAATTTTACTCTCCTCACTTTTCAGCGCAGAATGAAATGAAGTGGAACGTTGGCCAGAGATGAGTGAATCAGGGTTAGAGAACTGGAATGCAGGACCTGATTCCTGGTTTCCTAACTCTTAACTACATCCTCTCTATGCTCGGATATTTAAACTGGTTATTGCACCGAGAGGGCAGGAATGGGAGAGGGGGATGGTTTGCTTTTTATGTGTTTATTCACAAACTTACATCTGAACTCTAACTCATATGGGAGACACTTCAAACTTCAGCAGGAACAAGTGATGATTCATAATGTATCATTTGTTTTAGAGTCCCATAATTTTTCCTGGGTCTTAAGCAATAGGATTTTCTAGATGTTATTAGACAGAACTCAGAGAAGAGAATAGGGCTAAAAAGAAAATGCTAAATGCTAATCCTAATTATTTTAAAAGTCAAATTAACCAGTGATCCTTTAACTACCAGGTCTCTACCCATGTTTCAAAATAAATTTCCAGTTTTTAAACTTGGTGTATAACTGCACCCATTAGAGATATTAATAAATGCACCTTTTAAAGCAGACTTACATTTTTGTGTCACAGGTTATGAATTCTTTGCCTTGTGCAGTGATGGCTGTGTTCTCATGCTTTTGTTTGTTTGGTTTTTTTACCTTAATTATCTACCAAAAGATATACAGTGGGTATTTTTTTAAGTGTAAGAATAAATTAAGCATAATGCATGCATTGTACTATAGAGTAAAAAACATATCAAAACAGCCTTACACAACCTGCCTTGAAAAAAATTACCTTTGGGACATTTTCCAGGACAGTCATGATTGCTGGAGAGAAAATAACCAAATGCTTGTGACTCAAAGGGCTTCTTCAAGTGACAATAAATTTTAGTCTTTCAATGCTAATATCTTCAATTGTGGAAATTGATCTCAGAATACAGGAATTGGTAGCTTCCACCTCCTCTGAGAATATCTCTCAATCAACAAGTTGTCCATCTAGCTAAGGGACAGCTTCCTAGAATTAAGACTGAAGAACCTAGGTTATAATTAACTCAGACTTCCTCCTCTTGTACCTTGGCCATGACCTTAATCCTCACCTAAAGTTTCCATCCCATCTATGGATAAAATTTGTTCTTATTTAGACCAACTGAATTCTAGTCTTGTTTGTTAAGGTGGGTTAGCATTGGTGACTGAAAGGAATCCCAAACCAATTTCAGACCATTTAGTTAGGTTTTAAGCATGTCTCAAGAAAAGATAGACATCTCAGTGGGAGGAGAACATTGTTCAGTTTTACCCTCTTTCTGCCTGTAGTTAAAAAAATAAAACAAAAATTATATGGTAATGTTAAGTCTAGTGAATTTTTTCAAAGTAGTTCTGGAGAGAAGCAAAATGTTTTTAATACTAGGAACTTCAGCCTTGATAATATACAGGAGATATTAAAAGAAATGATAAAATGAGAAGGGTTTTGGAATTTAGCAGCATTCAACTGCATGGATTTAAAGTCATTTTAAGTGAGACTCAGTAGGTCCACTGACTTACCTAAAGACCTCAAAGACTTATATTACAAATAATACAAAGATCAGTCTTCTATCAGAGGGTGATTAGACTGGGAACTAATTGCAGTTATCCTGAAGAGAAATGAGCAATTGGGAGTACACAGTGGTGTAATTAGTGGAGGCTATACAGAAAGAGGCAAACTTCGGGGTAAACAGAAATTTAGTTTAAGGACATACAAGTGAAGATGCCTGACCAAGTGTTGGTTCTGTGTGTCTGAAATTAAAAAGAGTTATTAGTGCTGGAGATGTAAATTTGGAAGTGACAAGCACGGGGGTCAAGGGGGCCTGGGGCCTGGCTAATGAGATGAGATTGCTTAGGAAGACTGGGTAAGCTCCAGAAGTTGAAGGCAGATGATTCTGTAGCTTTTGTTTATTGCCATATCCCCAGCATCCACAACTTGCGCCAGGTATGTAGTCAGCATTCAGTATTTGAATAAACGAATGAAATAATGAAAAGAGGATTGAGAACATAACTCTGAGAAACGTCAACATTTAGGGATGGACAGAGAAAAGAAGCCACCGAAGGGATCTGAGATAGCGAGCTTAGAGAGGTAGGAGGAAAAGGAGAAGCAGAGTGTAAGAGGAAGCGAGCTTCCAGAAGTTCAGCAATGCTCCAACAGACCAGGTACAACAAGAACTACAAAGTCTCCATCAGTTTAAGCAACTAGAAGGCCATGGGAGTTTATGATGGCAGTGGTTTCAATGCAGGTGGTGAGTGGGCAGATGATGATGTTTGTAGAGTATGTGGAAGATAGGAAGGAAGTGAGGGTGTGAATGTAGGTGATTCTTTTCAGAAACTTGGCAGCATCTTCATTAAGCAGTTTTTCTTTCCTTTTTCATTGATACTACTCCTCAAGCTACAGATCTTAAAAACAAACAAAAAAAAGAAAAAATACTTTCCCTTTAATCATTCTCAACTTATTGACCTATCTTTCTTTACACTTCTTCTCAAGTGAATGGAAGTATGTGACTGTATCTTGAATCCTCTTTCTTCTGTTAATTCTCCTAGCATTTCCCCTTTCTTTATTTTCTGACCTAGGCAGCCCTTATAGTGTATCACTCTATAATGAATATACATATATAATTTGTTTATTCATTTACTTATCTATTCATCCTTGCTTCTCCTCTTTCTCTCACTCCCTACATTTAATACATCAAGAAATCCTGTGTACATGGTAAGTTGCTTTAGTTGTGTCTTACTCTTTGCGGCCCTATGGACTGTGGTCTGCCAGGCTCCTCTGTTCATGGGATTCTCCAGGCAAGAACACTGGAGTAGGATGCCATGCCTTCCCAGGGGACCTTCCTGACCCAGGAACTGAACCCACATTTCTTATATCTCCTGCATTGGCAGGTAGGTTCTTTACCACTAGTGTCACCTGGGAAGCCCCCAACAAACCCTTACTCTAGTCTTCAAAATATATCTGGAGTCTGCTCATTTCTCATCACCTCCACATTACCTCCCAAGGCCAAGACTCCATCACCTCTCACTTGGACCATAGCAGTCACCTGCTACCAGACCTCCCCACCTTCACCCTTGCCTCTCTATTGTCTATTCTTATACCAACAACCAAAGTGATCCTTTCAAGTATAAATTGACTATTTTGTCAGTCTACTGTTAAGAATCCTCCGGTAGCACATCATCTCATTTTCTTCTCTGTGGGATCTGAAGCACCCCCTTGCCCATTACTTGGCACAACTCGTTTCTCCCACTGTTCCTGTCATTGACCTTACTCCAGCCACAATGGCCTCTTTGTTGTCCCAAACTCACTTCACCTCAGGCCATCTGCATTTTTCAGTTTATACTCAGAACACTCTTCCCACAGACATCATTTAGTTTACCCTCTCACTTCCCCAGCACACTGTTCAAATAGCCCCTTAACCCAAAGGTCTCCACTGGCCAGCCTTCATACACAATTGCACCTTAGTCTCTCCCAGTTCTCCACCCTCTTCATCCTTCTTACATAGCACTTGTCACCAGTTGACTTACGATGGTGACTTGTTTGTTGTCTGTTTCTCTCCACTAGACTCTGAGCACCTACAAACTGTCCCTACCAAGAGCACCTCCCTTAGAGAAGCGGAGACAAAGATAACCAAGGAACTATTCCTGCCCTTGAGGAACCCACACTTCAGTGAGTCATCCAACCTAACGAGTAATTAGAATGGAAATACTCAAAGCAGTCTGGATGCCAGAGTTAGGCCTCGGGGAGCAGTGCGGTTTGGGGTAGCAGTTCGGGCGCTCTCCCGCCGGGGTAGTAGTTACAACCATGAGTTCACTCTAAGAGAATGTGAGAAACGAAAAGCACTCAGGAGACATCAGCATCTAACGGGTGAAGGACAGAGGAAGCAGCCATGAAGAAGATGTGAAGACAGGCTGGAAGAATGGAAGAAAGACAAGAAGAGGAGCTCACTGAGGTTGCAGCTACTATTAATATTTTATCTTTCTAGAATATTACTAACAATTATAGCAGTGAACAGTGAACATTTACTAACAATTTGCTGGGAACTTCCTGGTGGTTCAATGGTTAGGACTTGGCACTTTCATTGCTGGGGCCCAGGTTCAATTCCCTGGTCAGGGAACTAAGATCCCACAAGCCAAGCAGTGTGGCAAAAAAAAAAAAAAATTGCTACATGCCATTCCTGTTCTAAGCATGTTCCATATCTTCACACATTAAACCTCACAACAATCCAGGAAGTTAGGCACTAGTATGGTCCTGTTTTACAAGGAGGGAACATTTTCACTTACCCAAGGGTACCCTCCTACTGAGAAATAAAGATTAGAGCCCAAATTGTTTGAGCTCATACTCTATTTTAAAAAACAAAATATTTGTTTATTTTAAAATTTATTTGGATGCCCCAGGTCTTAGTTGGGGGCATGTGGGATCTAGTTCCCTGACCAGGAACGGAACCCTGACCCCCTACATTGGGAGTGCAGAGGCTTAGCCACTGGACCACCAGGGAAATTCTGAGCTTGCACTCTTAATCACTATGTTGTTATCCATAATATGATACTATGCCAGGTGTATATGCCTTTTCCTACTTTATTGAGTACATATTAAAGGTCAGGTACTGTTCTAAGCATGGGCTTCCCTGGTGGCTCAGACGATAAAGAATCTGCCTACATGGAGACGCACGTTCGATCCATGGGTCAGCAAGATCCCCTAGAGAAGGAAATGGCAGCCCACTCCAGTATCCTTGCCTGGGAAATCCCATGGACAGAGGAGCCTGGCGGGCTACATACAGTCCATGGGGTCACAAAGAGTCGGACATGACTGAGTGACTTTTCATTGTTCTAGGCTGTGGATACAGAGCAGTGAAGTGGACCAGGTCCCTCCCTTCATGGAGTGCATGTCCTTGTGGGGGAGACTGGTGTGAAACAAGTCCGGAGATGCAAGTGCTGTGAAGAAACACAAAACAGGGTAAGGTATCATGAATGACAGTGGTAGCCTCTCTGAGAAGGTGACATTTAAGTAGAGATCCGAGGAAGTGAGCAAGTGAGCCAAGAGGATATCTGGGGGAAGAACATTCCAGGCAGAGGGAACAGCCAGTGCAGAAGCATTAAGGTGTGAGTGTGCCGGTGTGTTCCAGGAACTGCAAGGAGGTCAGAGCAGCAGGAGCAGAGTGAACTAGAGAGAGAGTGGGAGATAAGGTTGGAAAGATACAGAAAGGCTTCCAGGACGTATGGTTAAGTGAAAAAGATTAGGGGATAAGGCATAGTAAGTAGTTTGTATGGTATAATCAACCACATTGAGTAAAAAAGAATGTGAGTGTGTCCGTGTGTACACCCATACAGATAAATGAATAAATATATATTTGTTTATATTCTGAAGTAATAGACAAACTTAAAAGGGTGATTCCTTTCTGAGGAAAGGAAAGGAAAGTATATTTACACTTCTTATTTTCTATTCTTTCCTATTGTTTGAAAAATTTTACTATGTGTATGTTACTTTTATAATAACCAAAATAATAGCTAAAAAAGAAATAAACTCTTAACCAGGTGTTAAGGGGATCCAGCTAAAATCCTCTTTCCCTTGATGGCTGAGCCTCTCCAAAGTTGCCTCCACCAGCTTCTTGCCCTCTCCCTGTTCTCTTCAGCCAAACACATCCGACTCCAGACTCTCATCTTCCTTGGCACTGCACGCACAGGGCTCACCTGTGACTTCCCTGGGGCCACAAGGAACACTCTACAGTCCTTTTGCTTTTGGGCACCTCTGCTATGTTTGACATTGTTTATAGCTCCTCCATTTGAAGCTCTTTCTCCCTTGGCTTCCCTCTTTTACTCACGGATCATTCTTTTTTTATATATAATTCATTTTTGAATATATATATTTGGCTCTGCTGTACAACATGTGGGATCTTAGTTCCCCCTGTAGTGGAAGCATGGAGTCAACCGCTGCACCTCCAGGGAAGTCCCACCCTGAGAATCCTTTCTTAGTCTCGTTCCACTGGCTACTCTTTGTTAGCTTATCCAATAGGAAGATAGGTTTCTTCTGATTCTATTCTTGACCCATTTGCCATTGTGTGCCACACACACCCTTCTGTGTGGTCTCATTTCTGCCCATAGTTTCAGCAACGCTCTTTATACTTCCAAGTCCCAAATCTGTAAGTTTAGATTTTTCTCCTGAGCTCTAGTCTACGACTCCAACTGCCTATTAGACAACTCCACCTGCAGATCTCACAGGATATCAGACTCCACTGTTCTAAAACCAAGCTTCTCTGGTGGCTCAGTGGTCAAGAATCCACCCGCCAATGCAGGAGACATGGGTTCAGTCCCTGATCTGGGAGGATCCCACTTGGAGCGGAGCAACTAAGTCTGTGAGCTACAAAGAAGAGTAGCCCTCTCCTCACCGCAATGAGAGAAAAGCCCGCACAGCGACAAAGATCCAGCACAACCCAAAATAAAAGTAAATAAATTTATTTTAAAAATAAATAAATAAAACCAAGCTCATCATCTCCAAGCAAAAATACCTTCCTCCTCCTGTTGTCCTTCTCTTAGTTGGTGGTATCACCACCTGCTGGATTGACCCAGCTGACAACCTGAGACAAATCCCTTTTTCATCCTCTAGATCAAAATGGACACCAAAAGTCATTGTATCTGCTAAGTAGCTCCAGAAGCTGTGCTCGTTCCTGTTATGTTCACTACCCATGCACGCTTCGTCTGGACTACTACGTGTGGACAGATGAGTCTGAAGCCATGGGAAGAGGTCAGAAATATCGTCACTTCATTTTCTACCTCTAGTTTAAACATCAGCCTGCTTCCTTACACCCAGTTGCCAAGTGATGTGGCATAAATTCCATCATGTCAGTCCCTGTTTGAAATCTATCCATTTCCCCCTAATCTTTCTAGAATAAATTCCAAACTCCTTAATATGATCTTACCAGTCATTTTTTGGTTTTTTTTTTGGCCATGCCTCATGGCTTGTGGGATCTTATTTCCCCAACCAAGGATTGAACCTAGGCCCTCAGCAGTGAAAGGGTGGAGTCCTACCCACTGGACCGCCAGGTAATTCCCTGGCCAGTCATTTTTTGACACTTTGCCTCCTGTACCTAATGTTTGGGCAATACTGAAGCCTTGGTTCTCAAAGGCCTCTTTCCTTTTCATGTTTCTGTGGAAGTTTTGTAACATAGCATCTTTGTACCTCCAGATCTAACATAATCGCTGTTACAAAATAGATGTTCAGTACATGCTCACTGAATAAAGATGCACACAGAGGTTGAAGGTGAGAAACCACTCAGAAGACTACTTTGTTGTTGTTGTTCAGTTGCCAGATCTTGTCCCACTCTTTGCAGTCCCAGGGACTGCAGCACGCCAGGTTCCTCTGTCCTCCACTGTCTCCCCGAGTTTGCTCGAATTCATGTTCACTGAGTCAGTAATGCTATCTAGCCATCTCATCCTCTGCCACCTCCCTTCTTCTTTTGCCCTCAATCTCTCCCAGCATCAGGGTCTTTTCCATTGAGTCAGTTCTTCTCATCAGGTGGTCAAAGTAGCCAGAAGAGTACTATATAAGAGTACAAGTTAGAGGTGACCAGGAAGAAAGGGAAAGGAAACGCTTTAGTGCAACATTTCCTTCAAGCTTCAACAAGGTGACGCGGTAATAATCAAATAGGAATTATTCCTATCATCTTTCTCTCTTTGAGAGATGCACTCTTTGATACTCACTTTGTACAATTTCCAATGGAGACAATGTAGCTGATTTTAAATAAAATGTATTTTAATGAAAAGCCAGCACATGCAACTCTGACAAAATAAAACCCTTTGGGTATAAATCCCAAGGTCCAAGAGTGAAGCTGGGAAGGGTCATTTATTCCACAAACATTAATTGAGCCGATATAGACACTACTCACAGAGAAGGCAATGGCACCCCACTCCAGTACTCTTGCCTGTAAAATCCCATGAACGGAGGAGACTGGTAGGCTGCAGTCCATGGGGTTGCTAAGAGTCGGACATGACTGAGCGACTTCACTTTCACTTTTCACTTTCATGCATTGGAGAAGGAAATGGCAACCCACTCCAGTGTTCTTGCCTGGAGAATCCCAGGGACGGGGGAGCCTGGGATGGGGCTGCCGTCTATGGGGTCGTACAGAGTCAGACATGACTGAAGCAACTTAGCACCAGCAGCAGCAGCAGCAGCAGCAGACACTACTCAGCATAGGGGATACCAAGCAAAGCAATATGCAGTGCCTGTTCCCAAAGAGCTCAAGGCCCCCGAATTATCCAGTCTTTGCCTTTGGCCAAGACTACAGCCTAATCCTTTAAAGAAAGCTAACTGCTCATGCTGGGGCAATTATTTAAAGTCCTTTTAGTTATAGACATAGCTATACCTAATTCTTTTGGAATGGAAATTCATGAAAGGGGCAGTAGCAAAATGTAACCACTGCTTCCTTAATGGAATAGGTGCCTTCACAGAAGGCTTCCGTGGTGGCTCAAACTGTAAAGAATCTGCCTGCAATGCAGGAGACCTGAGTTCTATCCCTGAGTCCAGAAGATTCCCTGGAGAAGGGAATGGCAACCCACAGAAGAGTAACGGACTTGGCCCTTCCTTCACCAAAGAAAGCAACATCCAAGGATTCTGAACTGTCCGCCATTTGGTGATGATTAAGTCTTCCTATGGGCAAGTTTAAATGACCCAGCTACCATTCTTTTCTTAGTTCCAGGACTTTGGGGACAACTAACACAATGTTTTCCATTGGGGACCTGTTTGGAGAAAGGAAATTGCTTATTTGAGGGGACATATATTCACCAGTGACTAAGAAAGTGTTTTTATCTGAGTGAGAGAGAATACACTTTACTTGGATTAGGTCATTCAGTCTTCATTGATATTCTTATTTTGCAGATTAGGAAACTGAGGCATCATGAGCTTAGGTGCCTGGTTCAAGATCACATAACTACAAATACTGAATCTGAGCATACGATTGTTGTTCAGTCACTCAGTCATGTCTGTTTTCGACCTCATGCACTGCAATACGCCAGGCTTCCCTGTCCTTCACTGTCCCCCAGAGTTTGCTTAAAGTCATGTCCGTTGAATCGGTGATGCCATCCTACCACCTCACTTTCTATCACCCCCCTTCTCCTCCTGCATTCAATCTTTCCCAGTATCAGGGTCTTTTCCAATTAGTCGGCTCTTAGAATCATGTGGCCAAAGCATTGGAGCTTCAGTTTCAGCACCAGTTCTTCCAATGAATATTCCAGGTTGATTTCCTTTTAAGACTGACTTGTTTGATCTCCTCACTGTCCAAGGGACTCTCAAGAATCTTCTCTAGCACCACAACTCGAAAGCATCAGTTCTTTGGTGCTCAGCCTTCTCTATGGTCCAACTCTCATATCCATACATGAGTACTGGAAAAACTATAGCTTTGACTATAAGGACCTTTGTCAGCAATGTAACGTGTCTTCTTTTTAATATGCTGTCTAGGTTTGTCATGGCTTTTCTTCCAAGGAGCAAGCGTCTTTTAATTTCATGTCTGCAGTCACCGTCTGCAGTGATTTTGGAGCTCAAGAAAATAAAATCTGCCACTGTTTCTACTTTTCTCCCATCCATTTGCCATGGGACTGGATGCTATGTTCTTTGTTTTTTGAATGTTGAGTTTTAAGCCAGGTTTTTCACTCTCCGCTTTCATCCTCATCAAGAGTTACTCTTCACTTTCTGCCATTAGAGTGGTAGGAGTAAGAATAGCATGCATGCTGATTTCCCTGGTGGCTCAGAGGTTAAAGTGTCTGCCTGGAATGCAGGAGACCAGGGTTCGATCCCTGGGTCCCCTGGAGAAGGAAATGGCAACCCACTCCAGTACTCTTGCCTGGAGAATCCCACGGAGGGAGAAGCCTGGTAGGCTACAGTCCATGGGGCCACAAAGAGTCGGACACGACTGAGCAACTTCACTTTCACTTTTCACTTTAAGTTGATTGAGTCATGTCCGACTCTTCGGGACACCATGGACTGCAACCTGCCAGTATCCTCTGTCCATGGGATTCTCCAGGCAAGAACACTGGAGTGGGTTGCCATGCCTCCTCCAGGGGATCTTCAACCCAGGGATTGAACCCATGTCTCTTAAGTCTACTGCCTTAGCAGGTGAGTTCTTTACCACTAGAGCATCCTGGGAACCCTGGGAGTATGAATTAGTACAATCTTAACAAGGGGGCAACTCAGTCTTTACAGGGGACAATGTGGCAACGTTTATCAAAATTATAAGTGTACATACCTTTTGACCTAGCAATTCCACTTCTAGAAATTATACTACAGATATAGTTACACATTTGCAAAATAAGATATGTTCAAGGTTGTACACTGCAGGATTGTTTGAAAGTTTGGAAATAACTTGTGTGCACTAACAGAGAACTAGTTAAATAAATTATGCTTCATCTATTCACAGCCCCCTTCAAGAATAAGGAAATGCTGTCTACTGATCGGAATGATTTCTAAGATAGGTTTATAAGCAGAATCCAGGAAATGTGTTTGATAGTCTTTCATTTGTGGGAAAACATCTGTTTGTATTTGCTTGCATAGGTATAGACTATCTTTTGAAGAATATACAAGAGACTGATAACCTTAGTTGCCACTAAGAAAGGATAAGGTATAACTATGGGAGGGAAGGGGAGGGAAGTTAAGAGTAGAGTGAAAATTTTATTTCTTTAAATTTGTAACCATATGTATATATTAGGTATTCAAGAAAAATAAATTGAATTAAAATTTAAAATAAAAAATAATAAAGCACATGCAGTTTACAGTAACTTATGAGTAAAGCATAGAATATTTTCTTTTAAAAAATATATTCACATTGTTGGGACTTCCCTCGTAGTCCAGTGGCTAAGATTCTGTTCTCCCAATGCAGGGGGCCTGGGTTTGATCCCTGGGCAGGGAACTAGATTTCACATGCTACAACTAAGATCCTGTGTGCCACAACTAAGACCTGGTACAGCCAAAAAAAAATATATATATATATATATACACATTCACATTGTTGTGCAGCTATTACCACATCCATCACCGTAACTCGTTTCATGTTATAAATCTGAAAGTCTACCAATTAAACAATAACACCCCATTCTCCTCTCACTCCATCCTCTGGCAACCATTATACTTTGTCTTTACATTTTTTACTACCCTGCTGCTAAGTCATTTCAGTCGTGTCTGACTCTGTGTGACCCTGTGGACTGTAGCCCATCAAGCTCCTCTGTCCATGCGATTCTCCAGGCAAAAATACTGGAATGGGTTGCCATGCCCTTTTCCAGGGGATCTTCCTGACCCGGGGATCAAACCCACATCTCTTATGTCTCCTGCATTGGCAGGCAGGTTCTTTACCACTAGTGCCACCTGGGAGTGAAGTGAAAGTTGCTCAGTTGTGTCCAACTCTTTGTAACCCCATGGACTATAAAGTCCATGGAATTCTCCAGGCCAGAATACTGGAGTGGGTAGTCTTTCCCTTCTCCAGAGGATCTTCCCAACCCAGGGATCGAACCCAGGTCTCCCACATTGTAGGCAGATTCTTTACCAGCTGAGTCACCAGGGAAGCTCAAGAATACTGGAGTGGGTAGGTAGCCTATCCCTTCTCTAGTGGATCTTCCCAATCCAGGAATCAAACCCAGGTCTCCTGCATTGCAGGCAGATTCTTTACCAGCTGAGCTATCAGGGAAGCCACCTGGGAAGCTCCATATAAATGGAATCACACAATATTTATCTTTTTATGATTGATTGATTTTACTTAGCATAATGTCCTCAAGATTCATCCATCTTGTAACATATTTCAGAATTCCCTTCCTTTTTTAAGGCCAAATAATATTCTATTGTATGAGCATACCACATTTTGGTAATCCATTAATTGGTTGATGAATATTGGGTTTGTGTCCATGTTTTGGCTGTTGTGAATAATGCTGCCATGAACATGGGTATACAAATATCTCAAGACTGTGGTTTCAAGATTTAGGGGGTTATATACCCAGAAGTGGAATTGCTGGAGTAATTCTTTTTTTTCTGAGGAACCACCATACTGTTTTCCACAATGGTGGCACCATTTTATACTCCTGCTTACAGTGCACAAAGGTTCCAATTTCTCCACATCTTCACCAACATTTGTTTTCCATTAAAAAAAAAAAAAAAGTCATCCTAATGAGTGTGAGGTGGCATAGTATGTCTTTCGGGGAATCAGCAGTATGGTTAGACCCCAGTGAGATTTGGTCTTGCACTTACTTACTAGCCCTGTGATTTTGGACAATATATCAGTTTCCACGTTCATCAAATCAGAATTATCTCGGAGGGTTGGTGAGAACTGAACGTGCATAAAGCACTCAGGCTCACAGAAAGCACTCAACAGATGTTATTCTTTCTGCCTTAAGAGCTCCAACAATAAACCAAATTCTGACTTGCTCGTGCTCCTTTTGGACTAGTCAGGAGGCAAAGAGACAAATCAATGATTTTATCAAGGAGTTTTCTACTTGGAGGCTTGAGTCTGAGGACTTAACACAATCTTCAGGGACATTCTTCCTTCCTGCTGTCCCCACTGAACCTGCAGACCTCCCACCTGTGCCCCAAGAAGTATGTTTGAAATGAAGAGGTTACTCAGAACCCAGCAGGTTTATGTATTCTCAGAGGTGGGGGACGGGAAGAAATCCTGTTGACACAGTTTTGTAAAGCCTGTCAGTCAGTCCCCTGCCTATTACCTCTGTAGACCGTTATGCATATTAAAGAAGGGGGGGGGACGACAAATACAAAAGAAAAATAAGCGAGAGAGAGTGAGAGGGGGAACAAATCAGGATGCTTGCGGGAATCCACGTGGTCGCCAATCTGTAACTGATCAGAGCAGCGATACTGAAGCAAAACCCCCAGCGCCTAACGCTAAATATATTGCAATGGAGAAACAGTCCACAATGGGGTGTCTATGCCCTTTAGCAGAGTCCTGGGGCTGCCGTTTAAGAGGCTCTTCCCCTACTCCCACCCTTTTTGCACCTAGTAAACCACGCGATGTAACAACGGAATCTGGTTCTGTGTGTGTGCTCTGTGTGTGCGCGCTTTGCAAACCATCTGGGCTCCATCCTGCGCGGTTGGAACCACGATCGATCCGGGACGAGTTGGGGGAGTTGAAGCTTGCCTGTGTCTCCTCCCTTTCTCCGCTCTTCTAGGCCCCCACCCCATCGTTCGCTCAGCACAAACGTTTCGCGGGTGGAGGGACGTAGGTTTTCAGCACCAGGAGGCCGTGGACCTTCTCTGGAGGCGTGCAGAGCACCCTCCAGAGGGCCAGAGCTGATTGCAACCTGCTCACCACGACCCTCCCCCTCCTCCCCAAATTCACCGCCCCAGGCTGTTATATTACTGGCCGGGCGCCGTACGGGTGCGGGAGTCCGGGAAGGCTGCGTGACCTTCCAGCGAACTCCACCTCGGCCGGGGGGTTGGGGGGGGTGGTGGATGGAGGCTGCCCCGGGGCCTGCAGGCTGTGTATCGATCCCCCAGCCTCAGCCAACGCAAGTTCTCCCAGTACAAACCCCTCCCTCCCTTCTGTGCTTTCCCAGCCTCGCAGGCTTCTAACGCCTAGCTTGAGGCGCCCTCCCCTCTTTCCCGCAATAAAGTAAACGGGGTGGATATGCATCCCCCGCCCTAACCCTCCTCCTTCCCCCTCCCCCCTCTGCCCACTAACCCCGCGCACAGAGCTCGCCGCCGGCGGGCCCCTTTCCACCCAGTGTATCATAATGCCCAACGCTCTTCTCCTCCCCCTCTCTTAATCAGAAACGTGCTCGCGAGCCCCCCTCCCTCCGCGTGCATATATTAGGGTCTGCTTTGCATGCAGCGGCAGGCAGAGAACGGAGGAAGAAGGGGCGGGGGCGCTTTTGCCCGCCTCTTCCCTCCAGGCCCCGTTAGCCACCCAGTTTCAGCTTCGTTGTAACGCCGCCTCGTTAGCGGAGCACGCCGGGGCCCCAGTGCCCGAGCGGCAGAAACAGTCCAACTCTCTGCAGAAAGGCACCAAAACCAGACGTTCCCCATCCCCGAGTGCACAGTAGGAAGAGGGGGTAGCGAGAGCCCGAACCACTCGGTGTACCCATTTTGGAGAGAGCTCCAGCATGAAAATGGGAGGGGCTCTTTTAAATTTTTTTTTTTTTTTAAAGCGCATTCATTGAGGGCCTTCCTATTTTGCATAGAGTAAACTGGGCAACAATTCCGTCTTGCCTGTAGCACAATAAGGGCTCTTTTATTCTAGAAGTGTTAAATCCGGGCTAACGCATCTCGCATCCGTGCCTCGAGGCGGAGAAGGCGCACTCGTCCCCGACCCGGCAGCCGCGTTAGACTGGAAGCGGCTCTCGCGGGCGGTTCGATTCCCAGCGCATCCCGGGAACGTGTGTAATCCGCCTCTCGGCTCTCGAGGCTGCGGGCGGTGGGGCTCCCTCCGCCTCCGTCCTCCCCGTAGCCCTCGCCCCTCCCCCTCTCCCCGGAACCCGCGCTCGGCGTCGGGCTCCTGGGCTTCCTTCCCTCCGCCTTCTCTCGAGTCTGCCGCTCCCGGAGGGCGGGGCACGCAGTTATCCAGGTTGCGGGGCGGGCGGGCGGGCGGCAGGCTGCGGCCCGGGCCTCGGGATGGCGTAGTGGCGGCCCGGCGTCGGCAGGGCGGGCCTGAGCCCTCTATACAGCTCGCTGGGCCGGCTGGCGCGGCCCGGCGCTCGGCATAGCGGCGGCGGCCTGCTGGCGGCCGGGCGGCGCCGGGCGGCCCAGGCAGGTTCCGGGGCCCGCGGCCCCCCCCCCCTCCGCCTCCCCGCCCCCCTGTGTTGTCGCCTCTCCCTCTCGCTGCTTCACTTCACGGGGCGAACATGGCGCACAGCTGTCGGTGGCGCTTCCCCGCCCGACCCGGGACCACCGGGGGCGGCGGCGGCGGGGGGCGCCGGGGCCTAGGGGGCGCCCCGCGGCAACGCGTCCCGGCCCTGCTGCTTCCCCCCGGGCCTCCGGTCGGCGGCGGCGGCCCCGGGGCGCCCCCCTCCCCCCCGGCTGTGGCGGCCGCGGCGGCGGCGGCGGGAAGCGGCGGGGCCGGGGTTCCAGGGGGAGCGGCCGCCGCCTCAGCAGCCTCCTCGTCGTCCGCCTCGTCTTCGTCTTCGTCATCGTCCTCAGCCTCCTCCGGGCCGGCCCTGCTCCGGGTGGGCCCGGGCTTCGACGCGGCGCTGCAGGTCTCGGCCGCCATCGGCACCAACCTGCGCCGGTTCCGGGCCGTGTTTGGGGAGAGCGGCGGGGGAGGCGGCAGCGGAGAGGTAAGGGGGCGAGGAACCCCCCAGGCCCGGGGTCTCGACCCTCTGCGGAGCCCCCCCTCCCCTCCCCCATCCGGGATTGTGGAGCATCCCAATTCGGGGACCATCCCTGGGTCCCTGACCCGGGGCAGACCGGCCCTCCCATCTCGGGTTCCCCATACTGGGGTGCAGACCCCAAGGCGCCCCCACCCCGGGGTTCGGACCCATCTGGCCGAGGGCCTTTGCCCCCGACCCTCCTTGCCCTGACCCTTCCCCAAATCCTTTGGCACAGACCCCTCTCCCGGGTTTCCCATCCCGGGACTGAACCCCTCCTCCCTTTCACAGATTACCTCATCCGAGCAAGATTCCTCCCTCCCTCCCTTCCTAGAGACTTGATCCCGCCACATCCCCGCCTCCCTCTCTGGGCAGATGTTTTACTCCTGGGGCAGTTTTCCTCTCGGGCATCTCTCGGGTGATGGCCTCATCCAAAGCCACGTTCTTCTCCCACCCTTGGGGATCGGTGTCCCTTCCAGCACCTTGCTTCCGAAGACCTGGTGAACCCTCGCCCTGTCCCCGGGCCAGGTTCCTACACCAGCAGCCACTCCCCCTTCCTTCACCTCCACCCGCGCCCCCACCTCCCACCCCCAGCAGAGAGGTCCTGCCGTCATCCCGCCCTACCCCACCAGGAAAAAGCTACTTTCCTCTCCATCTTTCTCCCTTCGCCTCCTTTCCCTCTGAAGATAACGGTGATCTCTTCGTACAGCAGTCGGTTTCCCCCCATCTTACAGAGCTGCAGTTTCTAGCCTACGGGTAGCAGGGGCTTACACTACCTTCACTCCACCCTTTCCCTCCTTTAGAATGAAGGGTTAGTGGCATCTTTGCGGGGGGAAAATAGTCCACTGTCCCTCAGGCTCAGAGAAGATCTGCTCTCCACCATTTCCCCTGGAGAGGAGGCAGGCTTTCCCCTCCAGCTCTGGGGAAGGGGGCCCCCGTGAGGGGAGGTGTTTGTGGGGGACTTGGGCAGCATCCTCCCAGGGGAAGCAGCTGCTGCTCTCCTACCCCACCCACTGTGCCTGAGAGCACGCAGTCTCTAGCCCTAGCTCCCTCCCGCCCTTCTTTTCTCCGTCATTTCATTATTGATCCACCTTTTCCTAGGCCAATCCTGGGGCTTGGAAGGGGTGGGGGAAGCAGGGTTGGGGTGAGGAGAGTAGATAAGGGACAGTTTTACTGGTGGCTGCTTCTGGTGGAGAGAAAGAGGGTTATGAAGAGCTTATGAAGCAAAGTTATTCCTTAGGAGGAGTTAGGGCTCTCTCTCTGATTTAAGGGGAACCCAGGGAGGATGAAGGGTCTCGAGCTTTGCTCCTTCCCCGTTAGTACCGGGAGGAGAATGGGGAGGCTTTGATAGGCATTATTTGGCCCCCTTCAGCCAAAAGGAAAGTTGCCCTGGGAAGGGAAGTTGAGTTCAGGTTCAGCCAGTGGCGTTGCGCATTTGTTTTCCATTGGGTGCAGAAGGGGGAGTTTGATTTGGAGGGGAAGGGGCAGAATGGCATAGAGGGGGGTGCTAGAAGGAGGAAGAGCAGCTGTTTGGGGCTGAAGCCGAGTGGGTAGGGGGTTGCTGCTCTGGAGTGCTCTTGATTGAAACAGAAAGGGAAAGATATCAACGAGCCGTTTCCTGCATGCTCTGCCGTCGGTGCACACAAAATATCCTGGGCAAACCCCTGCTCCCCTATTGTGCCCCGCACCCCTTTAGATCTACGGAAAGATCCTGGGAAGAAGGGGAGGGAGGAGATCCCAGGGACCCTGGCCCCTCCTTTCAAGGAGCTGGCATTTTTTAGTTGTTAGTCTTCCTGCCTCCTTTTTTAAATCGTTTCTAAGGCAGCATGATGAGGAGACTGACAACAGCCCGCCTTCTGACAGAGCAAGGAGGACATGATGGGGGCGTGTTCCTTGCTCGGTAGCTAGCTGCTGCGTCCCTCTTCCCTGCCTCTCTCTGCTCTCTCTCCACCTCCTTTTCCCAGCCTTCAGAAGGCAGCTGCAGTCAGCAGGGTTGTTTGAGACTATTTATTGGTTGCTGTAGATTATTATTTTTTTTTGAAAGGCCAATTCTGTATTTTTTAAGCTAACAACACAGATCCCATGTAGTTGGAGAACCAAAGGCCTCATACATGACAAAAAGACTGAACCGTTCAGGTTACTTGCATGGAGTTGGTGCTTAAATGTGAGTTGATTTTGTTTTTTTAAAAGATACAGCAGCAAAAAAAAAATAAATAAATAGACTTACTGACATTTCATTTACCTGCTTATTTTCAAAACTGAGACTTGCCTGGTTATATGTAGAATTTTAGCCCATGTATACTTGAGTATAATAAGAACGTCTCTATTAGGAGAAGTTAGTCTATTTTTAAGGGGATCCTGAGAAGCATTTTCTTCTTGTTTAGCATGCTTGTATATTTTGTATTGAAGGACCAAGTACTTGTTCATTCACATTCCAAATGTTATCACATATTCAAAGGCAAAGTTTTATGCTGACAGCTTCCAATCATAGGTTTTCAAGAGACTGGTTAGAAAGAGAGCCACCTGGATTCAGGGACCTAATGTCTGGGCACCAGAATATTTTATCTGTTGGTCTTTGACAAGTCACCTTTAAAGGTTTAATCAGGTGCTAACATTTTCTTATCCACTGGCATTATTTTGTTTAGCATTAGTATGTAGTGTAAAGCCTGTCAAGGAGTTGCAGTAATTTCAACTAAGAGCATATTAATTTTTTTTTTTCTTTAAGACTTTTGCGTGAACAGTATTTGCTACTTCAGTATGAGAAGAATGGTTGACTCCTTATGTTAAACTTCAGTATTTTTTTCTGAATTCAGCTAGAATGAACTGTTGTTCCATTGGTAAGCCTTTCATGTGGTAGTTTGTGTTAATCTAGGATGGGTTAATGGTATATGTTCATGAGTACTCACTCACCCATGGTATGGTTTAGTACTAAACCATAGTGATTACATCCTTGGACCTGGTTGTTTTCAGTGTAGAAACCAAGAGTTTTGTTAGAGAGTCTTACAAATCAATGATAAAAGTTCCAAAAAGGAGGTTTAGGGTTTCCCTGGGCTAACACGGAGTTCTAAAGGTTGTTTCTCAGAAGTTGCTCACAGATCTGTATCAAGCCTTGTCTGGTTCATGAAGGCGTGGTTTGTGATCCAGAATGATTCTGGCCTCTTTATATTCTGCTTTGCTTTAAGTGAATAATGACTATAATTTCTCCATAACAAAAGTGTACTTATTGAACTGCTAAGTTCAAGTGGTTGAAAGATGACAGAACTTCCAGGTCAGTTCCCGCCTTCAGCTGCTTTAGCTGCAGAAGGTTTGTCCCTTATTGCCACACATTCTGAACTTCCCTTGGGATTGCATCTCTCTCTGAGTAATAACTACATGTAAGAGTTCTTCATGGCCAAAATCTGTCAGATGGGATTTTTTTTTTTTTTTAAATCTACATAAGTGTTGCTGGTCTCCTGTTGGGGCTTTCTTTGTGACAATTGTGAAGTAGAATTAATTTGAGTTTTATTTGATTGTGCACTGTAAGAAATCACAGTGGTCTGCTTTTTTGCTTCCCTCTGCCCTGCATGGTGTCAGGGTCCTACTTTTTGAGGATTGTCTCAGGTGGTATTTATGTGAGTCTACTCTGCCATCTAAATATACATACTTCAGCATTCTCTCTGTTGATTAGAATTGGGACTGTTTTAATATGAATCCCTGAATGGTCTTATCAGCATGTAGTCTTTGTTTATTACTTTCATACTCCAGTTACTGTTCATACCACCTCACAAAAGGTTAAAAGCAGTATTTCCATTCTGATTGAACGTGGCAGACTTTGATTAGCTATAAATGGAAACTGAATCACAACATTGTTATGTATTTGTCTTTATGCTTGAAATGGCAGTTTAGTTCAGGTAGCCCCAGGTGGGCTCTTGAGTGGGGATTAGAAAAGATGTAGTTGTGGAGTGGGAGAGCATCTGTGATTTTTTTTTTTTAATGGTCTCTGGGTATATGTGCCAAGAGTGGGAGTTTCTCTGTCCTTGCCCTTACAGCTAATCCTGAGCTGGGCAGAAGGAAAGTGAAGCAGAGAACAAGTGGGCTAGAAGAAACCCCTCCGAGTGGAAGTCGGTAGACATGACATGAGTCCTTGTACTCATCTCTTTCACTCACCAGTCTGGACAATTTCACTTTTAACCTGAAACTTCCGACCTGTAAAATGAGAAGGTTGGGCCACATGTCAGTTCAGGAATCTTTTTTGCTCCAGTATTCTCATTCCTTTCTGTTATATTAATTATTTGCTCAGGTTAGAACTTATTCTTAATTTTTTTTAAGAGTCAGAGTCAGTGAACCTGTTAGGTAATTTTTAATATCAGAGTGTACATTAGCCCATTTAACTGCCATTATTATTGGGAAGAGAAATTTGAACTCGGTAGGAAAGTTTTCTTTGTATGGACAAGATGTAAGAACTCTATGGGAAAAGTTCTTCGCTGAAGTTGACCAATTTCATTTATGAGAAAAGTGAAGATACAATTTTCAGTATAACTTATTATCTGATATTTAGACACCTTCTTGTTTGGCTAGATTTGTTTCTATGTTTTCAGTATTGTTGATTCTTGACTGTCCAAACAGAAGTTATTTTCACTCTAGATCGTATATTCCTTTAGGTGTATGAGCTTTTAAATGGAAAAAAAAAATCCAAGACACTAATGTATTTATAAGTCCAAAGTGATGGTGCCCACATTGCAGGGAGTAGTTGTTAATAGGCTCAGAAACATACTCTGGTTTTTACTGAGCATCCCAAATGCAATCTTTAGAACTTCTCTTCACCTCTCACTGAAAGGCATATCACTTGTCTCCACCTTTGCTTTCCATCTAATTATCTTAAGGCACTTGCTCTTGTAGGAAATTGTTGGGTCACAAAATAGTAATTGATCTTGATTGGAAGTTGAGAAAACACTCATCTTGACTCCCCTCCCATGTCTGCTCACCTGGTATCCGGCCTTCCACAGAGCAGCTGTGCAGACTTACTACCCACTGCCTTCCTTGCCCTGTGGCTAAAGGGGGTGAGTAGCCCTGCTATGCTTGCTCTGAGGCATAACAGACTGCACTGCCTCTCTCTCCTTTGGAGACTCACTGTTTTAATTGTAGGTCTCCTAATTAAGATCTCTTTGTGCCTGCCCACATTCCACTAGTGTTGGCACAGAACTTCAGCTTCCTTCTAGCACTTAACTGAAGGCCTTCAGTCAGGCCTTTTGTGAACATCTTGTCTCTTTCCATTCTTCCTCTGCCAAGGTGGAGAGCTCAGCGGCAGAGACCTATGAGACTGGGAGAAGCTTTGTGACTGTCACTACTTTGGGAGGAATTTATTCTTGGATTGTTGGGATGGGACCTTTTTTTGTTTGCATATGTTATTTTCAGGAATTAAGAAAGGTTAAATTACTAATGAGTCTGACATGCGATACCTACATTTAAGTCAGATTCTTAACCCTGTAGGCACTAGGGGGAAGGAGGAAGCTACTGAGTTTACTATTAAAAATATTTGTTTGTGTCTTATCTACACTGGTTTAAAGCTTGGTGAGCAAAATCTTATGGAGTAAATCACGGACTTGGGCTTTCTGTGGTTTTGAAGATGATCAATTAAACGGAATGATCGATTAAATTGTATCAGATTTTAAAAAAATACTTATTTATTTGGCTGCTCCAAGTCTTAGTTGCAGCACATGGGATTATTGGTTACTGCATGTGGGATCTAGTTTCCCTGACCAGGGATCGAAGCCAGACCCCCTGCATTGGGAGCTCTGAGTCTTAACCACTAGACTACCAGGGAAGCCCACTGTATCAGATTTTAAAACATGGAGTTAACTTTGATATTTGAATTAACTTTTTTGATTAGAAAAGATTTCCGGAGGGTCTCAAAATTGCTGAGTTAATTAAGAATACTCTTGTGAGTCTCCAGTATTTCTTGAGAAGATCAGGAATTGTCTAGGCTTCTAGAGTAGTTTCAGAATAAGGGAAAGTAATTTTTCTGGAAAATGTAGTTTTACTCTAGTTCTCACTGTGTAAGTTCTCACAATACAGTCCTTTATGTGTGGCATGTTAGAGGAACTGCAGTCTTTATTAAGAAAAAGGAATCTTGACTCCTTCACCTGGATCCAGATGGTTTCATTGATCACATCGGTATAAGACGGACAAAGGGCGACTTTTTTGTTTTTGTTATTGTCATTTCCTTGGTTGTGAAGAAGGCCTGAAAGAAGGAAGTCCGGGATCTTTATGGCATGCATGAAATAAAGCTGGAGGCCTGTGCTCTTATACCTGAGTGGGTGGTTTTATGGCCTAATTCTCTAATTGCTGGCATTTATGACAGTGTGGATGCAACTGGCCCTGTGGCTGAGGTGGATTATGTTGGGAATAGGGAGAGAAAAGGGGTCCTTTTGTTAGCCTTTTCATTTTCCCCCTCAATAAGTTCTCTGAGAAAGCCCTAAGGAAATACAGAGACTTGGACTGAGGGAATGACATCCCATAAAATGGTTCTTTACGTTTTTAAAAAGGATGAGCTGCTTTTCTTGACCTATCCAAAGAAATCCATACCACCACTGTTAAATATTTCAATGAGCTTTGTACCTTGTCAGGTTACACTCCAGGGGACGCCAACCAGGAGAAGGTTGGAGGCACTGCCAGGCATTTGCTTCTAGAAACCAAGATATTTGAAAGAAGAATTCTGTTGTGTGGATTTTATTGTAGTTGTTTTGGATGATATAAATCCTCTTGTAAGCTTAGTATGAAACTTCTTAGAGGCCAAACTTGGTTTAACTTTTTAGATGTTGAATATAACTATTCTGATGTGTTTTAGTTTTGAGGAAACAGTTAAAGATATAAATGTAAGAGTTAGTTGGCAGTTTTCTGTGCTGTGTATGAAAATTCCCCTTTTCTTTGAAATGAGTAGTTGTTTTTCTGTTTGACAAATAGACTGAAGGGATTTCCCCAGCTATTTTACCTTTAATTATCATTACAGCAATGCCTTGTGTGGCACCAGTGGGTAGGATCTATTCAACTGGCATTTATTTCTGGAGTTGGAGTTTTTTCCCCATATATTTTATCTGTTTTCTTGCATTTCTTTTTTTGTGTTTGGTTGGAATATTTGAGTGTAGATGTTTTGATGCCTTTCATCAGTCAGAGCTATGAACTTTTCTAACATTTGGACTGTTTCAGAGAGATCCAACCCTTACGATCCACACGTTGCTGAACCATCATTGTTTCATTCTCATTTTACAGCATCAAAGTAATTGTGGCTTTCTGTCTTGAATTAGGGGAATAATATTACTTGTAAGGAGTGTTTTTAGAGAAACTTTTTAAAATGAAGCTCTCCTTTGTACTCTCTCAGTTCTAAAAACTGGGGAGTAGTTAATCACACATATCTGTAATAAATATCTACACCTCGAGGAATAAATATTTACACATGCTTGTATTCAACCTCTGTCCATCCATGATTATTAACTGATTTTTTAGATCAAACACAAACATACAACATTGTCCCTAGATTATTGCCTTTAATTATAAGCAGTAAAACCATGTGGATAGCATCTCTTTAAGCTTAGTTAATGAGGAAATCCTTTGGTAATCTCTCCAGCAAGGATTTTTTATTCATGCATGTATAAATACCTTTACAAAGGAAAGGTAGAATCTTATTATCTAATCTGTAATAGTGTGAGATAGTATAGCACAGTAATTAGGAGCTATTAAGACCATGAGCTCTGGATTTAGACCGGCTGGGTTCAAATCTTGGCTCAGCCATTTAATAGCTGAATGACTTTGGAAAACTTTCTTAACCTCTCCATGCTTCAGTTTTTTCATTTGTAAATTAGTGGTAATTGTGCTTCATAAGATTATTGTGAGGCTTAATTGAAATTATTATGCATGCAAAGTATTTAGCACTTTGCCTGGTACATAGCAATCTTTAATTATTATTAGGACTCAGATTTAAAGGACAGGAGTGCTTCTTTTCCCACCCAAATAACAGGTTCTTATTACTTTGAGGTGTATATATGTGTGTGTGTGTGTACATATATATCTATTCAAGTGCTATAATCTTGATTTAAGAATGTTCTTGCTTTTGGTATCGGTGTCAAGTTCATCACTAAGCTAGGTGGAACCAAACTGAAGCCAGCCACACATCTTGCTAACAGTGGGTACCACTGGTATCTAACTAGAATATAATTAGAGATAAGGCAAAAAGGGAGGAAAAAAAACAAGACAGTAAATAGGCAGGTAGGTAACCAAGGAAGGCAGTGCCTTCATGAGTTGCATAATTATCAGGCCAAGGCAGCTGTATTGGGGTTGCTGCTCTTGGTCTCTATAACTGGTGTTCCTTATCTTTTCGAGTGTGAGTACATGGTGATTTCCTGAAACAACTCTGAGGCTCTTCAGGGTGCTTGGCCCCCAGGTTCAGATTCATTAGTCTATACTTGATAACTGTTTGACATTTGTTCTCAAGTTTCAGCTTAAGGAGAGTAAGTTTAGGCCTATGGAGATCAATGCAACTATAATTTATTTACAGAAGAAATGCTAAGTTGTAGGCTGGAACTTAAACTTGAGACATAAAAATAACCACAAGTAGAATAGTCAAAAAATAAATTAAGCTTTAAGAGTCATTCGTAGAGGATAGTATGCTTAAGGAGGAAAAATATAGTTTTATTAAAAACTTAAAAAATAGGTTTGCTAAAATACCTGATATACTATTTTTTTTTACAGATGAAAAAACCAAGGTACAGACACGTTAAATAGATTTCCTTAAGTTTTGTGGCTAGTAAGTGACAGATAGTGAAAATCGCTCAGTCATGTCCGACTCTTTGCGACCCCATGGACTAAACAGTCCATGGAATTCTCCGGGCCAGAATATTGGAGTGGGTAGTCTTTCCCTTCTCCAGGGGATCTTCCCAACCCAGGGATTGAACCCCGGTCTCCCACATTGGAGGTGGATTCTTTACCAGCTGAGCCACCAGGGAAGCCTGTAAGTGATGGAGCTAGAATTCAAATCCAGACCTGTAACTATTTGAAGCCTCATTCATGCTCTTTGCACTGTGCTACCTTCTGTCCCTTTCTCTTCCCACCCCCATCCAGTCAATTTCTGGGGCTTGTCTGTGGTACTGTTGTAGTGTTTCTTTAATCTGTCCCTGTTTTTCTGTTTTTATCATCCTACTTTAAATTTCCATTACCTTTGCATGGATTATAATCATAATCTCCTAACTGGTCTCTCTGTTTTCTTTTTCACTGTATATACAGTGTTGCCAGTGGTTTTCTTAAATACAGATCTGATTCTGTCCCTTTATTCCTGAAACTCTTCGACTTCTCACTGAATGTAAAATAAGATTTGAAATTCCCAGCCCTTCATAATCTAGCTGGCCTACATTTCTACATTTTGAACATTATCTCCTGAACACACATTTTCACTTAATGTGCTTCAGCCATATTGAACTACCAGCCTGTTAGATGTTCTCTACAGTGTGTTTGTACCTGCCTTTATACCTTTGCTAATGCCTCTCCTTTGCCTTAAAGCGTTTTCCCATCTTGACCTGCCTCTGACTTATTTATTCATCTCTCATGGCTCAGTTCAGACCTCACTCTTCCTGAAGCTTTCAAGATACCGGTCCTATCTGAAATTCAGCCTTTCCTTTTCTGTTTTCTTAGTGTTCTTTATCCTACCCTTAAAGAATTCACTCCGGATACTTTCTGCTGTACATACTTTTGATTATGTCTGTCTTTCCCCCATTAGATTATGATTTCCTTAAGACATGGACGATGTCTGAGTCATCATTTGTGTTTTATGTCGTTTACAATGGTGACTTTTCATTTAGAAGGTGACCAGTGAATGCTGAATTGAAACTTTGTTATACATACAACTTCTAGAAATACTTTGTAAGGATATATTGCCTAAGGTATTATGTTGTTCAAGACTATTAGCAGGATAATTTTGAAGCTAACTTAAGTACAGCAGAAGAAAGTCTAAGAGCCATCAAAGGACACTTTTGTAAAAGTAGTGGTCGGGGCTTTAGATGTGATGTCGAGGAATCTGGATGGGGTGGTATCATCTTTTATATAGATAATGCTGGCACTGGTCACCCCCTTACTGGAGTGTTGTTTCCATTTCTAGGTTCCTCAACTTAAAAGGGATGAGGAGACCTTGGAGACCGTTCCGAGGAGACTCAAAAGATGATTATATGATTGGAAGTCAGTCCTGTGAGGAAAGGTTGAGAGAATGAAAGGTTAAGAGGCAACTTAATAACTCTTCAAAAAACATGAATGGATCCATTATTAGGAATGGTAACCAGCTGTTTTCCAGCTCCACTGATGCTCAAATAAGAGAAAAATAGGTTTAAATTGAAGCAAAGAATAGTTGTGTAAAGAACTTGATGCTAATGATAATTTTCATAATGATGGTGAAAAGATTACTGAACTAATTTTATGATCTTCTCTGGAGGTTAATTTTAAAGTACAGTCTTACATATGTGTAAAATGACTTTTTAAGCTACCTTCTCACTCTCTGAATCAACAATTTTTTTTAAAATTCAGATCCTGGAGGGTGTGGATCATGTTCTATACTTTTTAATATTCCCCAAGGGCCCCTAGGGTCTCACTGGCTCCCTGAGAAGTATTTTATTTGAATTGTCAGTTTATGGCAATAATTAACTTTCAGTAGCAAGCTCTAGAGAAAGGTCTTTATGAAATGATTTTATAGTGGTTTTATAGGAGAATAAAAACTTGGTAAACGGAGCTAAGAGGGAAATCTTAAAATCGAGAAACTAGGGGAGATAGTTCTGGTCTCAATATAGGAAGCAAATATTTATAGCTTTTATATCCATTTTCAGTTGTAGTCTAAAGAGATGTGCTGCAGAATATTCCTTGTTAAGGGTATCACTGCTTGTGGATGCATTGTAACAAGTGCTTTGTATATCGTTTCCAGTCTAATAAGGTTGGCTTCATGTGAATGAGGATTACAAAGGCCTCTGACCCTTGGCTTTTGAGGCCGGGAGGAGGGCTTGCATTACTCAGAATGAAACCTTTTTAGACATGTTGGGTTGCAAAAAGCATTTCCGGCACAGTCAGAATGAAAACTGTGAATTGGGATTATTCATATAGATTACCAAGAGTCTGGGCAGAACTGATATTAACACCAGCTCTTTTTCCTGCTAGCTTTTAGTCCCACAACCTTGAGTGGGTTACTGAAGCTTTAGGACTTTGGAATTTAGTACCGGAATTGTGTATAAACTCCTTCTTGTAGGTAAATTGATACTAGGTTTATTTAAGGTTATCTGGCCTTAAGTGATATAAATGTAATGAGTAGCTTCTAAGTTTCATGTAGAATGCTGTCCACTGTTAACCAGACCATCTCAAAATGACTGGAGTTCAGAGGTGAAGCTGGATTGTTGCAGGGATTCTGCAAGTGGTGGCAAAGTGAATGGTGGCTTGATTACCGAACTGTAAAATTGGTGCCATCTGAGAAACTGGGAAATATAAGAGAATCCTACTTTTCCTGTGGGGTTTCCCTGGTGGCTCAGCGGTAAGAATCTGCCTGCCAATGCAGGAGACTTGGGTTCAATTCCTGGGTCAAGAAGATCTCCTGCAGAAGGAAATGGCAGCCTGCTTCAGTATTCTTGCCTGGGAAATCCCATGGACAGAAGAGCCTGGCGGACTGTAGTCCACGGGTTTGCAAAAGAGTCGGAGATGATATAGTGACTAAACAACAGTTTTCTCTGTAACTTTTAGTTGCTTATCATACAGGTATAAAATAAGAAAGCAAGCGATTACAAAAGCAAAGAGTACTTCTTATGATTGTCTATTCTCCTTGAGAGATTCCAGTGTTAGAGTAATAAAATACCAGGGACTTTTTTGTTTTAGTGAGTTAGTGCGACATAAACTTTAGTGAGCTTCTCAGAATATGACGATAAACTTCCAAATATGATGTAGAAGTCAGTCAGTTGGTTTTTTAAGATAGTAAGAACACAAAATTTCCAAATTCATACGCTGAACATTAGTCTTCAAAAATGTTAGGTCATATTCTGTTGACTGACTTGGTAGCTTTGTTGTTTTGCCAAAGACAGTGTTTACTTTGGTGTCCGAATTCACTTTGTTCCTTTAGAAAACTGACTCTTTGTGGAGATAACTCTATTTACCTCTAGAGGAAAGAAAGTTGTGAACTCCTTAGTGTTACTTTAGTTGCTGTTGGTTGTTCGACAGCCCAGAAGGAAAGATGCAATCTGACTTTTGCACCAAGAGCAGAACAACAAGCTGGAAGAAAAAAAAATGAAATATTCTAGTAGAAATTTATAATTAAATGAACATACACCTCAAAATGAAGTTAACTATTGAAAGTTGGCCTATGGAGGACCAAAACTTCTTGTAATAAAAAGAACCATCTCTGAAAACAGTGTTGGTGTTTGTTTGTTTAATTTTTCCAGGCTATTCAAGTGGATCTAGTCATTTGTGGTACTTCCCTGTTAAACAAAGAATAAGCCCTGTCATTGTGTTGATTAATTTAATGTCTATAGTATATCAGTTAAGTGGGCTTTATTTCTTCTACTTCAGCGAGTAGACAAACCAGTTCAGACTTGGAACCTAGAAGTCTGAAAGTCTTTAATTTTTGTTTGTTCTGTTTTGGTTTTTTGTTTGTTTGTTTTGTTTTTAAAGATTCTGCACAGTAATTTGGAGCATTGCCAAGAATCTGTATAGCTTACTATCTGATGTAGTGGGTTCATTTTGCCTTTTTTCTTTTTCTTTTTTTTCAAAGATGCTGAGCTGCTTTATGTTTGCCTCTTTTTCCAGAGCAGGATGGGTGGAGCTCACCTGTCTCTTGTGCTGTTTTGAGCATCTCTGCTTCTTGCTCCTGTTGATAAGGAGTGAGGATAAGGAGACAGTTCTTTCTCTAATTACAGAGTGGGTAGCATTTGTGTTTTGTAGGTAACATTGCTAGGTAGAATTGAATTAAATATTTGAAAATGGTTTCATTCCTGCGTAGGTGAAAACTTAACCAACTGTTGTTACTGAGGGACAGTGTATTACTGTCTTTGCACTCTTTAATCCTAGATGACTTTGGGAGGGTTCAGTATCAGAGAACATATTTAAAACAGTTGAAATCTCTTCCTTTCCGTTATGCATTTAAACAGCCATAGTTCTCTTTGATGCACCAAGAGCCAGAGAGAATCTGGCCTTGGCCCTGCCACTGCCAATTTGTTGACAAAAGATGATGATGTCAGTTCAATAACTGTATACATCTCTCAACTGGTTGGATTTCAGAAACCATCTTGGCTTAAGAAGTTTATCTCCTGATATCTGTGTATTTGACTATGCTTGAATATTTTATACTTTTTTCTTATAAATTCAGTCAAATTATTGTTAAACTCACATTTGGAAGTGATTAACAAGTGTCACTATATAGTTTTCTTTTATAAATGATGAACAGCTTGTAAAGAGGCTTATCTTCCCCCAGTGGCATTCATAAACATAGCACTCTACAAAGTAAGAGATAGAGACTTAGCTATTTTAGCTATTTTTCTAAGAATGTCTTATGTACCAGGCAGATGACCAAGTGTTAGGGCATTAGCCCTGAATAAGTAAGTCCCTTCCTTCATGAAACTTACTTTTAATTCCTCTTTACCAAGCTTGGCTTAAAATATAGCATGAATGTAAGTACTAAAATTATAATACCTTGCAAGATACTTTGGATATTGGTCATTTGAAGGTTGAAGCTCTCGAAGCTAATATTAACAGAATTGTTCCTGGGAGCAATTCAAGTAGTAGTCTTTGTTTACTGATTCTTGAGTGTCAGTTATACCAAGTGTGTTTAATAGCTTTCTTTCCCCTTCCTCTTAAAAGGGAACTTAAGCACATGGGCTTCCCAGGTGGTAAAGTGGTAAAGAATCTGCCTGCCAATTCAGGAGACTCAAGGGATGTGAGTTCAGTCCCTGGGTCGGGAAGATCCCTTGAAGTAGGAAATGCAACCCACTCCAATATTCCTGCCTGGAAAATTTTATGGACAGAGGAGCCTGGTGGGCAACAGTCCATGGGGTTGCGAAGAGTCAGACACGACTGAGTGAGTGTGCACACACACAATGACTAGCACATTTTTCATTGCCTTCTACAGCTGAAGAAGTGCCACTCTCCACTTGTACCCTGGGTTTCATCCCCTCTCATCTACTCAGGGTCATTCCTGCAGTTATCCCCTCCTCTCTCCTCCATTACAGTTTCTGCCTCATCAACATATAAAACTGTTTTAACTGATTTAAATAGTTCTTTTAAAAAACCATGGACCCCACATCCTTTCCCAGTCACTACCCAATATTCTGCTCCCTTTCACAATAAAATTCCTTGAAAGTGCAATGTGTATTTGCAGGTGCCACTTTCTTACCTCTCAGCCACTCCTCGTCCTGTGCTGTTGGGCTTTTATTTATCCTCATGACTCTGAAATTGCTCTTATCAAAATCCTCAAGGGCGTCTCTCCTACCCGATTGAATAGCTAATTTCTCAGTCCTCCTCCTATTCAACTTTGGACACCTTTTGAACCAGCTGACCACTCCTGTCTTGAGACACTCCTTTCTTGCGTTCTGTCACACCACACTCATCTATTTTTTTTTTCATCAGTTATTAATTTTCAGTATTCTCTATGGCTTCCTTCCATTGCTTAACTCACCTGAATGTTGGAGTCACCTAGGAGTCTGCCTTTGGCCACCTTCTTTATCTGTGCACTTGCCTAGATGACCTCATCCAGGCCTTATCTGTATGCAGAGGACTCCTAAATCTTTGTCTCTGACCATTGACTACTTCTTGGAGTCCCAAACCTGTATTTCCAGCTGCCTCTTTGACACTCCATCGGCATAATAAGAATAAGCGTGATTAGCACTTACTGAGCGTTTGTGGTAGGCCGGGCAGTATTCTGAGTGCTTCACAGGTATTATCTCACCTAATCATGCCCACCCACTGCGGTAGCCACTACTATTCCCCAACAAGGAAATGTGTATCCATTGAAGTGCTTGGATATCTAGTAGGTATCTTACACTTGCCATGTCCAGAAAGTCTTGATTTTCTCCTTTCTCCTTGTTTCAGGATGACTCTGCTATTTACCCAGTTGCTCAAGTCTAACATATAGGAGTCATCCTTGATGTCTCCCTATATTCATGTTCCAAATAACCCATCAGGAAAATCTGTATTACCTTCAGAATACCTTAAATGCAACTTCCTCTCATGCATTCTTCCAGCACAAGAAGTGTTAGCCATTACAGTCTTCTGGCTGGACTATTCCCTTATCTCCTTGCTCGTTTTCTTACCTCACTAAAGTTTGTTCTTCACTCGGTGACTGTGGATTCCAAATGTAAATCCATCAATTCTTACTGTTCCCTCCTTCAAACCTATGGGCGTCTCTTCCCCATCTTCCCTCTCCCAACTGCTTGTGTAAATCCAGGTTCCTTCTCCTCCTCTGCAAAGCTGTACGTGATCTGGCCTCTGGTCGGTCTGCTTCTCCTGCACCACCTCTTCTCGTCTCTCTCCTCTGCTCCACTGCCACACTGGCCTTGTGGTCTGTCACCCATGTCATGCTCTTCGTTCTCTGTAGGCCTTTGCACCTACTATCTAGCGAGAAAACTGTGTCATCTGGATCTTTATATCTCTGTCTTTTTCTCATCATTTAGGTCTAAACCAGGGTTCAGCCAGTTTTTTCTGCAAAGGGCTGAATGGTCTCTGTTGCCAGACTCCCCTCTGCTGTTGTAGTCTAAAGAACAGCCGTAGACGATACAGAAACTGGGACACAAGGGGCTGTGTGCCAATAAAACTTTTACTTGTGCACCATGAAATTTGGATGTCATATAATTTTCATATGCATGATTCTTCTGATTTTTTAACCATATCAGTCAGTTCAGTTAAGTTGCTCAGTCGTGTCCAATTCTTTGTGACCCATGGACTACATGCAGCACGCCAGGCCTCCCTGTCCATCACCAACTCCCGGAGTTCACTCAAACTCATGTCCATTGAGTCAGTGATGCCATCCAGCCATCTCATCCTCTTCGTCCCCTTCTCCTCCTGCCTTCAATCTTTCCCAGCATCAGGGTATTTTCAGATGAGTCAGTTCTTTGCATCAGGTGGCCAAAGTATTAGAGTTTCAGCTTCAGCATCAGTCTTTACAATGAATATTCAGGACTGATTTCCTTTAGGGTGGACTGGTTGGATCTCCTTGCAGTCCAGGGGACTCTCAAGAGTCTTCTCCAACACCACAGTTCAAAAGCATCAATTCTGCAGCGCTCAGCTTGCTTTATAGTCCAGCTCTCACATCCATACATGACTACTGGAAAAACGATAGCTTTGACTAGACGGGCCTTTGTTGGCAAAGTAATGTCTCTGCTTTTTAATAAGCTGTCTAGGTTGGTCATAACTTTTCTTCCAAGGAGCAAGCGTCTTTTAATTTCATGGCTACAGTCACTATCTGCAGTGATTCTGGAGCCCAAGAAAATAAAGTCTGACACTGTTTCCCATCTATTTGCCATGAAGTGATGGGACCAGATGCCCTGATCTTAGTTTTCTTAATGTTGAGTTTTAAGCCAACTTTTTCACTCTGCTCTTTAGCTTTCATCAAGAGGCTCTTCTTCGCTTTCTGTCACAAGGGTGATGTCATCTACATATCTGAGGTTATTGATGTTTCTCCCGGCAATCTTGAATCCAGCTTGTGCTTCCTCCAGCTCAGTGTTTCTCATGATGTACTCTGCATATAAGTTAAATAACCAGGGTGACAATATACAGCCTTGACATACTCCTTTCCCGATTTGGAATCAGTCTGTTGTTCCATGTCCAGTTCTAACAGATTTCTCAGAATGCAGGTCAGGTGGTGGTGTATTCCCATCTCTTGAAGAATTTTCCACAGTTTATTGTGATCCACACAGTCAAAGGCTATGGCATAATCAATAAAGCAGAAGTAGACGTTTTTCTGGGACTCTTGCTTTTTCGGTGATCCAGTGGATGTTGTCAGTTTGATCTCTGGTTCCTGCCTTTTCTCAATCCAGCTTGAACATCTGGAAGTTCACAGTTCATATACTGTTGAAGCCTTGCTTGGAGAATTTTGAGTATTACTTTGCTAACGTGTGAGATGAGTGCAATTGTGCAGTAGTTTGAGCATTCTTTGGCATTGCCTTTCTTTGGGATTGGAATGAAAACTGAACTTTCAGTCCAGTCTTGTGGCCACTGCTGAGTTTTCCAAATTTACTGGCATATTGAGTGCAACCCTTTCACAGCATCATCTTTTAGGACTTGAAATGGATCAACTGGAATTCCATCACCTCTACTAGCTTTGTTCATAGTGATGCTTCCTAAGGCCCACTTGACTTCCCATTCCAGGATATCTGGCTCTAGGTAAGTGATCACACCATCGTGATTATCTGGGTCGTGAAGATCTTTTTTGTATAGTTCTTCTGTGTATTCTTGCCACCTCTTCTTAATATCTTCTGGTTCTATTAGGTCCGTACCATTTCTGTCCTTTATTGTGCCCATCTTTGCATAAAATGTTCCCTTGGTATCTCTAATTTTCTTGAATAAATCTTTAGTCTTTTCCCATTCTGTCGTTTTCCTCTATTTCTTTGCACTGATCACTGAGGAAAGCGTTCCTGTTTTTAAACCATATAAAAAATGTTAAAAAACCATTCTTAGTTCATGGACTGAACAAACCAGATGGCAGGCTGGATTTGGCCTGTGACCAACGGTTTGCCAGTTTTTGGTAAACTATCACTTTAGAAAAGCATTTCCTGACCATCCAAGTGAAAATAACTCCCACAGGTAACCCCTCATCAATCTTTAGTGCCCTCATTTCCTTGTCATATATTTATTTTCTCATGGGTCAGAAATTTTGTCAGTTCTTCACCTGTGTGTCTTTAGCATCTAAAACAGTGTTTATTGACTATATAATACTTGCTGGAATGACTGAATATCAATGACATTTGAATTTTAACTGTAGACTGCTATCTGGTCTCCCTTTATTCAATCTCTTTCCTACTCTAATTTCATATGTATATATTTAAATATCCTATGTAGAAGAAACAAATTTCAGAGTTACACTTTTTCTACATTTGAGACTCAAAAGTAGCTCCTGCTGTTTAGTGGCTGAATTTTGACCATCAGTTCAGTTCAGTCGCTCAGTTGTGTCTGACACTCTGTGACCCCATGAATTGCAGCACGCCAGGCCTCCCTGTCCATCACCAGCCCCCGGAGTTCACTCAAACTCACGTCCATCGAGTCAGTGATGCCATCCAGCCATCTCATCCTCTGTCGTCCCCTTTTCCTCCTGCCCCCAATCCCTCCCAGCATCAGTCTTTTCCAATGAGTCAACTCTTCACATGAGGTGGCCAAAGTACTGGAGTTTCAGCTTTAGCATTATTCCTTCCAAAGAACACCCAGGGCTGATCTCCTTTAGAATGGACTGGTTGGATCTCCTTGCAGTCCAAGGGACTCTCAAGAGTCTTCTCCAACACCATAGTTCAAAAGCATCAATTCTTCGGTGCTCAGCTTTCTTCACAGTCCAACTCTTGCATCCATCCATGACCACAGGAAAAACCATAGCCTTGACTAGACAGGCTTTGTCTAGTCAAGGCTATGTTGGGAAAGTAATGTCTCTGCTTTTCAATATGCTATTTTTCAATTTTTCAGTTTTGACCATACCATTCTAGAATTAACAAGATTCTGATAGTTCATTTGTCTTTGATCTTGGCCCTGCTGTGGCTACCCCTTTCCAACCAAATCAGTTTTTATCAGTCTCTGCATCTTATTTCTTACTTCTCTCCACTACCCCATCCCATTTATTGTAAATTAGCCTTGTTCCATGTACTCTTGCCTGGAAAATCACATGGACGGAGGAGCTTGGTAGGCTGCAGTCCATGGGGTCGCTAAGAGTTGGACATGACTGAGCGACTTCCCTTTCACTTTTCACTTTCATGCATTGGAGAAGGCAATGGCAACCGACTCCAGTGTTCTTGCCTGGAGAGTCCCAGGGACGGGGGAGCCTGGTGGGCTGCTGTCTGTGGGGTCGCACAGAATCGGACACGACTGAAGTGACTTAGCAGCATGATTTATTTCCTTCAGAGCAGCATGCTAAAAACCTTTTGTGGATTGTGAGCGTCTTTGAGAATCTGAAGAAATTTGTGTCTATCTGGCAGATGCCCATGTAAACAAGTTTTGCCTGTGATTTCAGAGAAATCTCTAACCTTTCTCTTGCTTGTCAACTTGTCCACTGCTCATTGCATGCTTAGCCTCTTTCCTGATGTGAGAGAACTCCCCTCCACTGCACTTTGTCTTCATTTCCTCTCAGAGTCCACCCCACCTTTGCATCCCTTTTCCATCTATTGCTGATTTGCTGTTGAGAAATTTCAGCCTCTCCCTGACTGCTGTGTCCTCCTTCAGCAAATGAACAAAACAGCTCAAAAAGTCATCCTCGCAGGCCCGTCCCTGGGTTGTGTCCATTCTCTCCTTTCCCATGTAATTGAGTTTTTTCCAAAAGAGCGGTCTATACTCACTTCTGCTGCAGTCCCTTTCCAGTCACACCTCCACCCACTGCACTTGGGCTCCTCCTGCCTCTAACACTGCCTTGAAGTGGACCTCAGAAAGGTCATAGGTGACCTCCCGATTTTGATAACCTCTGTACAAGTTTCAGTCCTTCCCCAGCTCTGCCATCCCTTGATGTGTGTTCTTCCCTTGACTGTTTCGTACTTAGATATCTATAAGATTGTTCTCCTTGGCTGTTCCATCTCTTTCTCTTCCCTAGGATTCCCTTTCCCCTGTAGATGAAGGGTGGGTATTCCCTGGGAACTCTCCATGGGTCCCCCTTTTCTCTCTGTATTCTCTCCCTAGGTGACTGCATTTATATGTACAGTTTCAACATTCATAAATTCACTGAATCAGATGCATTTCCTCCAGATGGTTCTATCTAACAACTTGGACAGACATTTCAAATTCAGTTGTCTAAAGTGATTTCCCTTCCTCCTCATAGAAACTTCTTTAGTCCCAGTCTTAGAAATATCACCATAAACTTGCACGTCTTTACAGATAACCCTTCATATTAAAGCCATGTACATTTTGCCTCCTAGCCATCTATGTAATCTGCGCTTCTCAATCCCCAGTGCCACTGCAGTCATTTTTTAACTGTTCTTACTGCCTCTGGCTCTAAAGGTAATCTCCGCTTCCCCACTGCTGTCATAGTGATCTTTTGAAAATATAAATCTAATCATGCTTCTCTCCTGCCCGAAAATGTTACTGATGAGCTGGAGCCCTCAGGATGAGGCCTGCACTTCCTTGAAGAGAGACTTCAAACTCATAAAGGCATTTAAGACCCTTCATGATTTGCCTCAGCCTTTTTCCCCTTCAACATCTTATGCCTCTTTCCCACATCGGCCAGGGCCTCAGCTCTGCTGAACTGTGTGTAATTTCACTCCATGCCATGCTCTTTTGTACCTCTGTCCTTTGTATGTGTTATTCTCTCTGCCTGCAGTATCTCCCTTCAACCCTAATTTATTATCCTTCAGAAGTTGGAGTAAGCTTTTCATCCTTTCTGCAGTGGTTTTCCTGGCTCTTCTCCTTGACTAAGTGAGTCACCTTTCTGCTGTGCTTTCATATTCATTCCTCTGGCATGGCAGGAAACACACTGCATTCCATTAATTTTTAAAAATCTTTCATTTATTTTTAACATTTAAAAAATTATAGTTGCTGTATAATACTAAGTTACAGGTATGCAATATAATGATTCATAATTTTTAAGGGTTGTACTACTCCATTCCTAGTTATTATACAAGATTGGACACTTATTCCATTGATTGAAAGATCTGTTTGTCACAGACTAGCAGATCCTTGAAGGCAGAAACTGTCTTTTATCTCTATATTCATCCCTTAACCCAGAAACGGGCTTATATATATTTTAATGAATGAATGGGTGAATGAATTGATTTAATCTCTCTTACCAGCCTAGAATCCCATGGATAGAGGAGCCTGGCAGGCTACAGTCCATGGGGTTGCAAGAGTCGGACATGACTTAGCAACTAAACTACCACCACCAGGCTGAGGTCAATCTCCCTGTGTATTCTTTTTTTTTTTTTTTCCCCAAGGTTTACTTGTTTGTTTATTTTATTTTTGGCTGCACTGGGTCTTGTTGCCACGAACAGGTTTTCTCCAGTTGTGGCGAGCTGGGACTCCTCTTCCTTGCTGCGCACAGGCTTCTCATTTCGGTGGTTTCTCTGTTGCAGAGCATGGGCTCTGCGGCTCAGGAAATTGGTAGCTGTGGTGTGCACGGTTAGTTGCCCTCAGATGTGGGATCTTCCTGGACCAGGGATCGAACCTGGGCCCTCGGCAGTGAAAGTGCCAAGTCCTAACAACTGGACCACCAGGGAATTGTAGCCGGTGACACACAGAGAAATGTGCCAGCAGAAGTCATAGCTAACGGGAATAAATTCTCAAAGGAGAAGTGTTACTCTTTAACTGGAGCTACTGAGATTCACTGTATGCCTCCTTGATGTTTCTTCATCTTCTTTAGTTCTTAGTAATTTTCTTAGTTCTGTGGCCTCCTCATATGATGGAACCATGTATGATGATATCAAAAATTATAAGCATTCAAAACAAAGAGTTTCAAACAGTCTGTGGTTATGGATGTTATTTGTGAGTTGATCCATCAGTAAAACCTTTGTAGTTGAAGAAATTCGGTATTTTTAAACCAAAAAGAGTAAACATTTTGGAGACAGAAGGGTGCTGAGTTACCTGCCACCTAGTTCAGTGCTCTGAAGTGCTGAGGAATCTCACAAGAAAAGAAAGGAGCTATGAGCAGGCACCCAAAACCTTATTCACTGAGGGCCAGATGTGCCCAAGCTTGTTTATTAGAGTCGTTTTCAAAGTAACTTTGGAATCTCCACATAAAATTGGGAGGTGGGAAAACTCCAGGTGAGTGATTTCTGCTCTAAGGTAAATCAGGAGTAATTTAGGGGAGGAGATGAAATCTATGCATTTTAGTTGGGAGTAGGGAGGAAAACACATCGGCTTCTATCAGTTGCAAGTTAGATCAGATGTCACTCGTATTCCTAGGAACTGTGTCACATCTAATCACTGCAGATGATTTAGGTCTTGATTACTTAAACTATCTCCGATTTCTAATGCTGGAGTGGTGCCTAGAACAACACTGAGACGTGGAGATAGACATTGCCATCCTTGGGAAGAATTTTGAAATGTGTTGAATATTTCTCCATGAACCTAATACTAATACAAGAGGAAGAATGAACTATTCTAAGATTTAAGCCAGTTTTTTAGTTCCAGAATATGAATTACATAGTAATTTATCCTTCACTGACATTTGAAAGGATTTTGAAAGGAAGACTGAGATTGGGCCCCTGCCTATCTGCCTTAGATACTTCTTGGGAGCAGAGCCATCGTGTCTTACTCCTCTTTGCATCAGGAACAGATAGTTTATAAGTGGTTTTTGAATGAATGGACAAGTAAAAGAAAGTGCTTTGTTTGCAAAATTGTCCTACTAGTACATAATTCCTTGAAATATAGAACTTCATGTGTTTTTCTAAAATGTCTTCATCATTACATTTTATATGTAAACATTATTGTCTGTAATACTTATTTTGGGTTCACTTAGGTTCTCCTGTGGAAAATATTCTTTATCGCTTCATCACAAATATAAGAGCCATTAAAGGATTAAAATCCTGCTATTAACATAAAATAAAAATCCTCAAATGTTAGGATATTTATGGGTAATGTAGAATTTGCTGTTAAAGATATGTTTGGAAGTTCTCAAATAACCCCTAGAGATTAGGGTGGGGGTAATAAATTCTACACATTTATTATTTTAGAATTAACTTTCACTTAGGAAATGACATTAGCTTCATTGCATTCCTAATCTCTGGAAGCTAAATATGATTTAAGGTCTTAGCTTGGCAAGGATATTTTTCTATCTTTGGTGGTAAGGAAAGGATACAATTTTGATGATCTCTTCTCCAAGGACATCATTATCCAGAAGGAATAGGTTTGTTGCCTCTTGCCTATACTTTGTCTTGGAGTGCTGTGCTCATCAGAGAAAGCCAGAGTGAAAAGTGTAGCTGGCTGTTTGGGCCCAGTTTCCAGAAATACTTGGTCCCATGTAGCATGGTATCTCCCTTTTCCTCTTTTCAGGGCTGCTGTAGTGCCAAGTGAAAGAAAGTAAAAGTGTTAGTCACTCAGTTGTATACGACTCTTTGCGACCCCCCATGGACTGTCACCCTACAGGCTTCTCTGACCACGGAATTCTCCAGGCAAAACTACTGAAGCCAGTTGCCTTTCCCTTCTCTAGGGGATCTTCCCGACCCAGGGATTGAACCCTGGTCTCTGCTGCATTGCAGGCAGATTCTTTATCATCTGAGCTACCATGGGTTTAATTGCAGCTCCTCTTTGTTATCTTTTTGTAGACATTTGGACTTAGTCTTTTGATTTCTAGGCAAGTCTGATTCCCTGGAAAGCCAGCACTGTTACCTTGTTTACTGCATCTTTCAGGAACTGATGAATTTAAAGGGGGTTATGGGAGAGACTGGAGAGGCAGAAAGAACTTCACTTGTAGCACCTTTTTGCAGGATTTTTTCTCCCAGTTCTTTCTCAGCTTGGGGGACTTTTATATGGAATTGGAAGTTCACAGTTAGTGGACCAGAGCTCTTTAACATAACAATGATGGCTTTTGTTTTTGACTAAACTGTCTGGATTGTTTAAACAATGGGTGCTTATTTTTTTAAGTGTGCTTAAAGAAGTCAACCTGTCAATATATTTCAAATGAAAAGAAAGTTCTTGGATAGAAGTAAAGTCAGTCTTTTCTTATTCCAACTACAAGGCCACAAAGAAAGAGTTAATGCTTTCTGTCATTTTGGAAAGTACTTGGAAACTTTAAACATTGGCAGTTAGTTTAATGACTGCTTGATAGCTCTGTAGTACTCTGTTTTGGAGTAGATTGAATTAGGGTTGTGCAGCTACGTATTGTGAAAGTTTAAAATATAGAACATAGCAATGTGAATCTCATGTTTCTTTTAAAGATTAATCATCTTTCATTATTTCTGTTTTGGTTACTTTACCTGTTGGTTAGTGTGTGGTAGAACTCTCTTGTTGCAACACTCTCAGAGCATAGAATTTATGCAATTAGCAATGTAGTCCCCTGGTGTAAGTGTTAGAAAATCCCCAGATGTCTTTGTGAAATGCATAGACTACCAGGTTGTTCCATAAGGATAATGCCGGAAAAGAATGAATTAAATCAAAAACTTGAAGGATTTGAAAATGGGCTTCATGTTACTTTAATAGTAGCTGAAAAAATTTGTCGAATTTTGTAGTATAGATAATTTATTGGATTCCTCTAAATATTTCTAGTTTTAGATTTTAGCCATTATGGTACAAAGTTCTTTGTAACTAACTGTATGGTCTTGGGTAAGTCATCTGGCCGTTTGGAGCTTCAGTTTCTAAAATCACATCAATAATAATAACTACAGTGTGGATGCCACATTATAGTTTTCTGAGTGTTTTTACATAAATTACATAACTTCTGTAAATTATTTCATTTATTCCTTGTAACACTGCAATAAATAAAGACATTGAGACCTCAGACTAACCCTTCCCTCTCTTCAGTGGTGCCATGCATCCACAAACAAGAGTCGGACTGGTCCCCTCAAACTGGGGGGGCTTTAACTGTTTGAATTTAATTTGGGGATTATCAGTATCAGTTGAAGGTACAAGAAAATCTGTCTTTAATTCCTTAATTTGTTCTTTTATGTGGATTTTGTTTCTGGCATCTGAAATTCTCTTTCTTGTCTCTTTCTAGAAAGAACTCTTAGTCTCTGAATTGGTGAATGTCTATTAATCAAGTTGTTTAAATGGACCGTGTTTCTTGAGAATTTGTTCAAAATTGGTTAAATCCTTAGTATTTTTTTTTAAGTAGGTTAAAAGTTAGAGGGAAAGAAAAGTTTTTGCCTTTTGCCTTCTCTAAGTACAACTGAAATTAAAGTGCTTTCTTCAGTTATCCTTGGATGCATTTCACCCTTTATGTGGTCAATTCACCATCCTTTCACAAATGCTGCTGCCCACCATTAAGTCTCTTATCACAGGGCATTTAAAAATGATGCCATAAAATGCATGTTGAGAATCTTTGGATCTCAAATGTATAGAAATCACATCTAAATGTCAATTCCTGAGTTAAGGAACTGACTATTTTGGCAATTTCAGTCTCTTAATATTTAGTAGACAAGAAATTATGATACTATAGGTTATTCCTTATGTGTCTGTAAACTTTACTTGTTGAAAATATTTTTTTATTGGGGCTGTGTATTTCTGCCATTGTACTGATTTGCTTACTTGAGTTAAAGTCATTCTTTAATTGTTTTGGGCTGTATCTATAGGTTGAAATTTAGGACTGTCCCCTGTGTACTGTGCACCAAAGGTGACTTATCAATGTTCAGTTACTACACAGCTCCTGTATGTCTGTATTGAAGCCATATGGCTGGGTTTATTTATTTCAGTATTAAGTTATTTTATAATAATATCCATAGGAATGATGATGATTGATATATAGAGGCTAAATTTTCCAAATTCATTTGTGTCTCCTCTGGGCATTTCTTTGGGATATGTTCAGATTTGTGGGTTTGTGTTTTGTTTTTTTTTTTTTTTCCTGATTTTAAAATAATTTTCCTTTGTTGTAGGATGAGCAGTTCTTAGGTTTTGGCTCAGATGAAGAAGTCAGAGTACGAAGTCCTACAAGGTCTCCTTCAGGTATGACCCATTAAACATGCCCCGTTAAACACAGGACGCCTTGAAGTTTTGTTTGTTAAGAGACTGTGACTTCCCCTTGCCTTCTTTGCATGTAAAAGATGGTCTTAGATTTCTTTTGGAGAAATTGTTCCCTTTCCCTCACACTAAGTAGGAAATGGCTTATGAACTAGCCCTCTTTATGGGGCTCTTCTCTTTTAGATCACTTTTGGTTTATCTTTAATTATGCTTCTCTATGGGAAGCACCTGTGGCATGGGGCTAGATTTCTCTCGAATGCTTATAAAACTTGGTAGGCAAATTGAAGGTTACTTACTAATGAT
Source organism: Oryx dammah (assembly GCF_014754425.2). Taxonomy (NCBI): domain Eukaryota; kingdom Metazoa; phylum Chordata; class Mammalia; order Artiodactyla; family Bovidae; genus Oryx; species Oryx dammah. The sequence goes on from NW_024070201.1 coordinate 28,375,830, forward strand.
AGCATCCTCAGATTTATGCATTTTGAATTGTACAAATAATTTGACCATTGTTTTATTTTTTATTATTATTATTTTTTGACCATTGTTTTAAACAGATGAAATTTGGTCTACTTTTGTCAAAGAACTAAAAACAAAATATTGGCACTCTATGAAACTGTTTTACCTGATCCTTGAAAAACTATGTTAAAGAAAATAAAAATGACATGGGTGTTTCCATTTGTTAACAATATTTGCCATTGTTCTCATCAAGAAAATATCTAGAATGAGTTGAAATTCTAGACTTAACAGCAGTTTCCTGCGAGATGATCCTCAGTGGAAATAACATCTAATGGCTTGCAGAATTCTGTTCTGTATAAGAGAAGGAGATAGATCTTATGATGAAAAAAAATTCCCCACTTGTGCTGCCATTCTGACTTCTTATATGGTTGTCTTTGATTTTATGTAGATAGACAGGCTAGTTAAATATGATGTTAGCCGTGCTTTTGGTTCTTGTTGTTGACGTTTGTGATTGTTTGTTATCATTTGCATTTCATTCAAGAGTCATCATGTACTACATAGTAATCTAACTCAAACACAGTACGTTAACAATTTTTCCTTTCCCAAGTGGTGATAGTATTGCTCTTCTAGCTGGAAGGACTTAACCAGTAGTATTCCTTTACCTGTGCCATTTAGAAAGTAGCAATTTTCTCTTTTAAGATGTGATAAAATCTTAAAACTTCATATCAGAAGGTGATTTTAGAGATTGTCTAGTCTAACCCTTCACTTATAGATAACAAAATGAGGCCAGGAAAAGACTCGCTGAGCAGTTACTTCTAACTGATTTGTGAGTTCTTTGAGTATATTGTGGATTATGGAAGTTAGCAGCAGAGCTGGACTTTTCTCTGTTGTGCCTTTTTCTACGTGTTCACCAAAAGTTTCTTGTAAAAGATGGATTGAAGAGGTTTTCAGAATTAATAAAGGCCTATGAGTGGCCACATTCAGATTTACCAAGATTATAAGGAATCTTGTGATGTACATCTGGGTAGAGTTTAATTTTTTGATTCACAACCCTTGATGGCTTCCTCTTGTTTTTTCCCCCTTGGCTGTCAGTATATCTTGAATATTGTCCTTTTTTTTTTTTTTTTAAATTAAAAAAAACCCATCTATATACTTTATTATTTTAAAGAATTGAAGCATAGTTTTTCTGCTGTCCTCTAGTCCATTTTGTTGTAATTTGTTGTAATTAGTATATACTGAAAACAGATATGTGAATCCTTAATCTGTTAAGAGAAGTCTCAAGTTAATTGGTGAGGAAAGCATTTATATTTAGAAAGCTCAACAATCAGACCTTTGTTGATTTCTGTTCTGTTAGGAAGCCAGTTCCATAGTCTAAAATGTTCATCATAATGGCATAAATCTCTTCTGGTGCCTTGTTAGGGGAAGTTTTAATCTCAGAAGAATGTTGAGTCATATAAAACATTGAAAAGTCATGAGAGAAGAGAAGATGTGACAGACGAGGCAACTCTTATTTATACATTTAGAAAGTACAGACAATACAAAGAATTTTAGGGAGTTCCCTGGTTGCCTAGTGGTTAGGATTCTGGGCTTTCATTGCTGTGACCAGGGTTCAGTTCCTTGTCAGGAAACTGAGATCCCACAGCAATACCCCCTCCCACCCAAAAGAAAAGAATTTTAGAAAACTATGGTTTTCTGAAGCCTCTTAATACATAGCAAATTGAGTTGATTAAAAGTTGGCAGATTCCTTTTATTTAGAATAGAAGAAATCTGATTTAAATAGTCAGTTTGCTCTTGACGTCAATTATGGTTAAATCTTTTTTGTAATTTAAGACTGGTTCAAGAGCCTATAGGTAGGGGAGTAGATTAACAGATATCTCATGCCATTTCACTGATTAGTTCACCTGCCACTGAGTTCAGTGATCTTTTTCTGATGTCTCATGAATGAAATTTTTTTTTTTTCAGTGAAACTTTCTTAACTTACTTTGGCAAAGCAGATTGAAAATATAGGAAGCTGAGCAGCCTGTATAAGTTGGTGTATTATTGTAATCTATGGAAGTTGGTATATTATTGATTGGAGAGCACCTTGTTCATATTTATTAAAGCCAAAATTCTGAGTTGAAAAAAGTGGGATGACTTACTATAAATGTGTTCTCAAATGTTACCCTTGATGACTAGAATCTGGAAAAGGTCATACAGATTTTTTTAAAACAGATTTTTTTTTTAAATTCAGAAAAAAAGCCTTATTCACCTAAAGATGTAAGAAAATTAGTTTTGTATATTAACTGCTCAGTTGAAAACCTCTTTGATTATCTTAGTTTTTCTATCAAAAAAGGAGTTAAGGGTTCTTTTAGGTAGAATGTTATTTACTTGATTTATTTGAGGCTGGTTTTTGGTGAAAAGAAACTTAAGCACAATAAAGATGTTTTATTGAGTGATTAAACCCAGATAGAGTTCAGTACAGAATGACTTTTGCTAAATTATCTTCAGTTTAGTTAAGACCTAGACTGCAAAGCTAAATATATGCTCTTCATTGTTTAATTTCTATACACAGTTAAAACTAGTCCTCGAAAGCCTCGTGGGAGACCTAGAAGTGGCTCTGACCGAAATGCAGCTCTCCTCTCAGACCCACCTGTGTTCTCCCCTCTAAATAAATCAGAGACCAAATCTGGAGATAAGATCAAGAAGAGAGATTCTAAAAGTATAGAAAAGAAGAGAGGAAGACCTCCCACCTTCCCTGGAGTAAAACTCAAAATAACACACGGAAAGGACATTTCCGAGTTACCAAAGGGAAACAAAGAAGATAGCCTGAAGAAAATGAAACGCACGCCTTCCGCTACATTTCAGCAAGCCACAAAGATTAAAAAATTAAGAGCAGGTAAACTCTCTCCTCTCAAGTCAAAGTTTAAGACAGGGAAGCTTCAAATAGGAAGGAAGGGGGTACAAATTGTACGCCGGCGAGGACGGCCTCCATCAACAGAAAGGATAAAGACCCCTTCAGGTCTCCTCATTAACTCTGAACTGGAAAAGCCCCAGAAGGTCCGGAAAGACAAGGAAGGAACACCTCCACTCACAAAAGAAGATAAGACAGTAGTCAGACAAAGCCCTCGAAGGATTAAGCCGGTTAGGATTATTCCTTCTTCTAAAAGGACAGATGCAACAATTGCTAAGCAGCTCTTGCAGAGGGCAAAAAAGGGGGCTCAAAAGAAAATCGAGAAAGAAGCAGCTCAGCTGCAAGGAAGAAAGGTGAAGACACAGGTCAAAAACATCCGACAGTTCATCATGCCTGTTGTCAGTGCCATCTCCTCGCGGATCATCAAAACCCCTCGGCGGTTCATAGAGGATGAAGATTATGACCCTCCAATTAAAATTGCCCGACTGGAGTCTACACCGAACAGTAGATTCAGTGCCACGTCCTGTGGATCTTCCGAAAAATCAAGTGCAGCGTCTCAGCACTCCTCTCAGATGTCTTCAGACTCCTCCCGATCCAGCAGCCCCAGTGTTGATACCTCCACAGACTCTCAGGCCTCTGAGGAGATTCAGGTCCTTCCTGAAGAGCGGAGCGATACCCCCGAAGTCCATACGCCACTGCCTATTTCCCAGTCCCCAGAAAATGACAGTAGTGACCGGAGAAGCAGAAGGTATTCGGTGTCGGAGAGAAGTTTCGGATCCAGAACCACGAAAAAATTATCCAGTCTGCAAAGTGCCCCCCAGCAGCAGACCTCTTCCTCGCCCCCTCCACCCCTGCTGACACCACCGCCCCCTCTGCAGCCAGCCTCCAGTATCTCTGACCACACACCTTGGCTCATGCCTCCAACCATCCCCTTAGCATCACCATTTTTGCCTACTTCCGCCGCTCCCATGCAAGGGAAGCGAAAATCTATTTTGCGGGAACCGACATTTAGGTGGACTTCTCTAAAGCATTCTAGGTCAGAGCCACAGTACTTTTCCTCAGCAAAGTATGCCAAAGAAGGTCTTATTCGCAAACCAATCTTTGATAATTTCCGCCCCCCTCCACTAACTCCTGAGGATGTCGGCTTCGCGTCCGGGTTTTCTACGTCTGGTCCTGCTGCTTCAGCCCGATTGTTTTCACCTCTCCATTCTGGAACAAGGTTCGATATGCACAAAAGGAGCCCGCTTCTGAGAGCTCCGAGGTTTACTCCGAGTGAGGCTCACTCTAGGATATTTGAGTCTGTAACCTTGCCTAGTAATCGAACTTCTGCTGGCACATCTTCTTCAGGAGTATCTAACAGGAAAAGGAAAAGAAAGGTGTTTAGCCCTATTCGATCTGAACCAAGATCTCCTTCTCACTCTATGAGGACAAGAAGTGGAAGGCTTAGCACTTCTGAGCTGTCACCTCTCACCCCACCGTCTTCTGTCTCCTCCTCGTTAAGCATTTCTGTTGGTCCTCTTGCCACTAGTGCCTTAAACCCAACTTTTACTTTTCCTTCTCATTCCCTGACTCAGTCTGGGGAATCTGCAGAGAAAAGCCAGAGGCCAAGGAAGCAGACTAGTGCTCCAGCAGAGCCATTTTCATCCAGCAGTCCCAGTCCTCTCTTCCCTTGGTTCACCCCAGGCTCCCAGACGGAACGAGGGAGAAATAAAGACAAGGCCCCCGAGGAGCTGTCCAAAGAGCGAGATGCTGACAAGAGCGTGGAGAAGGACAAGAGTAGAGAGAGAGACCGGGAGAGAGAAAAGGAGAATAAGCGGGAGTCCAAGAAAGAGAAAAGGAAAAAGGGATCAGAAATTCAGAGTAGCTCGACTTTGTATGCTATGGGTAGAGTTTCCAAAGAGAAGGCTGTTGGTGAAGATGTGGCCGCTTCATCTTCTGCCAAAAAAGCAACCGGGCGGAAGAAGTCTTCATCACTCGATTCTGGGACTGATATTGCTTCTGTGACTCTTGGGGATACGACAGCTGTCAAAACCAAAATACTTATAAAGAAAGGGAGAGGAAATCTGGAAAAAAGCAACTTGGACCTCGGCCCAACTACCCCATCCCTGGAGAAGGAGAAAACCCTCTGCCTTTCCACTCCTTCATCTAGCACTGTTAAACATTCCACTTCCTCCATAGGCTCCATGTTGGCTCAGGCAGACAAGCTTCCAATGACTGACAAGAGGGTTGCCAGCCTCCTAAAAAAGGCCAAAGCCCAGCTCTGCAAGATTGAGAAGAGTAAGAGTCTTAAACAAACTGACCAGCCCAAAGCACAGGTACTCTTTTCCATCTTGCCCGTTAAAATCAACAATTTCTCAAGCCCCTTCTAGGAGCAGGTTTGAGGCTATTTCAGTTAATATCCAGTTATGGGAATCAGGAAAAGGTGGTGGCATTTGCAGTGGTCCTTTAAGAACAGATAGGATTTTGATAGGTAGAAAATGATAGAGGAACATTTAAAGAGGAGGAACAGTGTAGATAGAGACAGAAAAGTATAAAATATATGGGAAGAGCAGGGAATAGCTGGACGGCTTCATGAAGGCAAGCGATGAACTAAGACCCAAAGGTGCGTGGGGCCATATTACATCGAATGCCAAGTTGTTTGTACTTAATGGGTTTGGTGTGATGGAATCTCACTTAATTTTGAAGGTACATTTTTGCAGTCTAATTGTTTTACTGTTGTTGTTTGCTATAGAAAACAGGGACGGGGGGCAGATCTTTGCCCCTGTGTAGTGAGTGACTAGAACAGTAGATAATAGGTGTTTGCAGAATTCATATGAGAAGCACTTAGCCTCAAGTTGTGGTACAGAAAAGCTGTACAATTTAGTTAGTTAAGATGATGACAAACAGATCTTTGTAAAGTGCAGCACTTTTTAATTTTTTTACAAAGTGAGCTAGACACTGGCCTTTTATGAGAAAACCTGCCAATCTTTAGATTGTTTTTTAAAATTGCCATCTAGTAGTTGCATGTTTATATTGACATATCAAGGTTAAAATGACCACAAACTTAGGCTTCAATGTAATTCAGCGTAGTGGCACATTTGCATTTAGTAATTCTGCCATTTGGGAGGTCTCGCAGGAATATGATGAGACTTCTGACACCATTTTGGATGTTTTTGGTTAACCTCCTAGTGATAGGAGCTGCAGCTCCCTAAAATGTGAGACATTTCTTTGTGGAGCTGTGGCCTTTTATGCCTCCATTTGTAAGTTATTTCCCCCTCCTTCTCTACTGATCAGAGAAACAGTCTGTTGTTAGATAAGCCCTATTTAAGCGAGACTGAACTCCTTGATAATACAGACTGGCAGCTTGAATTTTTTTGAGGGGAATTTTAAGGAAGTAGTATAATTGGGAACAGAAGCTTAGTTGATTTCTGTTTTTTTATTTGAATCCATTTCTGCCAATTTTAGAAGTAGGTGATTTCTATATATTCATATGGCATATCAGCTGGGGATAACTAGAGTTGTATGTGTTGACTCTAGACTATAATAAGTTAATCAACTATACCTTGGCTTCATTCAATTTTGTTTTCAACACAGATGGTTGTTATTGTTTGTTCTGGGCTTGCCTCCTACTCAGGGTCAAGAAAGTGACTCCTCGGAGACCTCTGTGCGAGGACCCCGGATTAAACATGTCTGCAGAAGAGCTGCTGTTGCCCTTGGCCGAAAACGAGCTGTGTTTCCTGATGACATGCCCACCCTGAGTGCCTTACCATGGGAAGAACGAGAAAAGATTTTGTCTTCCATGGGAAATGATGGTAGGTTGGGGATGACCTTGGGTTTGTGTGCTGATCATCTTGCGGTTCGCAGTGGGCTCTGCACAGCATTGTATGTTAGGCTGGGCCCCCCAGGAACCAGATGTCAATGGGAGAATTGACCAGGGAAAGATCTTATTAGAGGAAATGCCTAAAATGTGGGGAAGGAGTTAGGAAAGCCTCAGGGAGCTGTCAACCTGCTCTGTAGGTCTGACCATAGTAAAGGAGAGCGGAAAGGAAGGCTGGGCAGAATCTTCCTGGAGGCCATGCAGTATGAGACAGCTCGGCAAGGCTGTCAGGGAGCCTTTGGGCAAACACGGACTGTCAGGGGAGTCTCATGTCTCCTCGGAGCAGGGCCTACCTTAGTGTCGCTGACATACTCGTCACAGACCGAGGGCAGCCCCTGTGGTGAGGGTGGCCTCTCTACCCCTCGATTTCAGAGTGCCGTAGCTGGGGCCCGTGGCCAGTTATGCTCTCTGTGGTCGGAGGTTCTGAGACATATTCTCATGGTTACCATATCGTACCTAAACTCTGGGTGACTGGTCAAGTGAAATTTAGAGGTTAGAGTCTTCAGAAGCCTTCAGTTCATATTCTTGACTTTTGGTTACACTGTATTTTGTTTTTAGTGTTTGGATTTCTGCTGCTGTCAAGCTGCAAGTTGTAGGCATTTAGAAACTTTTAAGTAATTACTTAAAACAGGCTCTGAGTTCTGCATATGACTATTATAGTGAATTTCATTTCTGGTGTTCCAGTTAGAAGGTTTGAATGTGTATACTGACATCAGTAGGTTGTGAGAATCTCCCCCCTCTGCTCATGGGAAGGAACCAGATACTCCGCAGAGCTGATGACGCATTCCTTTAACAGACAAGTCATCGATCGCTGGCTCAGAAGATGCTGAACCTCTTGCTCCACCCATCAAACCAATTAAGCCTGTCACCAGAAACAAGGCGCCTCAGGAACCTCCGGTGAAGAAGGGACGGCGGTCCAGGCGGTGCGGGCAGTGTCCCGGCTGCCAGGTGCCTGAGGACTGTGGTGTTTGCACTAACTGCTTGGATAAGCCCAAGTTTGGTGGCCGCAACATAAAGAAGCAGTGCTGCAAGTGAGTGCAGGTCCCCCCGGGGGGCTGGCCTTGGCCGCTGGCCTGGCCTGCCGCAGAGAAAACGTGTCCCGACACCCAGTGTGCTTGTGCTGAGTCTCTTCGAGTTCCACAATGAGTTGCACAGTTGGACTTTGTGCTGTGCTAGGTTTGGGTCGTGCTTAAATAAGAATACCTTGGGGGCAGTGCTGGGAACCCTCTATATTTGCTCAGGTCAATCAGGTAGCCCTTAGCCACATGGCTGGTTAGCACCTGAAACGTGTTTGGTGTGACTGAGGAACGACACTTAAAATTTTCATTTAATTTTAAACTTAGCCACATGCACCTAGAGCTATCCATGCAGTTCTGATGGGTTACTACTTAAATGCTGACAAATTTAGGCATAGTATTTGTTAGGTCAGCTGAAATTACCTTTATGGCATTCAGGAAATATTGGTGACATAAGTCTCTCTGCTCTCAAACTCTCAGAATGTTTTCATGCCTGTGGAAGCCTCTCCCACTGTGCACACAGCTTGCAGAATCTTAGTTCCCTGACCGGGAACTGAACCCGGGCCATGGCAGTGAGAGTGGAAGTCCTAACCACTGGACTGCCAGGGAATTTTCTGGAAGTCTTTATTATTCTACCTTTTCCCGCTTTTTTTAGTCAGTTGTAAATGCACTTTCTACTCTCTGGGATAATTTGTTTAAAATGGATCCAGAGGGTTGCATAAACAGAAATTTTGGTGTCTGAATATCTCATCAGGTGCCTGGCACCAGGAATAGATGTTATCCATAAATATTTGCTGAATGAATGAATAGCATAAATGACTTATGTAAAATATACTTGGGAAAAATGCTGCATTATTTACTTAAGGTGAGACAGTTTCTAGGACAAACTTGGTCGTTCTGGGCTTTGGTTTAGTCTGGCCCTAAGCAAGAATCTTGTCTTGGTCCCATTAGTGGAAAGAAGTGAGACAATTCACAGATCAACAAAAAAGGTACATGATAGCAAGATAAACTTGCATTAAAATAGGCGTTGCAGTGGATTCAGTTCAATTTTAGACTTCAAATTGAGTTTCATTAAGTTGAGGACTGAAATATATATATCCAAGCCCTAAGACAGACCCTGTAGCATTATAGTGGTAGACAAAGGACTTGTTGGGTAGTTTCAGTCCATTTTGTATTCAGATTACTATGAATATTAATCTCATAAGAAAGCAGAACTAATTTGACTATAAGAAATAATGACTGATCGTTTTATGTGGTGCTAGTCAGTACTGGGAAGCAAGACATTTGAGTCCCATTTCAAAAATAAATTGATAATTTCTTTAAATCCTTGAGGTAGGTGAAATTGCTGATCAAAGGATTCAGAGACTTGGATTTAATCTAAATAATGAGCAGTCCTTTTTTCAATTCCCAAAATGACCCTGAATAAAGTTTAACTGATTCTTGCCCTCAAATTAACTTGTTTCAGTTGCTTTTCCTAAATGAAGTTTGCTTATGGTATTCCTTGTTATTCTAGGATGCGAAAATGTCAGAATCTACAATGGATGCCTTCCAAAGCCTACCTTCAGAAGCAAGCAAAAGGTAGTGTTATAAAAACATCGTTTCCAAAATGCTTCCTGCTTTAATGTCATGTAGTTGTGTACACCTAGTGTAAAGAGAATACGAGATTCTTTTCAAGAACTGCTCTTTCAAGAACAACCCAGGATGGTTGTTGAAGCTGGGTGATAGGTACATGGATGTTCATTTTACTGTTGCTTGGAATATGTTTGAAAATTTCCTTAATAAAAATTTTTTTAAAAAATCATATAAAATTACATTATGTTTCATTTCCTCAAAATAATAAAAGCATACTGATTTGACTTACCAACTTGGCATTAACTTTCTTGAGCCTTTCAGGGTCAATGTTAGCTGTAGGAAACTCAGACTAAGATTGTTACATTCCTATACTTATATTTTATTTATTTATTTTTATCTTTCATTATTTATTTAAATAATGCTGGGCCTTCATTGTGGCACTTGAGCTAGAGAATTCTAGAGCCCATATCACGACTTCTCCAGTTGCAGCGTTGCGGGCTTAGTTGTGGCATGTGGAATCTTAGGATCAAACCCAAGCCCCCTGCATTGGTAGTGGAGTCTTATCCACTGGACTGCCAGGGAAGTCCTTTTAATTATATTTTCAATAGAATTTTCTCATGTAAAAAATCTTGCTTTCTGCACCCCCCTCCAGCTGTGAAAAAGAAAGAGAAGAAATCTAAGACCAGTGAAAAGAAGGAGAACAAAGAGAGCAGCATTGTGAAGAACTTGGTGGACTCCAGTCAGAAATCTACCCCATCGGCAAGAGAGGATCCTGCCCCTAAGAAAAGCAACAGTGACCCTCCTCCCCGCAAATCCGTGGAGGACAAGAATGAGGAAGGGAACACCGCGACCCCAGGACCTGAGGCCAAGCACGTGGCTACGCCCGCTTCCAGGAAGTCCAGCAAGCAGGTCTCTCAGCCGGCACCAGCCATCCCCCCACAACCCCCCAGCGCAGCACCACCGAGAAAAGAAGTTCCCAAGACTACTCCCAGTGAGCCCAAGAAAAAGCCACCTCCACCTCCAGAGGCAGGTGAGTGAGGACAGCAGATGGAGCAACCAGCACAGGACACTGGAGTCTTAAACAGCGTCTGGAAACCTGAAATGTCTGTTTTTAAGCCTTTGGTTACAGGAAAATTAGCTCTCTTCTAACTGTTAAATAATAATAAAAGATAGAAACGAAAACCAGTCAAGTTGGAGATACTGTGTTAATTTCCTATTTAAAGCCTAGAGTTTAAATAGTTTTTTGTTTTCTCTAATGCCCCCTTCCTCACAGGGCCATCAGTCCTAGAGTCATCATTGCTGTTTAGCATTAACTGAATGTTGAGTGGCATCTGACTGCAGTTTATTTTGAATCCTTTAGGTCCAGAGCAAAGCAAGCAGAAAAAAGTGGCTCCTCGCCCAAATATTCCTGTAAAACAAAAGCCAAAAGAAAAGGTGAGGAGAGATTTGTTTTCTCTGCTATTTCTCAAGCATGGGTTCTGTTCTGTAGGAAGGTGGCCCAGTCCTGAACCATTACAGGATTGAGTGATTCTGCATTTTTGCTTCTATGTAGATGGCAGTGGAGTTTCTTAAAATTAGCGTACTTCAGGTTTAAGCTTTAGCTCCCTTTTTTCCCCCTGGTTGTTTTCCCCTTCTTCGTAACCCCACATGCTTATGTGTACATTACAGGCTGCTTAGTATAATTTTTTTCCCCCTCTACATCCTTTAGCAGTATTTGTCTATAACAATCACCGTTCTCTGTGTCCACTATTTTTATTATGTGGAGACAGGTCTTTAAGAATCTTCTGATTCTTTCTGTGCCCTCATAGTGGTGTGCATGCCCGTCTAGGCCAATGCTTTGGAGCACATTGGCAGTGCTAAAAAGAGAGGCAAATGCCAAGTTCTTATTAAGTTGTGCTCCAGAGTCATTGTCTGCTTCTAACTGTGATGATGAAGCGTGGTCCTGCTGCAAATTTGAAATCACTGATGATCACAGAGCTGGGAAAATTGTCTTGAATCTGATAGGCAGGTTACACAGATGTGGAGCGATCAGCTCCAGATTTGATGTGTGCAACTCCCAAGATCTAGAACAGTGGTAGAATAACCTGCTCCCTTCTCATCAGCATGGCTTCATTGTACTGACAGCCTCAGCAGGCATCATGGACCACAAGGAAGCAAGATGAAGATGCATGAGAGCAAAAATCCTGGCTTGTTTTTTCCAGGGATATAATACATACTTGCCAATAAAATGCCTTGGGGGGGTTGGGGGGAGGGACTGAAGATTGCTTCTCTGTCTCTATAGGATACTTAAATGGGAAGCATGTTTTCCAGAACTAGTAGTACGGTTTGTTGTTTGTGTTATTATCTGTTGTGAGAGTGAAGGCAAGCCGGATGTGGATTTGTTTTTTATCCATCTTCTGTCCCCGCAGGAGAAACCACCTCCAGTCAGTAAGCAGGAAAATGCAGGCACTTTGAACATCCTCAGCACTCTCTCCAATGGAAATAGCTCCAAGCAGAAAGTTCCAGCAGATGGCGTCCACAGGATCAGAGTGGACTTTAAGGTAAAAGTGTTCAGTGACCACAGAGTGTACTGAGTATTATGGACTTTATGCATTTATTTAAAGCTTTTTTTTTTAACTTTTGGCTGTCTTTATTGCTGCACGCAGGCTTTCTCTAGTTGGTGGAGAGCGGGGCTACTCTCCAGTTGTGGTACACGGGCCTCTCACTGTGGTGGCTTCTCTTGTGGAGCACAGGCTCTAGGCGCCAGACTTCAGTGGTTGTGGCACAGGGGCTCATTGGTTGTGACTTCCGGGCCCTAGAGTATCTAGGCTTCAGTATCTGTGGGGCCTGGGCTTCATTCCTCTGTGGCATGTGGAATTTTCCCGGACCAAAGATCGAACCCATGTCCCCTTCATTGGTAGGCACATGCTTAACTACCCTGCCACCAGGGGAAGTCCAAGTGTTGTGGACTTTAAATCAAGAACATGATGTTACCTGGAGAAGGAAATGGCAACCCACTCCAGTATTCTTGCCGGGGAAATCCCATGGACAGAGGAGCCTGGTGGGCTACAGTACATGGGGTCACAAAGAGTTGGACTCCACTCAGGTACTAAACAACAACAGCAGAACAGTTTAGGAGCTGAGAGTGTAGTGTTAAACAAACGAGTGAAAAAAAGAAAATGATGTTACCAAAGGCATTGAAAAAGAAGAAATCCTTGCCGGGGACAGTGGGGGTGGGTGAAGAGCTGCCATTAAAGATGGGTTCAAGTGTGTAAGAGCTCTGGTCACTTGTTACCAGGTCAGTCTGTGAACTGACTAGAGGACAGAGGCATGGAGACAGCCCTGCCCATCTTGAGCTCTAAAGTGCATTTCGATGAGAATCTTGTCTGAGGAAGTGATTGTTTCACGTAGAAATTATCAAACCATGATGATCACTTGAATCAGCCAAACTCTAAGGGAAATCCAGTCCCAGTAAATTTTTGCAATGTGGTTAACAGGTGAGCCCTTTAAGAGATTGTGTTTGAGATTTAAAATTTTCAAAGCAGCAGTTTTGAACTCATTGAAATGAAGTATTCTTGACGTTCTGGTGTCACTCTGTTTTTCTGCTTGTCATTCTTATTTTCCAGGTAGTGTTGTGTCATATGGCTCTTGTAAATGATCTTTTTCTCTCTCCACAGGAGGATTGTGAAGCAGAAAATGTGTGGGAGATGGGAGGCTTAGGAATCTTGACCTCTGTCCCTATAACACCCAGGGTAGTTTGCTTTCTCTGTGCCAGTAGTGGGCATGTAGAGGTAAGATCTCCTGCTTCTTGGTACCCCAGACAGTATGAGAGATTATTTTGCTGTGATGAAAGAAATCATTATATTCTGTTTCGTTGGTTTATAGCAGGCACTATACCGTTTAAACCAGCAATTGAAATGTTATTGTTTTTTAGAAACTTCAGGAAGGAGTCTGCTTTTTATTAGAGTAGCAGTTATTAAGTGTGAAAAGTTTCAACAGTTTCATTTCTTATAATAGAGTTCTGATTTTTCTTCTAGGTATCCAAACAAATGATAAATGCTTTTCTAGAAAAAGAATTGCTGTTGGTAGTCATTTTATAGTTTTGAATAGCAAAACTACCTTGTCTGTAAAGAGCTCTCAGCAATTAATAAGAAAAAGGAATAACACCCAGTTTTTAAAAGTAGTCTAAAGACAGGAATATATAATTCACAAAATGAGAAGTAACAACATGGTGTGTGGGGAATGTCAAACTTTCCTATTACCATACACTGTAAATTAAAACATGATAAAAAGGATCAAATGTAAATGGAGCCTTCCTGTTTCTAAAAATCTAGTTAGAATCTTTCTGAGAAGATTGTTTGGAAATATATATTTATCTTTAAAATAGGTATACCCTCTAACCCAGCACTTGCACTCCAGGCATTTATCTTGAGGATATAATTAGGTAACCTGGCAAATATGTATAGGTATGTATATATGTGTTTCTATATGTATATGTATTTGTCTGTACATATGATAAACAGAAGGGTTTATTTCAGTATTTATGATAATGAAAAACTGGAGACAACTCCAGAAGTTATCAATAAGGGGCTGCTACCTTGGTTAAAATAATTATAAGACATGTATATAATGGCAAATATCGAGTCCTTAAGATAATATAGGTTCATATTGACATGGAAAGATATCCATGACACATCACTGAGTTAAAAGCATTTCACAGAATAGTATGTAAAGCACAATCCCATTTTGGTTTGGAAAAATGTTTTTGAAATATACACATAGGAAAAATTCTGAACGATTTACACCAAAATCTTAAGCATGTAGTCAGATTATTGGTGACTTTTGTTATTTTCTTTATTTTTTTTGAGTGTTTTCACAGTAAGTATTTGCCACCTGTACAATAAAGGAGAAAAAGATAGCACAGTTCTAAATAGGAAAGAGTAATATTTTCATCCATGTAATTCTCAATTCCTGAATACCTCCTTAGCTTATTATCTCCTGTGTATTCTGAGGTCATAAAACCCAAAGCCAAGTTGTAATCCAGATGTTAAACAATCACTGGCTAAGAGATTCAGTCCTGCCCACTTGCTATTTTAAACTATGCATTAGCAATATTACAAATTATTGCCTGCTATTCATTCTTTGGGCTTCCCTGGTGGCTCAGATGGTAAGGAATCTGCCTGCAATACAGGAGACCTGGGTTGGATCCCTGGGTTGGGAATATCTCCTGGAGAAGGGCATGGCAACTCACTCTAGTATTCTTGCCTGGAGAATCCGCATGGACAGAGGAGCCTGGCAGACTCTAGTCCATGAGACTGCAAAGAGTCAGACATGACTGAGTGACTAAGCACAGCACAGCACATTCATTCTTTGCTTCCCCGTGGCTCAGTGGTAAAGAATCTGACTGCCAATGCAAGAGATGCAGGTCTAATCCCTGTTCCGGGAAGATCCCCTGGAGAAGGAAGTGGCAACCTGCCTCCAGTATTCTTATTTGGAAAACCCTATGGACAGAGGATCCTGGCAGGCTACAGTCCGTGGGGTCACAAAAGAGTCAGACACAACTCAGCGACTGAATAACATCAATTCATTCTTTAAGGAAATATTTTCTTAGTGCCTGTTACAAACAATATATTGTTCTAAGTGCTGAGGTTGCTTTAGATAGCACTGAAACTAAGACTATTCAGTCTGAAAGTGCCAGGCATCTACTGTATCTCTTTTCCTACTTAATCTAAGGCTTTACATGCGCACACATGCTCTCCACAGGAATAACTTAATTTTGTAACACCAGTACTTCAGCTTCTGTGTTAAAACAGATTGCTTTTTTTCCCAGAGTATAATTGCTCCAATTTAAATTGTGTAGCTGTGCATAGCAGTCCCACAGGATTCCTAAAAACTGAATTAGCAAATGAACAGCCCACTGCCCACACTGCACTCCTAAAGCACAACCAGTGATTGGTGAACTCTCCCACCACTGAAACCTTTTCTATTGACATGATTTCGGATTTACAGAAAAGCTGCAAGAATGGTACAAAGAATTTCCATATACCCTCTACCTGGATTCTCCAAACATTAATATTTGTAGTTTACCTTATCCTTTTCTCTTTGTATATGTATTTTACAGAATAAGAAATAAAATATATATGTTTTACATGTAGACATTTTTTCTTAAATTTGAGAGCAAGTTGCAGACGTGCCCTTTTAAAAACCGCTAAATATTACACGGTGTATTTCCAAGGACATCCTCTTATATAATCACAGTATAATTATCAAAATCAAGAAATTAACATTGGCATATGACAGTTATCTAAGTAGACTTTATAGTTTTGACCCACTAATTCTTTTACGGCAAAAGAAAATTATGAGTCACCCTCATTTGAATTTTTGAAAATCCCTGTTTCAGAATGAGAATAACATGTTTCTAAAATAAGAGATGGGAAGGACAAACCAGAACTTACAGTTGTTTAGAAGGTTGTAGATAACCTTTAAAACCCTCCCTATTTCCCTGTACCACAGGCTTTTACGTTGCCTTAGTGCTTTATTGATAACTTCTTTTATGATACTTAGCACATTCTATTAAATTTTTAGATTCTATATCTATCTATTTTATTTTATTTTATTTAAGAATGTTTATTTATTTAGCTGCACCGGGTGTTAAGTTACAGCATGCAGGATTTTTTAGTTGTGGCATGTGAACGAACTCTTAGTTGTGGCATGTGGGATCTAGTTCCCTGACCAAGGATGGAACCTGGGCCCCCTGCCTTGCAAGTGCAGAGTCTTGGCCACTGGACCGCCGGGGAAGTCCCCACTTAGTTATTTTATAATTTTACTGTTACTGCTTTAGTCCTCTGAAACTCCTGCAGTTCCCAGTATTCTGCTTTTGTTTTAACATGATCACTGCTTAGTGAACATATTGAATAAAAAGTATATACTACTGGACTTCTAAAGGTCAAAATAAGCAGGTAGGATTTGGTTGATGTTTCTGCATGGTACTTGATGACCTCTGTGCTCCCGTCTCACCCTAGTTTGTGTATTGCCAAGTCTGTTGTGAGCCCTTCCACAAGTTCTGTTTGGAGGAGAACGAGCGCCCTCTGGAGGACCAGCTGGAAAACTGGTGTTGTCGCCGCTGCAAGTTCTGTCACGTCTGTGGGAGGCAGCATCAGGCTACAAAGGTACACAGCTCGGTGAGGGCATCTCGCAGCATATTACTCTCTGTCTTCGTTTCTGCCTTTTAATTTAGAATTCTGTACCTATATTTTTTCTCTGTTGGCTTAGTCTGGTTTGACTATTTAACCCAGTGTAATCAGTTGCCATCAATACAGCAGAAAATGTGCTATTTGATAAAATCCTCAAACCTGCTTCATCAAAATATTTATCACTGAGTACCTTTGGCAGGAAATAAATCTGTATGCCTTGAGGGTAATTTATGAGGAAGTTTAAACTGTTAGAGTGATGTGCTAGATTTACCTGAGAAGGATGAAATGGGGTACTAAGTGGCAGGTGGTCACTGGAGGTGAGATGACACCCACCGTCTTGCTCTCTTATTTTCCTACAGCAGCTGCTGGAGTGTAACAAGTGCCGAAACAGCTATCACCCTGAGTGCCTGGGACCAAATTACCCCACCAAACCCACAAAGAAAAAGAAGGTCTGGGTGAGTACACACAGTGTGGACTCTTAAGGATCGTCTTGGGGCTGGGCTGTGGGGCTTGCACCAGTTGTAAGAGGAATATCCTGCTTGAGGGAAGAGGAGCCGTTCCAGTCGGGAAGCCAGCTCTGGAAATGGATTTTTTTAAGATCTTCTTAAATAAGAAGAGATATTAAAAATAAGAAGTTCGAATTGACTTTCCATCTCTTCCAGATCTGTACCAAGTGTGTTCGCTGCAAGAGCTGTGGATCCACGACTCCCGGCAAAGGGTGGGATGCACAGTGGTCTCACGATTTCTCACTGTGCCATGATTGTGCCAAACTTTTTGCTAAAGGTAACTCAGAAAAGCTAGCTTTGTCAACTTTTAGAGGTTGTTCTTAGTGTTTGGGAAGTGAAGTGGACACTGCAGTGGAAAGACCATTCTTGTCAAGGATGCCATTTAGACACATTTCCTGAGTTCCTGGTCTTGCTCTTTTCTTTATACACGGAATTGTAGCAACTAGAAAAGTTTTCTTATCTTTCAGGGCGTGAATTAAGGAGATTTTTTTTTTGACAGGAAAGTTGGATTTATTGGTGGGCATGAGTAAGGATGGGACACCACCAAGGTTGTCATGCATGCGAGACTCGCCATTTATCCAAGGGGCCACAATTAGGGATATATTTGATCCCCCCCACACACACACAGCCATCTGGGATAAGCTGCTTTTGAGGAAGAAGAGCCGTTCAGTAGAGAAACAGAAAAACATTTGAAACCATGCTTTCAAATTCATCCCTGTAACACTTAATAAGTCCCTGTTTCTTAGAGATGTGGCTCTTCTGGCAGCCAGAGAACTTGAACTTGGCCCTGCAGAGGGCCTCAATCACAGGCTCCTTGTTCTGCAGCTTGGTGCAGATGGACATTATAATTGGCCAATGTGGACCCTGGGCACTGTGCCTTGGGGCTCTCCAGAGGCTCCTGATACAGTTGTCTGGAGCTTGGATTGGGAACATGCCAGTCATGAATGTCCACTGGAAAGGGCTGTCTCTAAGATCCGTTAGGGCAACCTGTACGGGTAACAGACTGCCTATACTACCAAGGAGGCTGCTGTGTGCAGCGAGTGCACACTGGGCCCCCATGGGGAGAAGGGCACAGTCTGCTTAATTGGCTGCAAAGGGGACTGTTTACAGTAACTCACCACAAAGAAATGCTCTAAAGCATTACTTCCCAAAGTGAGGTAAATGCATTTGATTGTTTCAGAAGTGATTGTAGGTGATAGTGAGTCCAGGATTTTAACAGTTGTGTTAGAAAAAATTTATAGCCAATACATTAAACTGACTTAGGATAATAATGATATAAAGTTCACTATTGAAGTTACTTAAATTAAGCAAATCAACATTGTATGTTAAGTAAAAAATAATAGGTGATACACAGATAAACTGAAGAAGATTGTATACTTTCCTGAATTTTAGGAAGCACTGCTCTAAACTCTAATGTAAAAGCACTAGGAATAAGGGAGAAGTATAAATTGTGTCTTTTACTCCCATTACCTTCTCCCCTTTTTTAAAAAATTTAAACATTTCTTTCGAATGTTTAAGAGAAAAAGTTCTGTCTTCCACTCTTTTTCTGTTCTTTTTTTTTTTTTTTTTAATGAAAAATTTATTTTTTTTTTTTTTTTTTTTCCTTTTTTTTAAATTTTACTTTACAATTCTGTATTGGTTTTGTTATCTGTAAAAGCTACCTTGTGACCTTTAAAAATGGGTCTAAAGAAGAGAACTAGTGGAATATTCTGTGAGCTCAGAATAATCCTGACACTTTACACATGTGTGAACATTTCATGGTAGATGCAGGCTGGCATTTGTAAGTAGTTTCAGAAGCAGACTGTGGTGGCTTACATTTTAGCTCAGATTGGCCATATGTTAGTCAAGGGCGTTAGAGGCATTGGTGTGTGAACCAAAGCCCTGATGAAAACTTTGCTTTGCTTTCAGGAAACTTCTGCCCTCTCTGTGATAAGTGTTATGATGATGATGACTATGAGAGTAAGATGATGCAATGTGGGAAATGTGATCGATGGGTCCATTCCAAATGTGAGAATCTTTCAGGTACAGAAGGTTGGAGTCTTTTTATTACAATTTCCTTCTTTCTTGGTACACTGCGCTAGTAGCCCCAAAGTACTATAAACATAACATTACAGTAGTGCTGTTACTTGAAGTCTTTTTAAGTTTATTTTTTGGTCTCTAAAATAAGATCATTGTATTACATTGTGCTCATTTACCTTGAACACGTTCTTTAAAATACTTAAATGCTGTCCTTTGTGGATACCATAACCTGTTGGCTCTCCAATAGCTGAATCCTGAGTTAGTGGTAATACTGTCCCTTTGGAGATCAGTACGTATGAGTTCTTAGGGGGTGTGAGAGACTTAATAATGTTTCTAACATATAGCCCAATGTTAAGTTCAGTGGAATAACTTCCTTTTCCCCCTCTTCCACTATGAGAGCACCTTGTCACTGTAGGTTTTTGTCTCCTCAGATGAGATGTATGAGATTCTGTCTAATCTGCCGGAGAGTGTGGCCTACACGTGTGTGAATTGCACAGAGCGGCACCCTGCGGAGTGGCGACTGGCCCTTGAGAAAGAGCTTCAGATCTCGCTGAAGCAAGTACTGACAGCCTTGTTGAACTCTCGGACCACCAGCCACCTGCTGCGCTACCGACAGGTAGGCCCAGGTGTCGTTCTGTATCCTGAGAACTTGTTCTTTGGCCTTTTTTACCTCATCGTGGAATGTGTTGGTTTTTGTGCCTGTGTGCTTCTTAATTTGTTTTCATTTGCTTCATTCTTCATTTAGATTTGTAGAGTTCCTTGTTTTGGCCTTAGGCCAGTAAGAAAAACTTCAGCACCAAGAGTGAAATGTTTCTCTGGGGTAAAAAGAAGGAAGGGGCCACGTCTCTTTCAGAAGTCTTGCTGTTGTAATACGAAATCTAAACTTTGTATTCTGAAGGCTACGGGGAGTCAATGAAGGACTTCACTCAAAAGAGTAACCTGATGAGAATTACTTTTTCAGTTCAGTTAAGTTGCTCAGTCATGACTGACTCTCTGTGACACCATACACTGCAGCACGCCAGGCCTCCTCGTCCGTCTATCACCAACTCCCGGAGTTCACTCAAACTCATGTCCGTTGAGTCGGTGATGCCATCCAACCATCTCATCCTCTACTGCCCCCTTGTCCTGCCTTCAATCTTGCCCAGCATCAGGGTCTTTTCAGATGAGTCAGTTCTTTGCATGAGGTGGCCGAAGTATTGGAGTTTCCAGCTTCAGCATCAGTCCTTCCAATGAATATTCAGGACTGATTTCCTTTGGGAGGGACTGGTTGGATCTCCTTGCAGTCCAAGGGACTCTCAAGAGTCTTCTCCAACACCACAGTTCAAAAGTATCATTTCTTCAGCGCTCAGCTTTCTTTATAGTCCAACTCTCCCATCCATACATAACTACTGGAAAAACCATAGCTTTGACTAGATGGACCTTTGTTGGCAAAGTAATGTCTCTGCTTTTTAATATGCTGTCTAGGTTGCTTTTTAGGGGAGGAAAAAAAAAAAACCTGTAACAATGACTTGAGTGAGACGGAAAATTGGTGAGGACTGAGCCTAGAGGTGGGAGCCATGGTTGGGAGGCAGGTATAGTGCTTTAGGTTAGAGGGAGCAGGGTGGTGGCCTGATCTACGAGGGTGGTAGTGGGGCCAGAGGCCCTGGACAGTTGCAGGTCTCCTCAGGACACAATTTGAAAATCAGTACGTTTTGTCCATTCAAGTACTGAATTATACATGAATTTGTCATTGGGAACACAGGTATAATGTTGGAAGAACCACGTAGCTAACTTTAACTCAGAGCTAAGCCGCTGCTCTCTCTTTTTTAAAAATAATTTTATGTATTTATTTATTGTTGGCTCTGCTGGGTCTTTACTGCTTCATGGGCTTTTCTGTGATTGTAGCAAATGGGCTGCTCACTAGTTGTGATGCACAGGCTTCTCATCGAATTGGCTTCTCTTGTGGTGGAGAACGGGCTCTGCCTCTAAGCCGGCAGGTTTCAGTAGCTGCAGCACGTGGGCTCAGTAGTTGTGGCTTTGCATTCTAGAACACAGGCTCAGTAGTTGCGGCATGTAGGATCTTCCCAGTCCATGGATTGAACCCATGTCTCCTGCATTGCCAGGTGGATTCTTTACCACCAAGCCACCAGGGAAATCCTGCTTTATCTTTTAATAAAGTCTATTTTTTAAATAGGAAGTTAGTTGCTGTCTTACTCAAAAGGAATTAGACGGTTTCTGTTTCTTCGTACTAGGTTGGGAGTTACCAAGCAAAGCCCCAAGTTAGCCTAGCCAAGCTATTAGGTAGCTGGCTCATTTTAACTTTCCTTTTCTATTGTTTGAGAAATCTCTGATTATTTTCAAGTTCTTTGGGTTTTTATAATATGCATCATCCAGTTGGTGTTCAATTGCTAAATCGTGTCTGACTCTTTGCCACCCCATGGACTGCAGCATACCTGGCTTCTCTGTCCTTCACTGTCTCCTGGAGTTTGCTCAAATTCATGTCCATTGAGTCAGTGGATGCTATCTAACCATCTTGCCCTCTGCCACCTCCTTCTCCTTTGGCCTTCAATCTCCCAAAGTCAGGGTCTTTTCCGATGAGTCAACTTTTCACATCAGGTGGCCAAAGTATTCAAGCTTCAGCATCAGTCCTCCAATGAATATTCAGGGTTGATTCCTTTAGGATTGACTGATTTGATCTCCTTGCTGTCTGAGGGACTTTGAAGAGTCTTACCCAGCACCACAAGTCAAAAGCATCAATTCTTCGGTGCTCACCCTTCCTTGTGGTTCACCTCTCAGATCCGTACATGAATACTGGAAAAACCATAGCTTTGACTATACGGACCTTTGTCAGCAAAGTGATGTCTTTGCTTTCCCAGTTTCTATTCATTTTTAAAATAGAATTTCCATGGGTATACCTCATTTTCAGTGTTACATAAAATAAACATATTTCCTGACAACAGGCTGCCAAACCTCCGGACTTAAATCCTGAGACAGAGGAGAGTATACCTTCCCGTAGCTCCCCAGAAGGACCTGATCCACCAGTGCTCACTGAGGTCAGC
This sequence comes from Oryx dammah, assembly GCF_014754425.2. Taxonomy (NCBI): domain Eukaryota; kingdom Metazoa; phylum Chordata; class Mammalia; order Artiodactyla; family Bovidae; genus Oryx; species Oryx dammah. Next base: position 28,397,896 of record NW_024070201.1, read on the forward strand.
AAACAGGAAGATCAACAGCCTTTAGATCTGGAAGGAGTCAAGAGGAAAATGGACCAAGGGAACTACACATCTGTGGTATGTCTATACAGCAAACTACCCAAATTTCCAATGCCAGTTTAGCTTCCTTGAGTCTTTCTAGAGATGAGTCTGGATGTTAGCACTAAAAGACAATTTATTAGCATTAAAAAATAAAAATACGTGTGTTTTTTAGTTCTGTGTTTTGGAAGATGGGTTATGATAGAAAGGGTATTGTCTTTTTATTTGACTTTCATCTGAGTTCTTTTAAAGTTATTTTTATATTAAAACTGTTTATGCAGAAATGCTAATGTGACGGTAACGGGTTTGCCTCTTGTGAGATACACCTGAATAATGTGTCTTTTTACATTGGATGTTTATTTGAAGATAGAAGTCTTTTAATTTTATGGTTTAAAGAATGTGTAGGAAATGATCGTCCGTTGTCTCATATCCATCGTTCATTTGTTTATTCATTTCAGTCTAAGTGAAAAATCATGGCCCAGTGTTTATTTGCATTCTTGCCTTATTAGTCTGGCATCTCCTGATTTCTGCAAGTTAACTATGGACTAAATCCCAGAGGCCTCCACTAAAGAGAAATGATACCATATTAAATTAGGGTGTCCATTTTCTGTTGGATCTCTTTGCTGGATGAGTTAGGAGGGGAAAGGAAGTGATTCTGAGAGCACACTATTCTATGAATAATTAATACTTTCTTTTTGTATACAGTTGGAGTTCAGCGACGATATCGTGAAGATCATTCAAGCAGCCATTAATTCAGACGGAGGGCAGCCAGAGATTAAAAAAGCCAACAGCATGGTCAAGTCCTTCTTTATTCGGGTGAATGATGTTAATAGTTCATGTCTTTGATACTTAATCTGTGAGTTGTTACCCCAGGAACAGAACAGACTTGTTCTTGTCTGTGTTTTGCTTTGCCATGTGTGTAAATTATTTTGGTTTAATTAGTTCCTCTGATTTTTTGGGAGGAGATTGGTGAGGTCCCAGAGAAGATGGACTTTCTCTTGGTGTGGGCTGAAATCATCCTTATATTGACAGAGAAGCTGGTGTGAAGTTGTTAGTTTTTATGTGCTTTCCAAATGAATGGTCACATGCTTACATTTTGTTTATTTCTCTGTTAGCAAATGGAACGTGTTTTTCCATGGTTCAGTGTCAAAAAGTCCAGATTTTGGGAGCCAAATAAAGTATCAAGCAAGTGAGTAAATTCAGTTATTACTTTTTTTCCTCCTCATCAGACATCTGAGTTTTCTTAAATTTTTATATTGAGGTTTTATTTTAGACTCGGTGTTATTATTGAAGATTAATCAGTTGAATGCCTTTTTATTGCTGGTTTAGAGACAACATTTACTGTTTATTGTAATCTGTTGCCCTTTTATTCTTTATGTATCTGTTATGTTTTAGGGAACTTGTGGCATATATACAGTACATGTTATATATATATATATATATATATATCCTAGTGATTGGGCTAATTGTAACGACGTTCTATTTTATTTACTTCGAATGATGCTCTCAACAGTTTCTGATTCTCCATATTTAACCTTAAACTTTTATTTATTCCAGTAAATCCTTTTGATTTTCAGGGTTATCATTTGTTTCTAGAAGTGTAACCAAGAGTCACAATACATCAGGATTTTATTTTTTAAAATAATAAAGTCCTGTGTAGGCAGTTTTCAAATTCTGTGATTTGTTCTTATATACTGCACAGGCTCAAGACCTGATGATATCAAGAATTTGACTGTTTTGTTCAGTTTTGGGTATCTTGTAGGAGTTCAATAAATACCTGTTGAATCCATTGTTTCCAGCAGTGGGATGTTACCAAACGCAGTGCTTCCACCTTCACTTGACCATAATTATGCTCAGTGGCAGGAGCGAGAGGAAAACAGCCACACTGAGCAGCCTCCTTTAATGAAGAAAATCATTCCAGCTCCCAAACCTAAAGGGCCTGGAGAACCAGACTCACCAACTCCTCTGCATCCTCCTACACCACCAATTTTGAGTAAGACACCAAATGAAGACATGTTATCCATTTCTAAGTGCAAATGATTGACTTTGTGAATCTAAATTTAATGTAATTCCATACTGGAAAACTTTCAGGTGATCCTTAAATGTAATGAAATCATTTTTGTTTCACTTGGAATGTTACCAAACAATTGATACAAGTATCAGTTTCTGTTACAATGTACTCATTGTATTCATTTCTGTTACAGTGTAACAGAAAGCAGATAGTAAGATAGCATTACTTGGAAAGTGTTTTCTAGGCTATAGACTATTTAAGCTATGTTGTTTTCCTTTTTTACTGGTAATCAGACATGGTGTTAACAGTTTTAACTGGATGTCTTTTGGGTTCCAAGGTACTGATAGGAGTCGAGAAGATAGTCCGGAACTGAACCCACCCCCAGGCATAGAAGATAATAGACAGTGTGCATTGTGTTTGACGTATGGTGACGACAGTGCTAATGTAAGTACCTGGGTGCACGGAGTTGTGCTTAACAGACTAACCCATGATGAACTATTTCTGTCTAAACTTGGTGACCAGTTTAGACTTTTTATTTAATGAATAAAATGAATATTTGTCACTTAGTCTGTGGTACTTGTGATTTTTTTCTATAGCTGATTTAGTTGATTTAAAAGATGACTTACCTTATATTAATATGCTGATTTCTCATTAATGTCTATAGGCAGTTTCTCAAAAAAGACTTTTATGAGAGTCAATAAAATAGAAGTTGCACATTAAATAGCTGTGTCTAATGTAGTTAGCAGTGTGGCTAAGATTCCTAGTTCTGACAGATTGCCTGGATTCACTTCTGTGCTTGGCCGCCTACTTGTTGACCTTGGTAAGGAGCTTAACCTCTGACCCTCAGTTTCATTTTTTAAATAAGGATAGTAATTCTTACCTCAGAATGGTTATGAAGATTAAAGGAAATAATGTATGTAAAGCCTTTTGTAGGGCCTGCCTGGCACATAGTAAGGTTATAATTTTTTTAAAAAACATTTTTAATGCAAGCTGAGAGAACTGGCTTTGAAAAATGGTTTTTAAAGAAGTCAGTGGGCACTTCTATAAACTTAACACATTGCTTGTTTTTTAATTGTTTATGTTTATAAAATATTTCCAGTCTATGGAAAAGGTAAAGAGTTGAAAAGTGAAAAGAAAGAAACTTCTAATTTTGATTTTTGTTTGCACCCCTGAGTTAAAGAATTTGAATTGATTTACTGAAGTTATCCTGACTCAGGTAAAGCCAATACCAAGGAAAACCCTATTTGATGTTACATTCTTTAAAGAAAAAAGGAAATCTCTTTGTTTCACAGGATGCTGGCCGTTTGCTTTACATTGGCCAAAATGAATGGACACATGTAAATTGTGCTTTGTGGTCAGCAGAAGTGTTTGAAGATGATGATGGATCACTAAAGAATGTGCATATGGCTGTGATCAGGGGCAAGCAGCTGGTAAGAACTTGTGGGTGAATGTCATGGAAAAGACTCCCTTTCAGTTTCCAGATGTTCTTTCTGAGGCTCAGTGCTGCCTTGCTGATGTTTCTCTTGGTTCCTTCAGAATGGTTTAGCCAGCAGCAAATATTGGTGTGCATTGTAGGCAGATTGCTATTCTGACCCTTGGAGGATGGGTGCAAAAGAAATAGGAAATAGTCTTATCTGGTTAGAGAGATAATTCAGATGCTCAGGAAAGGTATCCATTTAAGTGGTTTAGACAAAATGACCTCAAAGGTTCCAGTTGAATCAGCACTCTGAGGCTCCTTAGGATAAACCCATAAAGTACATACACAAAGAAGGGCTGTAGAAAATGATTAGTAGCAGCTGAGAGTAATCAGAAAAGGCCATGAAGGAGTAGAATTTTTAAAGCTGTGTTTTGAAGGAGGGGAGAAAATGAAGGATTATCAGAAGGCAACAAAAATAGCACATGCATAAGAAACGTAAGTGAAGTATGTGGAGGACACAAAGCAAAAGTCTTCCCTGGAGAGGAGCCCAGTTTGTGACTATGACAGAATGAAGTGGCAACATACAGCCTGGCTGAAGAAAATCTTTGCATCATATAAATTCATCAATTAAGCCTACTAATTAACAACCACTATGTTTCTGACTAGTATAATCGTTCTAGAACTAAGTTCTTTTGGATATAATAGCTTTCTTCCAAGATGATTTTTTTAACAATGATGTTCAAGGTTTCATTTTCTCTGAAACAGTTGTGCATCTTAGGAAAACCTGTTTTGATCCAAGTTCTAAAGCAAAATCATCATATTTAAATTTAATCATTCTAGGTCGCATGGGCTGTGGGAAAGAAAGGATTTGTGGAGGAGTCTTTATGGCTCATACCACTTCTCTGTAATTCAGCAGATTACAATAACAGTGAACTGTGGGAAACCCAAAATGGGGTGACTCTGTAGAGAAGATGGAGAATGGCTAAAACATCTGAAAGTCTGACTCAGACTCTGTTCTTTTTGGATTGTTAGAGATGTGAATTCTGCCAAAAGCCAGGAGCCACTGTGGGTTGCTGCCTCACATCCTGCACCAGCAACTATCACTTCATGTGTTCCCGAGCCAAGAACTGTGTGTTTCTGGATGATAAAAAAGTGTATTGCCAACGACATCGGGATTTGATCAAAGGCGAGGTGAGCTTTAGTTGCTTTTTGAATTATCTGGGAAAAGAGGCTGAAAATATTAATAGCAAGGTGATGAGCTATATTACAACTTCCTACTAGGTGCTCCTAGAATCACCTCCTCTTGGGACAATTATCAAAGGCTCTGCTAGGGAAACAGAAGAGTGATTTAGAGATACACCTTGTCTTTTCTGCTGAGTCAATATCCCGAGAATAGTAAGGGAGAGCCTAACAGCTACCCTGGCCTTTCATTTAAGGTGGTTCCTGAGAATGGATTTGAAGTTTTTAGAAGAGTGTTTGTGGATTTTGAAGGAATCAGCTTGAGAAGGAAGTTTCTCAATGGATTAGAACCGGAAAATATCCACATGATGATTGGTAGGACATGGGCCTTGGTTGCTGGGGAGGCTGGCTGTATCACTGAGGTACTTAAGTCTTCAGTTACAAAGTGGGCCTTCTCATAGTCACCTCTAATCGGTTCTTCTTTCCTTACTCAGGCTCCATGACAATTGACTGCTTAGGGATTCTGAATGATCTCTCTGACTGTGAAGATAAGCTCTTTCCTATTGGATATCAGTAAGTAACTCTGTGGGGAGAAGACAGCAGCCCTACCACATGAGCACCCTGAGGCAGTGAGTGGGTCATGCGATGTAGAGCCATACTTGTTAGCAACTTTTAAGTAATTGCTTTTTTTTTGTTTTGCAACATCTCGTAGATTGGGGCTCAGGTATTGTTTTATGTCAGCTAGATCCAATTGTAGAAGGAAAGAATTGTTGACATAATTTCAGAATCATTTCCAAATAAAACCTAAAAAATACCAGGTCAGTCTTTTTTAGGAATCCACTAAATTCCATTCACTTCAGTTCATAAGTCCAGTTTGTTGTCAGGTATCAAACATCTTATGCCTCTGTCCTCCTTTTACATTTTACATTTTATCGGTCCTTCTGAAAATATAAACCCCCACAATAACAATCAGATTCTCCAGTAAGAATTTATAATCTCCCATAGGCAGCAAATTGTTTAAACTTCTAGCAAACTGGCGATATAAATTTAAAATTCCCTTTCTCTCTCTTCTGCTTTGGAGTCTCATTTTTTCTATATATATGCCAGTTTATTCTGCATTTCAGTTCTGTCAACACTCTCTCCTCCACATCTAGGTGACAGCTGTTTGTGTAAAGCACTAGGGTCCACCAGCATCTAGCTGATTTAAAGCGGTTACATTTCTCTTGTGTCATGGGACTTTTCTTGCAAAGGAAACATGTCAGGTGTGATCTTTCCTCACTTTGTATACATTGTGGGCCAGTTATCCCTTCCTAAAGGCCCATAACTATGTCTTGTAATAGTTAGTGGGTTTTTTTCTTTGCATTTTAGGATATTTTACTAATTTTTCCCCTGCTTACAACACAGTAAAAAAAGATTTGATGCCGTTTTCAAGGGGCCAGGAAAAAAATCAAGAACTTAAAAAAACTCAGAAAACCCTAACTAGGGGACTCTCTATTATTAGAGAAAGCTAAATTCTGTAAATCAGGGAGACCAGGGAACCTTGGCTGAGAAGGGGTTTTGACAGACTCAGTATCTGCTTCTGTCCTCTCACTGACGGTGATCGTCACCATCTGCGTGCAGGTGTTCTCGGGTGTACTGGAGCACCACGGATGCCCGCAAGCGCTGTGTGTACACGTGCAAGATCGTCGAATGCCGTCCTCCGGTGGTAGAGCCAGATATCAACAGCACTGTTGAACATGATGAAAACAGGACCATCGCTCACAGTCCACCATCTTTTGCAGGTTACTCTTTAAAAAATGTTTTATTGGAATGTAATTGCTGTATAATATTGTATTAGTTTCTGCCATACATGAAAGTGAAATCAGTTATAGGTATACATATATCCCCCTTCATTTTTTAGATTTCCTTCCTATTTAGATCACCACAGAGCATTAAGTAGAGTTCCTGTGTTATACAGTAGGTTTTTATTAGTTATCTCTTTTATATATAGTAGTATATATATGTCAATCCCAATTTCCCAGTTCATCCCATGCCCTTCTCCCTTTAGTTTGTTCTCTACCTTTGTGTCTCTCTTTCTGCTTTGCAAATAAATTTATTTGTACCATTTTTCTAGATTCCACATATAAGTGATACAGTATTTGTTTTTCTCTTTCTGACTTACTTCACTTTGTATGACGGTCTCTAGGTCTATCCACGTCTCTGTAAGTGGTAATGTTTCATCCCATTTTAACGGCTAAGTAATGTCCCATTGTATATATGTACCATATCTTTATCCGTTCTTCTGTTGGTGGATACTTAGGTGGCTTCCATATCCTGACTACTGTAAATAGTGCTGTAGTGAACACTGGTGCATGTATCTTTTTGAATTATGGTTTTTATCAGGTATATGCCCAGGAGTGGGATTGCTGGGTCATATGATAGTTCTGTTTTTTGTTTCTTTGAGGAACCTCCATACTGTTCTCCATCATGGCTGTACCAATTTATATTCCCACCAACAGTGTAGGAATGTTCCCTTTTCTCCATATCCTCTCCAGCATTTATTGTTTGTAGATTTTTTGATGATGGCTATTATGACCAGTGTGAAGTGATATCTCATTGTAGTTTTATTTTGAATTTCTCTGATGGTTAGTGATGTTGAGCATCTTTTCATGTGTGTGTTTGCCATCTGTGTGTCTTCTTTGGAGAAATGCCTGTTGAGGTCTTCTGCCCATTTTTTCATTGTTTGTTTCGATACTGAGCAGCATGAACTGTTTGTGTATTTTGGAGATTAATACCTTATCAGTTGCTTCATTTGGAAATATTTTCTCCCATTCTGAGGACTGTCTTTTCATTTTGTTTGCAAAAAAGTTGGGAGTTGAATTTGATTTGGAGGAATACTCTGATTGAAGGGTAGGGAAAAGGCATTGCTCTGTAAGGTGGCATTTGTTTCTGTTTTGGTATTTATCTGATAGCTGGCTTTTTCTTGGCTCATTTGTTTGATTTTTTTATATATATTTTAATTAAACTTTTTTAGTAAGAGTTTTTATTTTTTGCCACAGAAATTTCACCCAAGGAAAGTCAAAACACAGCAGAAATTGTAAGTCCTCCATCACCAGATCGACCTCCTCATTCCCAAACCTCTGGTTCCTGTTTCTATCACGTCATCTCAAAGGTCCCTAGGATTCGAACACCCAGCTATTCTCCAACACAGAGATCTCCTGGCTGTCGACCACTGCCTTCTGCAGGTAAAGGACTTCACTGACCTACTCAACCCAACAAGGTCAGCTCAAGATTAGTTTGTAATCCTTTCAGGCAACTTTATCTTAATGATGTTTGCCAATTGAAAATATTGATTTTCTGTTACCTGTTAACATACATAGACAAGTCATTGAAACCAGAGACTACAACACATTTATCCTATCTGTAATAGATTTTGTTACTTTTTCTCTTTCATTTAGGAAGCCCTACCCCAACCACTCATGAAATAGTCACCGTGGGTGACCCTTTACTCTCCTCTGGACTTCGAAGCATTGGCTCCAGGCGTCACAGTACTTCTTCCTTGTCACCCCAGCGGTCTAAGCTCCGGATAATGTCTCCGATGAGAACTGGGAGCACTTACTCCAGGAACAGTGTCTCCTCTGTCTCCACCACAGGGGCCACTGCGGATCTGGAGTCAAGTGCCAAAGGGGTCGATCATGTCTTAGGGCCACTGAATTCTAATGCTAATTTAGGGCAGAACACTCCCACCTCTTCAAATTTGCAAAGGACAGCGGTTACTGTGGGCACTAAAACCAGTCACTTGGATGGCTCTTCATCTTTAGAAATGAAGCATTCCAGTGCTTCAGACTTGACATCCAAGAGCTCCTCTTTGAAGGGAGAGAAGACCAAAATGCCGAGTTCCAAGAACTCAGAGGGATCGGCCCATAATGTTGGTTACCCTGGCATTCCAAAACTGGCCCCACAGGTTCATAATGCAACAGCTGGAGAATTAAATGTTAATAAAATGGGCACTTTTGCTGACCTTTCTTCAGTGCCATTTTCTTCTAAAGAGGGCCTCCCCTTCCCACCACTCCATTTGAGAGGGCAGAGAAACGAGCGAGACCAACAGACAAATGGCAACCAGTCAGCAAACCCCAATCCCGATGAAGATGCTGAAGTCAAAACCTTGAAGCTGTCTGGAGTGAGCAGCAGATCATCCATTATCAATGAACATGTGGGAGCCAGCTCCAGAGATAGGAGACAGAAAGGGAAAAAATCTTGTAAAGAAACTTTCAAAGAAAAGCATTCCAGTAAACCTTTCTTGGAACCTGGTCAGGTGGCAACTGGTGAGGAAGGACACCTAAAGCCAGAGTTTGTTGATGAAGTGTTGACTCCTGATTTCATGGGGCAACGATCATGTAATAATGTTTCTTCTGAGAAGATTGGGGACAAAATCCATCCTATTCCAGGCGTCCCCAAAGCTCCATCCATGCAAGTGGAAGGGTCTGCAAAGGAATTACAGACGCCCCGGAAACGCACAGTTAAAGTAACACTGACACCTCTAAAAATGGAGAGTGAGGGTCAGTCCAAGAACACCCTGAAAGAAAGTAGTCCCATTTCCCCTTTGCAGATAGAGTCTGTGTCTCCAACAGAACCGGTTTCCGCCTCAGAAAGCCCAGGAGATGGTCCTGCGGCCCAACCAAGCCCCAATAATACCTCATCCCAGGATTCTCAAAGTAACAACTATCAGAATCTTCCGGTACAGGACAGAAACCTGATGCTTCCGGATGGCCCCAAACCTCAGGAAGATGGCTCTTTCAAGAGGAGATACCCCCGTCGCAGTGCCCGGGCACGCTCTAACATGTTCTTTGGGCTCACCCCACTCTATGGAGTAAGGTCCTATGGCGAAGAAGACATTCCATTTTACAGCAGCTCAACTGGGAAGAAGCGAGGCAAGAGGTCCGCTGAAGGACAGGTAGACGGGGCGGATGACCTGAGTACTTCAGACGAAGACGACTTATACTATTACAACTTCTCTAGGACAGTGATTTCTTCAGGTGGAGAGGAACGGCTGACACCGCATAATTTATTTCGGGAGGAAGAACAGTGTGATCTTCCAAAAATCTCACAGTTGGATGGCATTGACGATGGGACAGAGAGCGATACCAGCGTCACAGCCACAACTCGGAAGAGCAGCCAGATTCCAAAAAGAAACAGTAAAGAAAACGGAACAGAGAACTTGAAGATGGATCGGCCTGAAGATGCTGGGGAAAAGGAACATGTCATTAAGAGCTCAGTTGGCCACAAGAATGAGCCAAAGATGGATAACTGCCACTCCGTGAGCAGAGTGAAAGCACAGGGACAGGATTCCTTGGAGGCTCAGCTCAGCTCGTTGGAGTCAAGCCGCAGGGTCCACACAAGCACCCCTTCAGATAAAAACTTACTGGACACCTATAACACCGAGCTCCTGAAGTCAGATTCTGATAACAACAACAGTGACGACTGTGGGAACATCCTGCCCTCGGACATTATGGACTTTGTCCTGAAGAATACTCCGTCCATGCAGGCTTTGGGTGAGAGCCCAGAGTCCTCTTCGTCAGAACTCCTCAACCTTGGTGAAGGCTTGGGTCTTGACAGCAATCGTGAAAAAGACATGGGTCTTTTTGAAGTGTTTTCCCAGCAGTTGCCGACGACGGAGCCTGTGGACAGTAGTGTCTCCTCCTCCATCTCAGCGGAGGAACAGTTTGAGTTGCCCTTAGAGCTGCCATCAGATCTCTCTGTCCTGACCACCCGGAGTCCCACGGTCCCTAGCCAGAACTCCAGTAGGCTAGCCGTGATCTCAGACTCAGGAGAGAAGAGAGTAACCATCACAGAAAAAGCCTCCTCTGAAGGCGACTCCTCCCTGCTGAGTCCAGGAGTAGACCCCAGTCCTGAGGGCCACATGACTCCCGACCACTTTATCCAAGGTCACATGGATGCAGACCACATCTCCAGCCCTCCCTGTGGTTCTGTGGAGCAAGGTCATGGCAACAATCAGGACTTAACTAGAAACAGCAGCACCCCTGGCCTTCAGGTACCCGTTTCCCCTACTGTTCCCATCCAGAATCAGAAATACGCGCCCAACTCCACTGACAGCCCTGGCCCGTCTCAGATTTCCAATGCCGCTGTCCAGACCACTCCACCCCACCTGAAGCCAGCCACCGAGAAACTCATTGTTGTTAACCAGAACATGCAACCACTCTACGTCCTCCAAACCCTTCCGAATGGAGTGACCCAGAAAATCCAGCTGACCTCATCTGTAAGTTCGGCACCCAGTGTGATGGAGACAAACACATCCGTGTTGGGCCCCATGGGGAGTGGTCTCACCCTCACCACAGGACTCAACCCAAACCTGCCAGCCTCTCAGTCTTTGTTCCCTCCTGCTGCCAAAGGCTTGCTCCCCATGCCTCATCACCAGCACTTACATTCCTTCCCTGCTGCTACTCAGAGTAGCTTCCCCCCCAACATCAGCAGTCCTTCAGGCCTACTCATCGGGGTCCAGCCTTCTCCAGACCCCCAGCTTTTGGTTTCAGAAGCCAGCCAGAGGACAGACCTCAGTACCACGGTAGCCACTCCATCCTCTGGACTCAAGAAAAGACCCATATCTCGCCTGCAGACCCGAAAGAATAAGAAACTTGCCCCCTCTAGTACTCCTTCCAACATTGCCCCTTCGGACGTGGTTTCCAACATGACACTGATTAACTTCACTCCCTCCCAACTTCCAAATCATCCCAATCTCTTAGACTTGGGGTCACTGAATACGTCATCTCACCGAACTGTCCCCAACATCATAAAAAGGTCTAAATCTGGCATTATGTATTTTGAACAGGCACCCCTGTTACCGCAGAGTGTGGGGGGGACCGCTACCCCGGCGGCAGGCACTGCCACCATAAGCCAGGATACCAGCCACCTCACGACAGGGCCCGTGTCTGGCCTGGCCTCCAGTTCCTCCGTCCTGAATGTTGTATCCATGCAAACTACCACCGCCCCCACAAGTAGCGCATCTGTTCCAGGACATGTCGCATTAACCAACCCCAGGTTGCTGGGTACCCCGGATATCGGCTCCATAAGCAATCTTCTAATCAAAGCCAGCCAGCAGAGCCTGGGGATTCAAGACCAGCCTGTGGCTTTACCGCCAAGTTCAGGAATGTTTCCACCACTGGGGACATCACAGACTCCCTCTACGGGTGCGATGACAGCTGCACCCAGCATCTGTGTGCTCCCCTCTACCCAGACTGCAGGTGTCACAGCTGCTTCGCCTTCTGGGGAAGTGGAAGAACACTATCAGCTTCACCATGTGAACCAGCTCCTCGCCAGCAAAGCCGGGGTTCTCTCTTCCCAACGGGATCTTGATTCTGCTCCAGGGTCCCAGGGATCCAGCTTTACCCAGACCGTAGATGCTCCTAATCCCATGGGCCTGGAGCAGAACAAGGCTTTACCCTCAGCTATGCAAGCCAGCTCAGCCTCTCCAGGGGGTTCCCCATCCTCCGGACAGCGGTCAGCAAGTCCCTCAGTGCCAGGGCCCACGAAACCCAAACCAAAAATCAAACGGATTCAGCTGCCTTTGGACAAAGGGAGTGGCAAGAAGCACAAAGTTTCCCACTTGCGGACCAGTTCTTCTGAAGCACACATTCCAGACCAAGAAGCCAACATGACACCCCAGACCTCAGTCACAGGGTGAGAGATGCGGACCTCAGCTCCGTGGGGTCGAGGGGTTTCATGCTTTGGCTTAGAGGCTGTTGAAGTGGTCTTCTGGGAGGGACACGCCTCTGCCCAAGGTGCATTACTCAGGTTTTCTGGGCTTTGATTTTTTTTTCTCTTTCTCACAGTGGTAGTTTATAGAGTGATATTTAGTTCCATTCGTGGCAGTTTGTCCCGTGAACAGAACCACATCTTTAATCACTCTCTGCTCTGATTTAGAAGAGTGCTGCTGTTGGCTCATGTTTCCTTTTGCTGCGGCTCAGTTAGGAGACTAAGCGATGATTATTCCTGTCTGGAGGGCAAAACCACCTGTTGGAGATCCTCCTGGTGTCCTTTTCTGAAACATTATCATTAAAATATATGTAAAATACACAAGTGAATTTTTACTTAGGTATGCACCCACAAGGCTGCCATTTTGATCATAATATAAAATATTCCTAGTGTTCCAGAAGGCCCTGGTGCCCTCCCTTCAGTCAGTGCCTCCTCCTCACTGGCTGGTTAGACATACTGACCTGTATCACCACAGGTTAGTTTTCCCAGCCCATACATTTTATGTGATCCTGTTAGAGTCATTTCTTTAGACTGACCTCCATGTTAGGTACATATTTACTCTTGTTTTTCCTGAAAAGATCCAAACGATTCTGTTCCAGGACTCCAGGCGCAGAGGCTGAGCAGCAGGATACAGCTAGTGTGGAACAGTCACCACAGAAGGAGTGTGGGCAGCCTGCAGCGTGAGTACAAAACTTAGTTCCTAAAGATGAAACCCTCAGCTCTGTCCACCTCATTTTAGAATACAGTCCTTCCTGGTTTGTATTGATTTTTTTTTAATGGAATTAATACATGCTTGTAAAAAAAAACAAACAGAATTACTTAAATAGTAGATAAAGATTCCACATTCATCCTGCTTACCCTCTTCCCAGTTTATTGCCTAGAGGTAATCATTGCTTATAATTTGTTTTCATTCATGCCAACATTTCTGTGCATATTGATTTACAGGGTGTATTATGAATATGTATATATCTTTTTTACATAAAATGAATAATGCTGTACGTACCATTCGCTACTTGTTTGCTTCGCCTATTGTATTGTGTATATATTTTTGTGCCACTTCATTTAATGACTGCCTCCAGGTCCACTGTGTAGATGCTACAGTAATTTAACTAGTCTCCTGTTGATCTCCATCTGGATTGTTTGCACGATTTATTTAATTTTAAAAAGTGAAAATTGGTGTGGATTACTGGCTCATGCAGCCTGCTTTTGTTTTTAATTAAACCAGCTAGCTCACTTAAGCAACTCCAGAACTGCTTCTAACAAGTGTCTTTTTTTTTTCTGACACTTAAGGGTATGAGAAGAATTTCAAGAGCACAATCTACAGTTCCAAAAGCAGAACCTTAATGTCAGTGTTTGGGGAAGAATCTCTCTAAAGATAGTTGGCATTGTGTATCATGCAGTAGTGTGGTGGTGTGGCCATTCGGCAGGTTGTACACAGAGCATCCTGTGGTTCAAATCTCGTGTAACTGACAGCCGAATGGCAGGTTGTGGACAGTTTTTATCTTTGAATTGAAGAACTCGCTGCCGTTGCATCTCCTGTTTGGTTTTCTTTTCATGTAGGCAAGTGGCTGCTCTTCCTGAGATTCAGACAACACAGAATCCAGCACATGAACAAGAAAATTCAGGTATGTGGGCGGGTAACATGTTAGAATCAGAATTTCAAAGCCAGAAGCACTATAAGAATCACCTTGGGACTTCACCGGTAGTTAAGACTCCATGCTTTCAATGCAGGGGGCCCTGGTTCAATCGGTATCTAGTCAGGGAACTAGATACCACATGACGCAGCTAAGACCTCACAGGCCACAACTAAAGATCCCGCACGTCACAACCAAGACCCCGCACAGCCAAATAAATAACTAAATGTTTAAAAAAAAAAATCTCCTTCTCCACCTACTGATTTTCTAGATTAAAGGAAAAAGAAGTCAAAACCCTAAAAAACTTAGTGATTGACCAAAGGACAGCAGACTAAGACCTGTACTATAAATACTCGACTGCTCTGTGATAACAGCAGTGTGGCTTAAATAGTCACAAGTAGCTGCCTTCATCCTTAAGTTGTCACTAGTGAAAACCGAGAACCATTCTTATTATATAATATAGCCAGACATAGGTTATGACACCAGATACATCTCTATAGCACTTCCATCTGTCCTGATGCATTTCACTGATAAACAAGTAGTCACTTCAAGACTAGGGAGCTCTGGATATAAGTCTTTGCCCTTTTCCATTGAGGGGATTCCTGGAAGAAAACCAGGTAGAGAAAATGCTCAGGCATAAGGTTTGGGCAGTAGTCACATTCTGCTTATTTGCTGATTCCTGGAGGGGATTGATACGTCTCTGTGTCAGTGGGCAGTATGAAGGGTAGTAGCTGAGTGCAGACTCTGGAGCCATGTAGGTTGAAATCCCAGCTTTACCACATTAGCTGTACGAACTTGGATTCCTTGACCTCTCTCCATCTCAGTTTTCTCACCTTTAAAATTAAGACAATAATGACACCTGCCTCACTGGACTGTTCTGAGGTTTATCTAAGTTAATATAGAAAATTCCTGGAAGCATGCTTCATACATGTTAACCATTGTTATTTTTTAGCTTTGACTCTATTGAGGGCAATTACTTAGTGTAAAATGGTTAGATTATGATTATAGAAACTCACTAGAGAGACAGTATAACTTCACATAAAAATATGTGTATATATTCTTGTTTTTGTCATTTTCTAGCTCTAACCTCAGGCAAGCTGCTCCACTTCTTTGAGCCTCAGGTGTGTTATCTGTAAATGGGAATGATAAAGCCAGCTGTGAAATGTTGTTAGGCTTAGAGATGACATGTGTAAAGGACTCAGTATGTGTGTGCTCTGGCATCCACTCTGGCTCCCATTTTCTCCCTCACAGAACCTAAAACGGCGGAAGAAGAAGAAAGTAATTTCAGCTCTCCACTGATGCTTTGGCTCCAGCAAGAACAGAAGCGGAAGGAAAGCATTGCTGAGAAAAAGCCCAAGAAAGGACTTGTTTTTGAAATTTCAAGTGATGATGGCTTTCAGATATGTGCAGAAAGTATTGAAGGTGAGTGGGTTAAATTAGGTTGGCCTGACAGCACAGGCTCTGTTCAGTCAGGGCTGCACTTTATCTGTAGGAGTACCATTTATGCGGGCAGCTCCGTATATGACAGATTGGATTGGAGACACTAGAAAGCAAGAGGCCACTAGTTAGAGTATTGCTGCAGTAGAGATGTCAGGTAGGAAAGTCCACTTCTGGAAGGAGAGGAAAGGAAGGGAGGGAAGAACGGACACATTTGTGACTGCTTGGATGTAGAGGGCAGAGAGAGATGTCAAAGATGACTGAAGATTCAGGCCTGGGTGACTAAAAAATGTGATATGTAAAGCGAACAAAAAAATAAGAATGCAAGTTCTATATAAGTTGCATTACATGCAGAGCGTGGGAAGAGAGATCACAGGCACAAGTCAGAGGTGGAAGGGATTGTGAAGGTTTTCTGGTTACACCCCTTAATTATAAGGAGCTGAGAGGTTGTGATCTTCCCACAGTCCTGGTTAACCATTATTGCTGTTATTGTGTTGGTTAGGGGTACAGGGAGCAGAGTTCATACCACATATTCAGGTTTGGGACCTGAACTACCCTCTAGGGAAATGAGTGCTTGGGGAATCAGGGGTCATTTTCAGAAGATAGGCATCTCCTCACTGCTTTTGCATCCTTTGTAATAGAGAGGAGCCCTGCTGGGTGGGACAGCTTCCCAGCTTTCTTATTCACTGAACTGATTTAAACTAAGAAAACATAAAGCTGATTTAGCAGGGGATATTTCCACTACATTGGTATTGAGATGTTTGACTATCTTAAAAAAAAACAAAAACTAACTTCTTATTTTATATTGCAGTATACTCAGTTAACGGTGTTGTGATAGTTTCAGTTGTATCGCAGAGCAACACTTAACTAAATGTCTTACTTCCCTTACAGATGCCTGGAAGTCACTGACAGACAAAGTCCAGGAAGCTCGGTCAAACGCCCGCCTGAAGCAGCTCTCATTTGCAGGTAATGCTGCAGAGGTCATCTTCCGCCTATTTCAGTATCCTCTGGTAGCTTGTAACTCTAAGCTACAGGGTTGGTTCTACCCAAAAAAAAAAATCATCCTCCTTTTTAAAAAAAAACTTTTTTCACACTTTATTAAGATATAAACCTTATGCTACACAGTTTACCCATTTAAAGCATACAAATCAGTGGCTTTTAGTATATTCACAGAGCTGTGCAAGCCATCACTACTGTATAATTCCAGAACATTTTCATCATCCCTAAAAGAAACTCCGTACCCATCAGTGGTCATGCCTCAGCCCCAGCTCCTGGCAGCCCCTTCTCTGCTCTGTCTCTGGATGCACCTGCTCATACATTTCCTGCAGAAATGAATCATACAGGACATAGCCTCTTGTGCCTGGCTGCTTTCGTTTAATATAATTCTTTCAAGATTTCTCTACTGGAACATCACCTCAGTTCTTTTTTCCTTTTTTACAATTTTTATTGTAGTAAAATACACATAACAAAAATGTTTAATTAGAAATAAAATTAAAATTTTTAATTAGAAATAATTTAAAATTTTTTAATTAGAAATAATTTAAAATTATTTGTAAGTATACACTTCAGTGGACTAATTACAGCCACCTTGTGCAGCCCTTGCCACCATCCGTCTGTCTAACTTTTCTTCATCTTACTTGTCTGTTTATGTTTTTGGCTGCCCCGGATCTTCGTAACTGTGTGTGGGCTTTCTCTAGTGGCAAGTGGGGGCCACTCTCTGGTTGCGGCGCACGGGCTTCTCATGGTGGCGGCTTCTCTTGTGCAGCACAAGCTCTAGGGTGCATGGGCTTCAGTAGTGGTGGCGCATGGGCTTAGTTGCCCTGCAGCATGTGGCATTTTTTCAGACCAGAGATTGAACCCATGTTCCCTGCATTGGCCAGCAGCTTCTTTAAACCACTGAACCACTAGGGAAGTCCGTGTAGCTCTCCATCTTGTAAAACTGAAACTCTGTCCATTAAACAGTGACTCCCTATCCTCCGCTTCCTACAGCTTCTGGTAGCCACCTATTTCTTTCCATCTTTGTGACTTTAACTGTTTGAAGCACCTCATGTGAGTGTTTGCCCTCTTGTGCCTGGCTTAGTACACTCAGCATAATGTCCTCCAGGTGCATCCTTCCATGTTGCAGAACTTCCTTTTTCAGGCTGAATATTATTCCATTTAATGTATATTACATTGACTTTATCGATTGATCAATCAGTGGGCACTTAGATTGCTTCCCAGTTTTTGATCATTTGAATAATTCTGCTATTAACATGTGTGTACAGTTACCTCTTCAAGACTTTGCTTTCAGTTCTCTTGGATGTATACCCAGAAGTAGAACTGCTGGATCTTACAGTGATTCTATTTTTAATTTTATGAAGAACTGCCAAACTCTTTTCTACAGTGTCTATATCATTTTACATTCCCACCAGTGATGCACAGAAGTTCCAGTTTTTTCACATCCTCACCAATAGTTGTTGTTTTCTATACATTTCCCTAATCACTTGAGATGTTGAGCATCTTTTCTTGTGCTTATCAGCCATCTGTATATCTTCTTTAGAGAAATGCTCATTCAAGTTCTTTGTCTATTTCTTCATAAGGTGTTTTTTTGTTTGTTGTTGAGTTTCATAAGTTCTGTATATTAAGGATAATAATTCCCTATCAGATATGTAATTTGCAAATATTTTCTTTCATTCTGTGGGCTGCCTTCTTTTTTACTTTGGGGATAGTGTCTTTTTTGTTTTTGAGATCGGTGAGGGAGATATTTTGGGGGCAACAAAATATGGTTCATAGATCCTGCTCTGTCCAACTGTGGTGGTCACTGGGTGAACTATAATTAAAATTTTTTATATGGCCTCTCCCAGGGTCACTCTGAACTGAATATTGATACATGTAAGATTCTGCTCCTGGGAGTGGAACAGCTGGGTCTATGGTGACTCTGTACCTAGCTTTATGAGGAACTGCCAAATTGTTTTTCCAGTGTGGCATCACCATTTTACATTTCCACCAGCAATGTACAATGTTCCAATATTCATATCCTTGTCAACACTCGTTAGTGTCTGTCTTTTTGATCATAGACATCTTAGTGAGTATGAAATGGTGTCTCATTGTGTTTTTGTTATACTTTCTTTTTAAAGTTGAAGTAGATTCATTGGTATTAGATTTCAAATTAAATTTAGGCAGTATAAAAATATATCACACAGTTTCAAACACAATTACAGATTTTAATTAATCTAGAGTGGAAGAAAACCTTCCATTCACTCTGGCTCTTCTGTATCTAGCCACCTCTCTAACAGTCTCCTTTCAGATTGGTCCTGGAAAGGAAAATGAATGAATATCTAGAGGAATTTTCTTTATAATATTTTTGTTTAAAGAGGGAAGAGAGGACAGAGAAAGACAAATATATGATATCACTTATGAATGTGCTGTGAACATGTGAAGAAGTTTCTTAGCCATGTCCAACACTTTGCAACCCCATGGACTGTAGCCCACCAGGCTCATCTGTCCGTGGGATTCTCCAGGCAAGAATACGGGAGTGGGTTGCCATTCCCTTCTTCAGGGGACCTTCCTGACTCGGATGGAATGCAACGCACATCTCTTAGGTCTCCTGCATCTCAGGCCAGTTCTTTACTAGTAGTGCCACCATGTGGAATCTTAAAAAAAAAAAAAAATGATACAAATGGACTTATCTTCAAAATAGAAATAGACCCACAGACACAGAGCTTCCCTGGTGGCGCTAGTGGTAAAGAACCCACCTGCTATTGCAGGAGATGCTGGATTGGAAGGACCCCTGGAGTAGGGTATGTCAGCCCACTCCAATATTCTTGCCTAGAGAATCCCATGGACAGAGGAGCCTGGCAGGCTACAGTCCATAAGGTCACAAAGGGCCAGACATGACTGAAGCGACTTAGCACACACAGACGTAGAGAGCAAAGTAGCAGATGCTGGGGGTGAACCACACTGATCACTGTGTTCCGTAGTCCAGAACCTGCCCATCATTCTCCGTCTCCCAGGCTACTGCCTTGTCCTTGTCCCTACACGCTTATATTCTAGAGGCAGCTGTCAGTGCTCTGAAGAAGATAAAATGGATTGATGAAAGAGTCTGACACAAGGGTAGGTACTTGCTGGCAGGGAGTCTTTTCTAGATAGAGTGGTCAGGAAAGGCGTCTCTTGAGGTGACATTAAAGCTGAGACCTTCTTGTCTCAGGTACCTTCCAGTTATGTTCACCTTTGTTTTCCCAAGATTCTTTCTGCCACAGTGGATAGACAGAAGGAATGCGGGTGATACAGCAGGTGATCAGTAAATATTTGTTGGATGAGTAAGCAAATCGCCCACAAGAGACTAGGTTGTTCCCACAGTATCCTACTACACATTTATCCTGTATCTTAACACATTTATCTGGTTGCTTTCACTTTGCGAGGTTTGTGTACATAATATATCTCCCTCTGCCAAGGGCTCATTGAGACCAGGCACCATGCATAACTCATCTTTCTTTTCCTGTTATTGACACAATGTCTAATCTCATTGTAAGCCCTCTAGTAAATGCAGAGTTAAACACTCAGACTAAACCTTAAAATGAATTTTGTGAAAATACCCATAAGTATCTTTTTAATGGCTTTTTCTGTCAGAATGCACAGGAAACTAAAACTCCTAGGAAGAAATTCTTGGGGAAAATCAGTGTTCTTTAGAGGAAAAAAAGTGGGACTCGCCTGGCGATTCAGTGGCTAAGACTCTGTGCTCCCAGTGCAGGGGGCCCAGCTTTGATCCCTGGTCAGAAACTGGATACCACATACTGCAGCCAAGAGTTTGCCTGCTGCAACTAAAAATCCCGCGTGCCACAGTGAAGACTGAAGATCCCACGTGCTGTAACTACGACCCGGTGCAGCCCAATAAATAAATACATATATATATATATTTAAAATGTTTGTCATAGCCTTTTATGGCTTGAGCTCTTATATTGTCAACTTGTGTGTTATACTTGTATAGGTGGAGTTATAATCAGAACAATAATTTTATCATAAGAATGTTGCTTATCTGGAGACTTAACTTTCTGCTTGCTTCTAAAACCAAATTATATCCCTTAGAAATTCTCTTAAGTGGAAATTAGGCATCTAATAATAACTTTTCCCTTTTTAGAAAAATTATCCAAGATGTAAAATTTTACAAGTTGAAAAAACTACCACAATAACAAATTCAAAGGTAGGATGAGGTTCTACCTCCTAGAAGTGATTGTTAACATTTAAACACAGATATCCTTTGAGACATAACATAAGGCCCCAAAGTTACACTAGGGTTACATCTCTATAAATATGCTTTATATTTAAGCAATGTGTCCATTGGAATTACATGTATTCCATTGGAATTACATGTATTCTAGCACAGTTAGGCCTGCGAAGTGTATATCTTGTCTACAACAGACACCATTATTATTTTGTTATCTATTAATAATACCAAAAACAATCATTGTAAATGAAATAATACTGTTTACTTAATTAGCTATTTGCTAGTGTCAAAAAGAGGGATGGCAGTTATTACTCTGTCCCATTTGTTAATGGAGGAAGACAATCATTTCAGAAAGCGTTTGACCATCTATGCCAGCAGACTTACGTAAATGTTGTTTTTTATAAAATAAAAAGAAATAGGTGCTCATTAATGAATTAAGACTTAAAACAAAGTGGCTATTGTGTATTTCTCCATACATTCACCATAATAATATGGAAGAGCATTCTCTGTTAGGGTTTACCAACATTCCTTATAAATTTTAGTGAGGTGCCTGTGTGTATGTGTATGAGCCCATAGAATCCAGGTGCTCCACTAGGTATAAACAAAAATGGAATCATAGTTGGAGTTACATAGTCCAGGGTTCAAATCCTGTCCCACTAGCTAGGTTACCTTAGGTGTGACTCTAGATTTACTTTCCTTGAGATGAGGCCAGTAATTCCTGCCTCATCTCATAATTCATGGTCACTATGACTGTGTAATGAAATAACACAGCATTTCCCATGTGCATAGGAACATAGAAAGGAAAATAGTCCAGAATTTGATGGCATGCTTTTTTCACTGTCACAGTATTTTCCATATGGATCTGTATCCACATTATTTTTTTGGCTACCTAATGCTCATTTCTAGCTCATCTTTATATAATTCACTCTTGGGCAACCTCTGGCAGAGTTGTTCCTTAGCTTAGGCATTTCTGTGGTTGTATGTGGCTTCTGTTGGCTGGGTTCCTCACTACCCTGGTGCCTTCAATCCTACAGGTGTGAACGGTTTGCGGATGCTGGGGATTCTCCATGACGCTGTTGTATTCCTGATTGAGCAACTGTCTGGTGCCAAGCACTGTAGGAATTACAAATTCCGTTTCCACAAACCAGAGGAGGCCAATGAGCCCCCACTGAACCCTCACGGCTCAGCCAGGGCTGAAGTCCACCTGAGGCAAGTTCTGTTTTTTTCCTTAAGCAGTTTGGGGTCCTGATTTTATTGTTTACTGGTATAATTATTTTCCCACTTAACCTCTGAGACTTCCTGTTAACGCTGTCCTTCACTGGTTCTACTAAACTGTCTCTCTAATCATATCTTAATCTTTTGGCTCCAGGAAGTCAGCCTTTGACATGTTTAACTTCCTGGCTTCTAAACACCGGCAGCCTCCTGAGTACAACCCCAATGACGAGGAAGAGGAGGAGGTGCAGCTGAAGTCAGCTCGGTAAGTCTGGAGTGGAGTGGGGCCACCAGAAATACTCCTTGCGAATGAAACAATACCATTTGCAGCAATGTGGATGGACCTAGAGGTTATACTAAGTGAAGTGAGAAAGAGGCAGATACCATACGATAGCATTTATATTATGTGGAATCTAAAATACAATACAAATGAACTTGTTTTACTAAACAGAAACAGACTTACAGACATGGGAAACAAACTTACAGTTACCAAAAGGGAAAGGGAGTAGGGATAAATTAGGAGTCTGGGATTAGCAGATACAAACTACTACTATATATAAAATAGGTAAATAGTAAGGTCCTACCATATAGCACAGGGAACCATATTCAATCCTGTAATAAACCATAAAGGAAAAGAGTATGTAAAAGAATACAAAGTAAAATCACTTTGTTATACACCAGAAATTGATACAGCATTGTAAATCAACTATATTAAAAAATAAAAAAGAAATACTCTTTGCTTCCCTCTCTTCCAGTTTTGCTTGAATCAGAATATCCCAAATAATATTTAAGAAGAGGAATATAGTTTGTGTTGAAGTAGCAGTAACTGGCTGGCAAAGAGAGAGGAATATGTTGACAGAGGAGAAACTCAAATAACTAAAAGATGTATATTTTATTCAACTGTGGTATACTCTGTAAGCTTTGGGTGAACCACCATAGACTTCATATATAACATATCAGAGGCATAATTTTATAAGGTGGGCTTTCCTCATGGCTCAGTAGTAGAGAATCCATCTGCCAACGCAGGAGCCTCAGGTTTGATCCCTGGGTCAGAAGGATCCCCTGGAATAGGAAAGTGGCACCCCACTCCAGTATTCTTGCCTGGGAGATCCCATGGACAGAGGAGCCTGGCGGGCCACAGTCCATGAGATCGCAAAAGAGTGGGGCATGACTTGACAACTAAGCAACGATGCATTTTTATAAGGCATTTGCTATGCTTAGCATTGAACACACAGTGTAGTCATATGCTCTAGGACTATTTGATCCAAGACTCAAAACTGATGATTTCCTAAAGAGAATTTATTAACAACGAGCCTTCTTTCTTTAGGAGGGCAACTAGTATGGATCTACCAATGCCCATGCGTTTCCGGCACTTAAAAAAGACTTCTAAGGAGGCAGTTGGTGTCTACAGGTATGGAGAAGATTATAGAAAGAATTCTAGAAAACTAACGAAATTTTCCAAAATCAAAGTGGACCAAATGCTGATGTCACCTCCTTCATTCAGCAAATGAGGTTTTTATCAATATTACTAATTGAACCTGATGTCCTGGGATCCTGGAGCTCCTTATGTTGAACAAGGAATTTAACACAGTGAGCATTAATGTACTGCTACTCCTAGCGGGTTATGGAATGGAGAAATCTTTAGTCCTTGGCCATTTGTTAGAATGATTAGTATATTCACTCAAATCAGGTGGGTCCAGTTTTTCTTTCCCAAGTGTCTGTCTCTCCTGGAGAAATGGAGACCAATAGATTCTACTGAATAGAACCAGTAGAAATAGAGACCAATAAATCTCTTCATAGACATGGAGATTTTATTCATGTATTCACACATTTAACCTTATTTGCAAAATCAGCAGCTGATGTCTTTTCCATCTTTATGTCCTAGGTCTCCCATCCACGGCCGGGGTCTTTTTTGTAAGAGAAACATTGATGCAGGTGAGATGGTGATTGAGTATGCTGGCAACGTCATCCGTTCCATCCAGACTGACAAGCGAGAGAAGTACTATGACAGCAAGGTGAGTCCCACACTTGTACTCTCCAGTTCTTTTGTTATAGAAGGAGGCCATCACCTACAGAGATGGTCCCTAGATCTTAGAGGAATTAGTGTATTTTATTAATTAGACAGTGTTTTTTTATTACATTTTAACATCTCTGAATTTGTGGTGGGCCCAGTCCACTCTAGGGATTAGCACACAAAGATACTCTTTGAAGATTTGTCTGAATGGATCCCGGGATCAAAAGCACATTGTGACGCAAGCTGTAGGTTTCTCTTGCCACAGGTTTCTCTTGTGGAGACGTAAATAAACCTGTGGTCCAGTGCCTGTAATCTAGGAATTTCTCATGGAAGCATCCTGAAAGATGGGAGAGATCCAGAAATTTTGCCAGAAGGAACTGTGTTCGTCAGTGGCTAAGATCACATCAGAAGAAGGTTGGGTGTTGTCCAGCCTGAGCCGTAATCAACGCCAGGCTCTTCTCTGTCCTCCTCTGTCCTCCTTCCTGCAGGGCATCGGCTGCTACATGTTCCGGATCGATGACTCCGAGGTGGTGGACGCCACCATGCACGGGAATGCCGCCCGCTTCATCAACCACTCATGTGAGCCCAACTGCTACTCTCGGGTCATCAACATCGATGGGCAGAAGCACATTGTCATCTTCGCTATGCGCAAGATCTACCGAGGGGAGGAACTCACTTACGACTATAAATTCCCCATTGAGGATGCCAGCAACAAGCTCCCCTGCAACTGTGGTGCCAAGAAATGCCGGAAGTTCCTAAACTAAAGCTGCTCTTCTCCCCAGTATCGGAGTACTAGGACCCAGGGCCTCCACAGTGATGCCAAAGGCCTTTGCCAGCAGCAAGGTATTCCAGGATTGAGTGGGCACAGTTGAGGGGCCTCTTTGACAATTGGGCTCCCTTGGGTCCCATATTCACATTCTACATGTGATCATAGTCCTGGAGAGAGATGAGGTCTAGAAGAAAAGATCCACGATCAGCTTTCTACTGGGGCCCCTCTGTGTGCCGTTAAAAAGTGGGAGAAGGGGTCCCTAGTAGACTTGCCTGGAAAGGAGCCTGTAGAGGGTTAGTTGTGTGGGGAGATTGGCCTGAGCACCTCCTCAGAAGTTGCCACCCTCACCTTGGTGTTTCCCAAGCACTGTAAGCGAGGGGTCAGGCACAGCCCTGGTGCAGGGTTGGTTAGAGACCTGACAGTTTGCCAGCCCTGCCCAGCCTGTAGCCATGTGTTGAACAAAGACAGTCTGGTGGTTTTCCCTACTATACTCCCAGTTGAGAGTTCCCTTCTGGTTGGGAGACAGGATTCTTAGCACCTTTGGTGTCAAAAGCTGTCTTGGGGTTGTGCCAATTCATTACCAAACATTGAGCCTGTGGGCTTTAAGTGGGAGTGTTATCCCCATGAGCCTTATCTCAGTCAGTCACCTTCCTAGACAATAGGAGCGGCTTCCCTCTCATTCCTTCTCTTCACTCCACTTTCTCGTTTCCCCATTCTGCATCCCACCGCTTTCCCGTTCTCTCTGGGTGGTAGGGGAGAGTGACTCCCTGTGTAAGAACACTCCCTGTTGGGCATAGGATGTGCCTACAAGACGTTCCCTGAGCCTGTAAGCACTCCCAGTGGGAAAGTGGACAGGAGCCATTGGCCGTAACCAGACAGAATTTGGAGATGTTTTCATAAAGCTTCACTGAGAGTTTTAAAGAAATATATGTAGAAGAAGAAGATTACTTAAATAGGATTTAAATCATGCAACAGTCAGAGTTTCACAACCAGGATGACCCCTGGGGTCCCGTTCCTAGGACATGGTAACTTTATTTTCCCCTTGTTAAGATATAGGAAGACTTAATTTTTAAATGGTCAGTGTCCAGTTGAAGGCAGAACACTAATCAGATTTCAAGGCCCAAAACTTGGGGACTAGACCTCCTTGTATCGAGGGACCTCTGCCACCTGTGCAAAATCTGTGGCTAAAGCGAATGAAATGAAATGACACTACTGCCCTGATTACTCCTTAGGATGTGGTCAAAACAGCATCAAATGTTTCTTCTCTTCTCTTCCCCAAGACAGTTCCTGAACCTGTTAAATTAAGTCATTGGATTTTACTCGGTTCTGTTTACAGTTTACTATTTAAGGTTTTATAAATGTAAATATATTTTGTATATTTTTCTATGAGAAGCACTTCATAGGGAGAAGCACTTATGACAAGGCTATTTTTTAAACCGCGGTATTATCCTAATTTAAAAGAAGATCGGTTTTTAATAATTTTTTATTTTCATAGGATGAAGTTAGAGAAAATATTCAGCTGTACACACAAAGTCTGGTTTTTCCTGCCCAACTTCCCCCTGGAAGGTGTCCTTTTCGTTGTTTAATGTGTAGCTTGTTTGTGCCCTGTTGACATAAATGTTTCCTGGGTTTGCTCTTTGACAATAAGTGGAAAAGGAAGGTGCCCCCAGCTCCATCGGGCCACTCCCCTCCTTCTCCAGTCAAAGCTCCTGAATGGCTGCGGTAGGATCTCAACACAGCAGTTCCTTCTCCTCTTGCCTGCCTCTCTCCCTCCTTCCTGGCACAGCCCAGTGCTGAGAGGTGAGCGCCAGCACTTCCCTGTCTTTCCTCCTTCAGAGTTAGCAACCAAGCTGAATGGCAACCTGACGTTTTCCATCACCATCTGCCTCGTAGGTCACCTCGTTCCCCCTCTCTCTGCCCACCAAGTCCTCACGCCTGCAAAGACCCCCTGGGTCCCCCCATGCCCTCTTTGGGGCCAGCCCGTTGAAACTGAAGCACAGTCTGACCACTCACGATAATGCAGATGCTCCTCGGCCTCTGTCAGCCACGAGGTTTCAGAGCAGCATAGTCCAGTGGAGGGCGGGGCGCCTCTTCTCACCACGAGAAGCCCACCCCTCCAGAAGGAAGTCTAGCAAAGCAATACGACTCAGCCCAGCGCTCTCTGCCCCGGGACTCACGGCTCTGCTGTGCCTTCCACCCTGGGCTCCCTGTTCTTCCGTGACCTTAATTAAGAACTTTGGTGGCTCTGCTGGAACACTGTCACTGTTTTCTCTGTTGTGCAGGGAACCCAGCACTGTGGCCAGGATGGCAGAGATTCCCTGTCATCTCAGAGAAGTGCCAGCAGGGGCCTGGGGCAAAGCAGTCTGCCCAGACCTCACCTCCCTTCCTCCTTTTGCCCGTGAACAAGATACAGTGGCCCAAGGGGTTCCACTGGTGTCTGGTTTCCTTTATTATTGCACTGTGTGAGGTTTTTTTGTATATCCTTTTATTCCTTTTTCTTTTTTTTAAAGAAAAAAAAAAAAAAACCTTAAGCTGCATTTGTTACTGAAATGATTAATGCACTGATGGGTCATGAATTCACCTTGAGGAAGACCCAAAGGCCAGTCGGGAGTGGGGGAAACTCAGCTCAGTAGACCTAGTGACCGCCCTGCTAGGCCGCGCTGTACTGTGAGCCCCCTCCTCATCTCTTTCTACCAACCCCAAACCCCGAGGCCAGGGGAGGAGCCCCCAGCTTCCTTCTCCTGCCAGCTGCAGATGGTTTGCCTTGCCTTTTCACTCCCTAACTGTCAACCACAGAAATGAGGAGTTCCTCCTAGATCTCAGCCTTGAGTCCATTGCCAAAATTCAGCGTACCTGCCAGCAACTTGGGGATTAAGCTAAGGTTTTCCCTGCAAGAGGGAAAGAAGGCGGGAAAAAACAAAACCAAACCGGCATAGCTATCTCCAAGACACCTCTGAGTCTGTTGTGAAAGTGACCAAGGGAATCTCCGCACAAAAGTGCAGACTGAGGAACTGTGGTGGGTTGTTCCCAAGAATCCCCTAAGGGGCACCCCAAATCCCTAAGGAGTCACAGCTGCAAACCTGGTCAGTTCTCAGTGAGAGAGCCAGCTCACTTACAGCTTTGCTGCTAGAACCTGTTGTGGCTGCATTTCCTGGTGGCCAGTGACAACTGTGTAACCAGAGGAGCTGCACGGCACTGACCCTTTGGCCGAAACTTGGTCCCTTTGGTCCCTCCGTTACCGTCCGCCACCTCCAGCCCAGCCCCTCCTGTTTTTAGACCAATAACCAGAATCAAGGGGGAAGCCCTGGCAGCTATATATATATATATATATATATATATATATATATAAAGTTTTCAACCAGACTCCTTTGCCGGGTCCACTCCGCCACCCTGCTTGCCTCTGTCAACCCCCCCGGCCAATGCTGTGAGCACCATGCAGCTCCCTTGATCTAAAAAAAAAAAAAAATACAACAACAACAAAAAAACAACAAAAAAAAACCTTCTAATGAATGTATCTTTCTAAAGGACTGACATTCAATCAAATATCTGAAAATACTAAAGGTCAAAACCTTGTCAGATGTTAAGTTTGATTTGGGATTTTTTTTTTTTTAATAGAAATCAAGTTATGGGTTTTTTGGTGTTTTTTTTTTTTTTTTTTTAAAGGAAAAGCGGGTCATTGCAAAGGGCTGGGTGTAATTTTATGTTTCGTTTCCTTCGTTTTAAAGCAATACAAGGTTATTGAGCAGATGGTTTTGTGCCGAATCATGAATACCAGTCAAGTCTCACACTCTGAAACCTTGCAACTTTTTTGTTTTGGTTTTCAAATAAATATAAATATGATATATATAGGAACTAATATAGTAATGCACCATGTAACAAAGCCTAGTTCAGTCCATGGCTTTTAATTCTCTTAACACTATAGATAAGGATTGTGTTACAGTTGCTAGTAGTGGCAGGAAATTGTCAGTCTGGCGCTCCTCTGATCCCCCAACATGGGAGGAGACTCCAACTCTAAGGGGATGGCAAAACAGTCCATCCCCGGGATCAGAGAGAAATGCAGAAATGGTGTCACCTGGGTTTTTTCTGCCTGTGAATGTTGCCAGTCAGTACCTGTACTCCTTGTTTCTCTATTTTTGGTTATGAATGTTGGGGTTACCACCTGCATTTAGGGGAAAATTGTGTTCTGTGCTTTCCTGGTATCTTGTTCCGAGGTACTCTAGTTCTGTCTTTCAACCAAGAAAATAGACTTGTGGTGTTTCTTTTATTGAACTTTTAACAGTCTCTTTAGTAAATACAGGTAGTTGAATAATTGTTTCAAAAGCTCAACAGATGACAAGCTTCTTTTCTAGGAATAAGACATTTCTTGACAACTTTATCATGTATAACAGATCTTTCGGTTTGTTTTTTTTTTTCCCTTGTGTTCTTCCAAGCTTCTGGTTAGAGAAAAAGAAAAAAAAAAAAAAGGAAAAAAATGTGTCTAAAGTCCATCAGTGTTAACTCCCTGTGACAGGGAAGAAGGAAAATACTTTAATAGTTCAAAAAATAATAATGCTGAAAGCTGTCTACGAAAGACTGAATGTAAAAGTAAAAAGTGTATATAGTTGTAAAAAAAAAGGAGTTTTTAAACATGTTTATTTTCTATGCACTTTTTTTTATTTAAGTGATAGTTTAATTAATAAACATGTCAAGTTTATTGCTGCACATGGTTGAACTTTCTTTTGGCTTTGGCTGAGTTGGGAGGGCCGTGGCCCATGACCTGATTACAAAATCCCTTCCACAGTCCTTTCTTCTAAGGTGGAATCTTGAAATCATTCCCTTCTGTAAGGCCTCACTCTACACTGCCTCTCTTAGTCATATTTTCTTCTCTTGTTTATCAGTGATGTATATTTGGGACCTAATTAACTCTGGATGTGAGGAAGGGGTCAAGAGAACAAAAGAATTGTTCCTTTACTTCCTACAAATACCCTGTCTTCATCCGCAGGCAGTCAGGCATTGGCTTCTAACAATTTCTTCCTAAATCTGTGAGTATAAAGAAGGCATTTCAGGGAAATGGACAGTACCCTCTCTCTTGGCTCCACTCCACCTTAAAGCTGAAATGGGATTTACTTTTTCTGTTTTTCCCTCAGACTGGGGTGGGGGTAGAGAAGCAGTTGAGAAATATTTGTAAATATTCAGCCAAGCCAGGGTCACTGTCCCCAGGCTGAAGGGGGTTGAGGTTACACTCCAACCGAAGACTGGACAACACTCTTCTTGGGGGCTGGTCCTCAAACAGACCTCCTCCCTCTGGATCAGGTAGAGGCTTAAAACTGGCAAGAGGCTCAGCCCTCAGCCCTTTTTCCTTTCCCTCAGTGTGAGTCACCTTTTTGATCTGGGAGTTGAATACCATGGGGACTCCAAATGATCAGGCCGTCTTGCAGGCCATCTTCAACCCCGACTCCCCGTTTGGAGATATTGTTGGGTTGGACCTGGGAGAGGAAGCAGAGAAGGAAGTAGACGAAGGTGAGTATTTCACCTTGGAATCCAGCTCTCCACATTGGCTGGTCTACTACCTCGCTGGGGTGGCAGAGTAGGTGGTCTTACAAGGCTCCTCGTTCCCCGACACTTGGATGATGACTGCTGATCCTCAGTGCACTACTGATGGAAGCTTGGCAAGAGTCACTGTGCCCAGAGGAGAAAGCCAGGGTTTGTCCTCCAACCGTGCCCTAAGTTTAACTGTGGTGGCGGGGAGTGGGGCCATGTGAAATGCACACACCTTTGTCAGAACAGAGGGTATCACCCTCCACAGCATGGAAGACAGAAACAGAGCAGGGGGTAGCTCAGCTAACCAGTTTCAACTAAGCAAGCATTCAGTGTCACCTTTAAATGCTAAGCCCTGAGCTAATGCTTCCAGATTGAATGTGCTCACTGGCCCCTAAGAAGGACTGTCACCGTCCAGAAGTTTTGATGCTCTTTATTTCTAACGGAGCAAAGCCCACGTCTTAATGAAACTTTAGGCTGAAAAGCTGAGGGAAACACTGGAAATGGTTTTCATGACTCTGCATCATGGAGGCCTTCCTGCTGGAAGCAATGCAGTAGAACAAACTGGGGACAGACTAAGGAGTCAGAAAGACCTGGGTTCCAATCCAATCTGCAATTTCTGGGGGGTGTGACCTTCAACCAGTCATTTAGCTACAGGCTAGAGTTTGGTTTCATTCTCTTGGCACTGGGGAGCTAACCAAGGCCGCTCTCCAGGTCTCTCTGGAACTAAGCAGTGCCAAGGCTCTGCCTCAGTGACCTCTGCTCCCCCTGCCCCAAACACTGCATCTGATTGTAGTGACCTACACCCTGCCTGGTCAGCCCTGGCTCATGTCCCAGGTTTCCAAAGCCCACGGGGACTGTTGCTTCCTGCTGCCAACCACATAGCTGTCTCCTGGCTCCCTCCCCGGCACAGATGAAGTTTTCCCGCGAGCGCAGCTGGAACAGTCCAAGGCCCTGGAGCTGCAGGCGGTGATCGCAGCCGAGGCTGGCGACCTCAGCACAGCCCTGGAGAGGTTTGGCCAAGCCATCAACCTATTGCCAGAGAGGGCCTCAGCCTACAATAACCGAGCCCAGGCCCGGCGTCTCCAAGGAGATGTGGCAGGTGAGGGGAGGGTCCCTGGAGCCTGTGCAGGGGGTCTGGGAGGACACAGATCAGAGATGGTGTGGCCGTGGGGCTTGGACGTGGAGTGTGGGAAGTCACCGAGCTCCTCTGGAACCTATGTTCCTACTCAAGAGATACGTTATGGGCCCTGCTAATCTCTTGGGGATATTGTGAGAGTCAGAGAGACTACAGTCTGTTTATGTACAAGATTTAATGAGAGGCTATATTGTAGCAGTGGTCTAGGTGCTGAGGACTCTTACAGCAATTACTGTGTGCCAGGCATTAAGCACCTGTATGTATTTTCTTAATGGTAACTTTATTCTCCTACTTTCTAAATCTGTTAACCGACATCATGCTGTACAAGATGCATCTTGTCCCTTCTCTTTAATCATGGATTCAGAGATGGGTTTTTGTTTTTTTGGTTTTTTTTTTGGTTTGCATTGGGTCTTTGCTGTGGTACATGGAAGGGGCTTTCCTATTAATAGTTTGGCGCATGGGCTTAGTTGTCCCATGGCATGTGGGATCTTCGTTCCCTGACCAGGGATCAAACCCCCAGCCCCTGCATTGGAAGGAACTGAACCACTTGGGAAGTCCTGTTTTAAAAAATAATAAAGGTTTTTTAAATTTATTTTTATTTCTTTTTTGGCCATACCCTGCGGCATATGGGATCTTAGTTCCCTGAGCAGAGATCAAACTCATTCCCCCTGCAGTGGAAGTGCAGAGTCTTAACCACTGGACCACCAGGGAAGTCCCCTGACTGAGCACTTTACATTTTAGTTGTCATTTGTTTAGCCCTCATGACAACCCTAAAAAGGTGCACGCTCTTGTTGTCTCCATTTGACAGATGATACACCGAAGCTTGGAAGTTAAGTAAAATAGCTTGCTAGTCATAGCTGAGAAGTGGCAAAGCTGGGATTTGGTTCAGGTGGCAGGGCTTAATCCCCACGTGATACTGCTTTTCATGAAGCTCAGCCTAGAGGACAGGACAGACACACAAACCTGATAGCCACATAACAAGCTGAGAGGGTTCAGCTTGGGGTCTGCTCCTAAGGCGTGAGTTTTGAAGACGAGCAGGAGGGCAGCAAGTGGGAGAAGGCATGGCCTGTAGAAGTCCAGAAGTCACGGACAGGAACAGGGAGCTTCAGATCTCTACTCTGGCTGGAAAGGGAGAGCTGGAAGGATGGAGTCTCTTCAGAGCCTGGAGAGGTAAACAGAGGCCAAGAGAGTGAGGAACTGGTAAAATGAGGCCGAGATGGAACTCTGTCTTGAAAACACCAGAAATTACTGAACAGTAAACCACAGAAGCGTAGTAGGGAACTACTAGGGAACTCGTGGTAGTGGAGGTGTTCCTGGGGCCAGGAATTCCAGGCTGGGGAGGTGGGACTCCATTCTGAGAATATCGGGGAACTCTGAGGGCCCCTTTCCCAGGCTTGTCTGCCACCAGTTTGGCAGAGCAGGGCCATAAAGGCCGCTGAGGAAAGCCTATAGACCAGAACCCCAGAGAGCATCCAAGGGGTTTCTGCCTGGACGCCTTCAATTCCTCCAGACCAACTCCTCTGAGGGAAATCAAGAAATGCTGTGATTAGAGAGCTTCTCAACCAACCAATTAGGGTAGGGAGCAGAGCCCCTGCTGCATTCTGGGGGCCAAAACCCAGAAGATGGGGAGATCAGCCTTGGTGCAGGATGCTGCTGGCACTCCCCGAGCTCCCTGCCCTAACAGGCTCTATAGACTAGAGGACAGGAGTGAATGGAAGCAGAGCCCAGAACAAATGCAGCTCAGGGGACCTACAGTGGGTGCCAACTGGCTGGCTGAGGCTGAGTTCAGAGCTCTGATGCCTAAGAAGCCAAGTATTTATGAGGGTGACCAAAGTGCTACAGGCCAGCTCTGGCTCCAAGACCTCCTTCAAAGAACACTTTGATACAAGATAAGGAAGACCATGGAAATAAAGAGTAAGGAGAGGCAGTCAGTAGAGAACACAGGTGAGAGGAGCTATTTTAAGGCATACAGTGGAAAAGAGAGAAATGTCTTGAAAAGTTAGAGAAGAATGTCTCTGGTGATCCAGTTGCTAAGACTACATTCTCCCAGTGCACAGGACCCAGGTTCAATCTCTGGTGAGAGAATTAGATCCCACATGCTACAACTAAGACCCGGCACAGCCAAATAAAATACAGAAAAATACATATTAAAGGGGAAAAAAACGTTAGCGAGGGACTTCCCTGGTGGTCCAGACACTGCACTTCCGCTGAAGGCGCATGGGTTCAATCCCTGGTCAGGAAATTAAGATCTCGAATACCGCCTGGTGCAGCCAAAAAAGGAAAAACCAAACAGATAAACAAAAACCTGACTTTATTGTGTAAGAAATGGTTGTCAGTTAATACTAATGCTTTTGGACCCTGGGATTCAGTCAGTCACCTGGCACAGGGTAGAATTTTAATGTATGTGTAAGAAACCACCTGCTTTGTGCCGGGCAACAGGACCAGATTCATAATATAGTGACCACCCCTGTTTTGATGTATCAGATGGTGGAAAATAACACGGACAAGGCGAGACCTGGACTTCAACTCTGCCACTAACTACAGTCTAGGCCGAGTTTTGCCCACTCTTCCAGTCTTATCTCTGCGTAACGGGAATAGCAATCCCGATCTCGAGGGTCGTCTGCGGGCGCAATGTAAATGGCCGAGCCCCAGAACCTGCACTCGGGCCGGATCTTGCTGGCCGCGGCCCTGACCTCTGCCCATCCGTCCGTCCGTCCCGCAGGCGCCCTGGAGGACCTGGAGCGCGCGCTGGCGCTGAGCGGCGGCCGGGGTCGCACCGCCCGCCAGGGCTTTGTGCAGCGGGGGCTCGTGGCGCGGCTGCAGGGCCGGGACGACGACGCCCGCAGAGACTTCGAGCGGGCGGCTAGGCTGGGCAGCCCGTTTGCGCGCCGCCAGCTGGTGCTGCTCAACCCGTACGCGGCACTGTGCAACCGCATGCTGGCGGACGTGATGGGGCAGCTACGCCGGCCCAGCGACGGGCGCTGAGCGCTGTTAGGCGGGAGGGCGAGGAGTTGGGGGATGCGCCAGCAACCAATAAAGCTGTCGGTTCGCCCAGACCCGCCTGTGTCCGCGTCCGCTCGCCATCCCTCGCAGGGATGGGCGCTCAAGGGTCCCCTGCACGCGAGGCAGTCCCGGATCAGCCGCCCTGGAGGAAGGGACCGTCGGGCCGAGATCGGGCATCGATTGGCCCTGTCTGGCGCAGCCCCGACCCCCCTGCGCGGACTGCGGTGCTCCGCAGACCTGAGCAGTCGCTCCGGCTGCGCTCGCGGAGTGAGCCAGGTGAGCCGCCCAGAAAGGCTGGGCGGAGGTGGGAGCGGGATGCTTCTGTATCCCTGCGTCCTGGATCACCTTCTCTTCGGCCCAAATCCGGAGGATGGGAAAAGGGGTGTAGGGGGAAAGGGAAGCGGGCAAGAGAGAACCGGGGTTGGGAGAAGGACGGTCCCTTTGGGGGAGGGGCGCGTATACCCGAGTGTCTGCGTGTGTGTGCGTGTGTGTTGTGTATTTTGGCCTGGTGCGGGCTGCACGGTTGCCAGTTGTTTCTGTGTACCTGCGAGCATGTATGTGCCTGTTTGTTCTTTGGAGTTAGGGCTCAATTCTGCGCCCGCAGGGTGTACAGGTACGTGCCAGCCTGGGTTTGGACCTTGGGGCTTGATGATCATTGCGTCTTTGTCTTCACCACTGTGGGTCATTCTACATTTGTGTTTCCGTAAATGGTTCATTTTTGTTTCTGAGAATAAATTGCTGGAGGAGTTACTAAAGCTTGCCTGCTCTCACCTGGATACTAACATTGAGGCCCGCCCCCTTCTCTCGGCAGCCTGGGGCCCAGGCCTGGGCCACCATGGCACTGCCTCCATGGCCAGCTACCCTCCCGCACACACTTCTGCTCCTGCCGGCCCTTCTGAGCTCAGGTACACCCCTGTTCATCCCTTGGCATGTGTTTATGGGGTCAAGTCCCTGTCTCTCCCCTCCTTGCCTGCATCTTCAGTTTGGGTCCCACTTTAGGCACCAGAACTGGGCTCTTCTCATCCACCTACCAAGGTCCAGCCAGTCCCTG
The DNA here is from genome assembly GCF_014754425.2 of Oryx dammah. Taxonomy (NCBI): domain Eukaryota; kingdom Metazoa; phylum Chordata; class Mammalia; order Artiodactyla; family Bovidae; genus Oryx; species Oryx dammah. Next base: position 28,433,266 of record NW_024070201.1, read on the forward strand.
GTGAGAGAACCCAGGTCCCTCTGGAACTGGACCTCACCCGGGTCACAAGAGTACTAACCTTCCACCAGCTCTCCCCAGACTCCACTATGTTCTAGGTTGGGGGGAGCTGGCGCCACAAATTGATGGTCAGACCTGGGCAGAGCGGGCACTTCGAGAGAATGAACGCTATGCCTTCACCTGCCGGGTGGCAGGGGGACTTGGCACCCCTCGATTGGCCTGGTACCTGGATGGACAGCTGCAGGAGGCCAGCACCTCGAGACTGCTGAGTGTGGGCCGGGAGGCCTTCTCTGGAGGCACCAGCACTTTCACTGTCACTGCCCAGCGGGCCCAGCATGAACTCAACTGCTCCCTGCAGGACCCAGGCAGTGGCCAGTCAGCCAATGCGTCTGTCATCCTCAATGTGCAATGTGAGTGCCCCTCGGGTGGACAGAGAGGGGTTCTCTGCCCAGGGACCCCCAACCGCCACCAGGCAGGCAGTTGGCTAGGATGTTTTAACACTTAAACACTTTGCAAATATTAACTCACTTTATTCTCACAACAATCCTATGAGTTAATTACTATTGTCCCCATTTTATAAATCAGAAAACTGAGGCACAGAGAGGTTAAGCAATCTCCCCGGGTCATAGAGCTGGTAAGTAGCAGTCAGGATTCTGGACATTTGGTTCTAGTGTTTATGCCCTTATGAAATGCTACCTCTGGCAGACCCAGCCATCCTTTTTCCTGGTGCCCCCTAAGGAGAGGTCCAGGCCCCTGGCTCCCTTCTGGGTTTGGGAAGAAAGGGCAAGGCAAGCAAGGGGCTGTGGTGGGAACATAGTGGTCTCTGCTTTGCACCAGTTAAGCCGGAGATTGCTCAGGTTGGGGCCAAGTACCAGGAAGCTCAGGGCACGGGCCTTCTGGTCATCCTCTTTGCCCTCGTGCGTGCCAACCCACCTGCCAACGTGACCTGGATTGACCAGGATGGGCCAGTGACTGTCAACACCTCAGACTTCCTGGTGCTGGATGCCCAGAACTACCCCTGGCTCACCAACCACACAGTGCAGCTGCAGCTCCGCAGCCTGCCACACAACCTCTCCGTGGTGGCCACAAACGACGTGGGTGTCACCAGTTCCTCGCTTCCAGCCCCAGGTGAGCACTGCCAGCCCTGGGCCCAGCAGAGCCTCGGGTGGGTGTAGGGTCATGGTGCAGAAATGGGAAGACTGGTCTTTTGGGTAAGTTCTCATGAAAGCTGTCCCCAGCCACCTTGGGCAAAAAGGACAGAATAGAGACCTGTGGTGTCTCCGAGTCAGGGGTCATGCCTGCTTGGAACTAACCAGAGGACCACCTGCAGGGCTCCTGGCCACCCGGGTGGAAGTGCCACTGCTGGGCATCATTGTGGCTGGAGGGCTTGCCCTAGGCACCCTGGTGGGGTTCAGCACTTTGGTGGCCTGCCTGGTCTGCAGGAAAGAGAAGAAGACCAAAGGTAAGACCAAAGCAAGGCGGGTACAGAGGATGCTGGGAGTGTGGAGAGGAGGTCAGGGGTGAGGGTGAGGGCACGGGCAGGACTGGAGCTGGGCAGGTCTCTGACAAGTGGTAGGACAGATCTTCCTGGGTGTGGCCATGGTTTAGACACATACGTCCCAGGGAGCGCACTGAGCACTGAGAACCCAGTCTGGTCATCTGAGAGGCCCCTTGCCTGAGGGACCTAGGCCTGAGAGGGCAGAGGGCAGAGCCCAGAGGGGTGGGTACTGAGACAGTGCTGTGGTTTCTTTCTCCTCAGGCCCCTCCCGGCGCCCATCCCTGATCTCTAGGTAACTCTCCTGGGGCTTCATAGAGGGGCCAAATGGAGAGGCAGCATGGGGACAGGCGGGATCCTGGGCTTTCTGGTGGTTCCGGAATGGCCTCCAAGCAGGAATCTGTGCCCACTGGTGCCAGGGCCCATCCGAGCCTTTGTCCTCTTGTAGTGACTCCAACAACCTGAAACTCAACAACGTGCGCCTGCCACGTGAGAACATGTCCCTCCCGTCCAACCTTCAGCTCAATGACCTCACTCCAGACTGCAGAGGTACACCCAGCAAGCTGTTTGCCCCAGCTTTATCTTCAGAGGTGCTTCTGAGAAAAAACAGAGACACTGGACCTTAGGAGGGGCTAGGCCCCATCAGGCACACGCCTCATCCCGGGCACCACCCCCTCTGTCACCCCACAGGGAGACCAGCGGAACGGCAGACGGCTCAGGACAACAGCCGGCCAGACCTGCTGGACCCGGAGCCTGGTGGCCTCCTCACCAGCCGAGGTAGGGAAAGTGGCCTGCTGCCCTGCTCCCTTGCCCTCCCACAAGAGCCAAAGGCCTTTAAGTCCCCAAGGGCAGAGAGTGGTCTCCCAGCTTCCAAGAAATGAGAGTGACTGAGTCTCCTGGGATCTCTGACCCCCCAGGTTTCATCCGCCTCCCAATGCTGGGCTACATTTACCGGGTGTCCAGTGTGAGCAGTGACGAGATCTGGCTCTGAGATGAGGCCAAGATAGAGGGTACCTTCTTGGCCCCTGGGCATCCTCCTGGTCCTCATCCAAGGCATCCTCTGCCTGGCCATGTTGCCAATGGGAAGAGGCCTTGCCTCTGCCACTTTTGCTTGCCTGGGGGCACGGGTATTCTTGGCCAGGCTGCCAGCTGGACCTACTCCTGGCTGGACCTGGACCGACTCATTGGGGGCCTGCATGACTGCCTGTGCCCAGGTGGATGGAGCTGTCTGTCCAGGTGTGCCTGGAGGTCAGCCAGCATCTAAGCGTGGCATGGCCCTGCCAGCTTGGGCCAGCTCTGCCCTGCACCAGTGCTCCTCAGCACCGTGTACAGCAGGCATAGGGCATGCCTGGTTGGGGAGCGGGGGTCCCTGCACATCCTGGATTTCCTTCTCATGCTGTGCAGCTTTGTTCCCTCAGGGAAAACTTAGGACCCTGCTAGCTCTACAGAACCAACCTGCCCTTTCCACATAAACCCACCCCTGATCTAGGGGTGCTGGCGAAGCACAGACCAGTTCTTTTTGCTGCATCTCTCTGCCCCTCCGCCCACCCCCTCTTGGGCATCGTAGGTTATACGCTGGACCTTCCCCACTGGCCTGGGCCCTAGTGTTGTCAGAGCCTGGTATTAGCACAAGTCAGGCGACGAGAGGGAGGTGAGAAGTCTGGTGCCTCCAGGACTGCATGTAGCTATGCCTTGTTTTCTTACAGCGATAGCACTTTAAGCACATCTCCTGGGAAGGGAGTGACTGGGCCCCTGGGCCCTGCCTGTGGCTTTCCCAAGTTTGGCCTTTTTATGATTCACTGTGAGTGCCCTGAGCCCTTGGGGTTGATGGGTTTCTGCTCAAAGTATCTCCCCCTTCCATGGGAGCCTAGCCATGACCTCCCCATCAGCAGGAAACTGTTCTTGTCCCATCCTCCGTTCTTTAGGGGATGGTCACAGTAACACAATTTGAGAGTGCTGGAAACCTTAGGGAGACATGGGAAAGGAGGGGAGATCATATATCCCAGAACAACCTAAGTACACTGTTGAAAAGCAACATGAAAAAGATTGCAAATTAATAGCAAGCAAAGTATATTTTTCCCTTGTTGATACCTTTATAATTTTTCTTGATACTGCCAAGGACAGTGCTGAGCACACAGTAGATTCAATAAACTTGAATGAGTGAATATTACATGTCTATTTCATTCCTTCAAAAAAAATTTTTTTTTTAATTCTCCATTTATCTCTGCTCTAATCTAATTTCCTTCCTTCCACTAGCTTTGAGTTTAGTTTGTTCTTTGTCTGATTCCTCGGGTTGTAAAGCCAGACTGAGTACTTTTAAATTTACTGCTTTATTTGGCTGTGCCTGGTCTTACTTGTGGCATGTGAGATCTAATTCCCCAACCAGGGATTGAACTTGGGCCCCCTGCACTGGGAACTTGGGAGTCTTAGCCACTGGACCACAAAGGAAGTCCCTTGAGTACTTTTTTAATGTAAACATTTATAACTATAAATTGCCTCTGAGCACTACTTTTGCTGTAGCCCGTAAGTTTTGGAATGTTGTGTTTTTATTCTCATTTATCTCTAAGTATTTTCCAATTTCCCTTGTGATTTCTTTGCCCCATTGGTTATCGTTTAACTTCCGCAGAATTTTTCGGTTTTCCTTATGTTATTGATTTCTAACTGCTCTTCATGGTGGTCTGAGAAAGTACTTTGTATGCTATCTACCTTTTAAAATCTGTTGAGACTTAATTTGTGCCCTGACATATGTTCTATCCTGGAACATGTCCCATGTGCACTTCAGTGTATTCTCTGCTGTTGGCTAGAGTTCTGTTTATGTCTATTAGAACTAGTTGGTTTATTGTGCAGTTCAGGCTCTTTCCTTACTTATTTTCAGTCTGGGTCTTCTATCCCTTATTGAGAGTGTCTTGCTATTATTGTAAAACTTTCTCCCTTCAGCTGTCAGCTTCGCCTCATATATTCTTGAAGTCTGTTATTAGGTGTGTAAATGTTTATAACTGTTGTATCTTCTTGGCTGTATTTATGTTTCTTTTATAAGTCTCCTGCTTTTATTTCATGGATGTGGTATTTTCTCATCTCTCTTTGATAGTGGTTCTCAAATTTGTCTGCATATTGAAATAATCTGAGGAGCTTAAAAAATAGATTCTTATATCCTACCTCCAGAGGTTGTGATTTTTATCAGTCTGGTGTATTGTCTGGGAGAGGAAACTTATCTTTAGAAGATCTCCAGTTGATTCTAACATGCAACCAAATTTGAGAACTGCTTCTCTATGAATATAATAGTTAAAAAAAAAAGTTTAGTTCTCTGATTTTCTTTGCTGTATTTTAGTCTCTCTTTTTCTGGCTTTCTTCAAATGCTTAGTGACTGTACATTCATAGTTAAGAATGAGAGCTACAAGTATGCCTATGTGTATACACACAGACACATACATACACACAAGAAGGAGGTACCCAAAGCTGAATACAAGTTGATGGGTAGGTAGGGGGACCGAGACATTTGCTTAGATTACCCCATCAATATCTTTAGGTCTTTTCTCTTAGGCCGCTCGGGACCCTTCCAATATTCTGCTTTGGAGGGATAAGCCTGGAAGAGGGCTGAGAGCCTCACCACTCATTCCTCTATTTTATCCTCTTATTTTAAATGTGGCCCCTTATTCCTATCCTCAGAGTTGCTTAGTATTCTCATGTCCATTATCCACCCAGCTGCTCAAGCCCAAAAACTTGCAAGTCATCCTTGATTTCTTCTCTTCTATCCCCCACATCTACTCTATCACCAAGTTCTGTTGGTTCCACCTCTGCTGGTTATCTCTCTGTTTTCTTACCCGACACCCTCCCTTCTGTACTCCATGCTGCCCAGTTTTCCAGATTCCCTTGCCAGCTGTTAATTTCTGCCAGTGGGAGGCACTTGGCAAAGCAGGAGGGGTGGGAGAGAGGAGGGTGGCTGTCTCCTGGTAAGAGGGGCTGTGGGCCTGCTTGGCAGTCCTGACCCCAGCGGCAACTCTTCTGTTTCCAGCCCCCACAGTGCATGCCTAACCCTTGTTCCTTTAGCACCCTCCATTCTCCCTTTTGTTTCTTCACTTTTGTAACGAGCTGCCCATACTTAACACCCTTTGTTAGAATCTGTCTCCCTGAGTAGAATTTAGCCTTCAGAAAATTTCCCCAATCTGTCCACCTCTACCACTGCCACCCTAATCCAAGACCCCATCCTCTTTCACCTGGGTGGCTGCAGTAGCTAGGCTCCCTGAGACCACAGCTGGACAGTCTGGGGCCAGACAGACAGGCAGCACTACCTGGTGGGAGACTCCCAGAAAAAATAGGTTCCGGGAGAAAAATGTTTCCCCTCTATTGCCAACCTTGAAGGACTGGGGTTTGATTTTATTTCTGAAGGTTGATTTGCTTAAACTGCAAGTCACTGAATGCCTCTAGGCCGAGTTTCTCATCTCTGCCTACGATCAGTCTGCCTTCTCTCTTCTGTATTAAAGGACAGCAGGATAACCTGAAAGATAAGAGCATTTTATTTGTAAAACCTTTGCCAATTGACTTTATTATGAAAGAAAATAATCCTATTGCTATCTCAAAAAGAACATCTTTTCAGCCTTCCTCCCATCCTGAGCATCCTGGGATCCCAGGAATTCCAGTGCTTCTAGCTCAAATCCCCACAGTGGTGTCAATGCATACTTCCCGTGTGAAGGAGCTCTGAAACAGGCATTAGCCATTTAATGACCACGAGCAGTGCTCTCTGGCAGAAACGGTAGTAGGATGAACGCCGTGCCCGAGTCAAGGTGTGAGGCAGACAAGGCTGCCAGGAGGCTGACAGTGACCCCTCCTCAGCTGGGGCAGAGGAGCTGGCGGAGCCGTGAGACAGCCACATGGGAGGTGTCTCAGCTGAAGGTTAACGTCTCGGCATCTCCAGCCTGGGAGTTGGAGTTGGATGGAGGGGTGAATGCTGTCTTGCCTTCAGCTAGAGCTTTAAAATGCTGTGAGGAGAGAGGAGAGGGAATATGGAGGATTTGGGGATATGCTAGTTATGACACTTTATCAAGAACTAACCTCATCATAGGGCTTCCCAGGGGACTCTAGTGGTAAAGAACCTGCCTGCCAATGCAGGAGATGTGAAAGACAGGGGTTTGATCCCTGGGTTGGGAAGATCCCCTGGAGGAGGGCGTAGCAACCCATCTAGTATTCTTGCCTGGAGAACCCCATGGACAAAGGAGCCTGGTGGGCTACAGTCCATGGGGTCACAAAGAGCTAGACACAACTAAAGCAACTTAGCACACACACAACTTCTTTACAACTCTTTAAGCTCCATTTTTCTCCCAATTCTACTTCTAAAACAATTCCTTGGTGTTGTCTTTGAAAAATAGCTAGAAATATGCCTTACCTCCTTCAAACATGACCCCCCTTTTTTCCATGCTTCCTGCTTCCATTCATTAGGCCACTTTGTTCTGTAAGATTGAGTGTCCACTATAGATCCTCACCTACCCTAAGGCCCACATGGGTTCTATTTCCCCTTCCTTTACCAGCCCCACCCCTGCCTGCTTCACAGTTCCCTCCATTATGGGGAGGGTAATGATAACTCCAGGCAGAGACCTCCTCCACTGTCACAGGCAGAGTCACAACAGATTGAGGACAGTGGCGGCAGCAGGCACTACAGCTGAAGTCAATCTCTAGTGCTGGTCTTACCTGTGAGTTCTTGAATTCCGAGTAGAGGGAAAAGAGCAGATGGAGGGACTGAATTCGACTCTTGTAGACAGGGATGTCTAGGATGGCTGAAATCAAGAACTCCCATGAGCAGAAACAAACAAAAATCTGAGAATATGGGGCATTTCTGTTTAGGTGGCCAGTCCCTTCCCAGATGGAATGTGTTACTGTAACTCTAGGGGTTAAATACCCAGGTAGTCACAAAAACCCAAACACCGCCCTCAAGTGCTGCCAAACAGCGTAATTGGCTTAAAGAAAAGGCTGTAACTCAGAGTAAAAAAGCCTTTTCAACAGCCCACAGTGAATTTATCCAAAGACGGGGCCAAGAAAGGGATAGGAGGGCTTACCACAGATCATATCAATGTACTCTGCCAGGCTGCAATCAATCTCTGCTGTGGGCAGGCTCACCTAGGAGAGGCATGGGACAGACCCAAATCAAAAGGCTGAAATTTCAGTGGTCCTAGCATCATTCTCTTCCTCTGAAGGAAAACAGCTCCGAGCATAAGGGGTGTGATGGGCTGAACTGTGTCCTCCTCAAATTAATATGCTAAAGTCTTGACCCCAAGTGTGTCAGGTGGTGTATTTGGAGATATTGTCATAAAAGAGATAAGTTAACATGAGGTCATTAGGAGAACCCTACTCCAGAGTGACAGGAATCCTTATAGGAGGAAATTAGGACACAGACACACAGAGAGGAAAGACCACATGAAGACACAGGGAAGAGACAGTCAAGGAGAAAGGCTCTGGAAGAAATCAGCTCTGTGGACAGTTTGATGTCCAACTTCCAGTAGTGTGAAAAAATAAATTTCTTTTGCGTAAGCCACCCAGTCTGTGGTACTGTGTTACGGCAGCCTGAGCAATAATACAATTTTTTTTTTCCTGATCAATAAAATGGAATTGGTCATACTCATTAACCACTGAAATAGCGGAAGATATAATAGGGCTAAAATATTTTATAAGTAAAATACACTGCCATGCAGTCTTCCCGTATTTGTGAAGAAGAAACTGGACCCAGGTTATGGCCAAGTATTTATAATTACTTGGAGTTACAAGGCCTAATGGTCCTTAGACACCACAGGAACAGAAAAAGTGACATGATATCTCAGATGATACGTCCAGATCAAAACCAGTTCATACTGTAAGTTTAAAAACCATTAGCATCTTAAAAACTTTTTGTTCTCTTTTTATAAAAATCAGGGTGTAATTTTATAAAAATCAGCTTTTGCAACTTCCTTTTTCCAACATATAACTGATACTTCTCTGTATCAGAGCAAAATAAGGCCAAATAATTCATCATGTGAGTGTTTCACTGACTGGCTGTACCACAATCTGTCTATTCAGTTCCCTGGTCAGACATTTTTTCCTCAGCTACCGCTTTAAAATGCTATGATAAAAGAGACTGTTTTCAAATTCTTTGCTTTTTTACAGTAATTTCTCAATAAACATATACCCCCAAAAAACTGTCTTCATTAGCTTACATTTTAGTAGGGAGAAACAAAAGACAAAAATAAGGTATATAATATGTCAGAAGGTAAGTATTATGGAGAAAAAGCAGGTAAAGAGCTTGGGGAACATGGGTAGCAGTTTTAAATACCATGACCAGGAAGGAACTGTTATCATCTTTGCTCCAGTTTCTTGATATGTAAGAGCTCTTTGGGCTTCCTTGGTGGCTCAGTGGTAAAGAATCTGCCTGCGATGCAGAAGCCTCAGGAGACACAGGTTCGATCTCTTAGCACACATGCAAAAGCTCTTTGCTTGGATAGTAATGTTGTCACATACATATATAAGTAACTTCTTGGTCCATCACTTGTTTTTTCAGCCATGCCACTCAGGAGCTTAGTTCCTGGAACAGGGATTGAACCTGGCCTTTGGCAGTGAAAGTGCGAAGCCCGAACCACTGGACCGCCAGGGAATTCCCAGTCCATCATATTTTAAACTTTGTTTATGGTAACTGTTAGAATTTTTTACTTGTGTTTGAGTCTAAACTGTCACATATTCCACATGACTTTTAAGATTCTTATTATGCAAAGAAATACCTCACCATCCCAACAGTAGTAAGTATTGGGTTGGCCAAAAGATTTGTTTGGGTTTTCCCATAACATCAGACAGGAAAACCGGAACAAACCGTTTGGACAACTGAATATTTCTCCTATATAAAAAAAAATGGTACTTGTAATAGCTTTATTTTTACCTTATATGTTTAACTCATTTGGAATTCATGTATGCATATGGTTGGGGCTTTCCTGGTGGCTCAATGGTAAAGAATCTGCCTGTAATGCAGGAGACTCAGGTTCAATCCCTGGGTTGGGAAGATCCCCTGGAGGAGAGCATGGCAAGCCACTCCAGTACTCTTGCCTGGAGAATCCCCACATACAGAGGAGCCTGGCAGGCTACAGTCCATAAGGTCTCACAGAGTCCGACATGACTGAAGCAACTAAGCAGCGGCAGCAGCATGCATATGGTTGAGGCATAGATCTATTGTTCTCAAGTGACTGGTCAGTAATCTCATCACAACCCATTCTACCTGTAATCATTTAACCATCTTTCTTGGGCATCCTTGATGGTCCAGTGCTTAAAATTCTGTTTCCACTGCAGGGGGTGTGGGTTTGATCCCTGGTGGGGGAACTAAGATCTTGCATGCTGTGAGGCATGGCCAAAGAAAAAGTAAAATGACCATCTTTCTTATATAGCAAATTTCCACATTTACGTGGTTTTTTTCTGGGTTGTCTATGTGCTGCTGATCTAGCTCTGTTCCTAACCAGAACATTATTATTTACTATAGCTCTATAATTTTCTAATGTCTGACAGGGCAAATCCTCCATCATTTTTTCCCTGAAATTTTAATTAGACTTGAAAGTTGACTCTCTCAGATAACCTTTGTTACAAAAATTTCTATTTCTAAAAAATAATGCTGTTAAAATCCGAACTGCAATGGCATTCCACTGCCATGGTGCCCCAGGGAGAAGTGACGGCACCTTCCAGGAACGTGGCTTGACTCCTCATTCACTGCGAGCTTGTGCCTGCCCTCCATTCAAGTTGTATAATTTGCTTTCAAAAAGGTCTTGACAATTTCTTATGAAATATATTCCTGGGCACTTTTTAAAAATTTAGGATCATTAGGAATGGGACATCAGCTACTCAAAACAGGACATATTCCTCTGTGGAAAGGGTAAGTCTACAGTGGTAATACTTTAGGTACATACATTCACCAAAAGTTATGTGTTCAAAGCAATAGTATAATAATATTACAGAGTAATTTATAATAACTCAAATCTGGAAATGACACAAATGGCTATCATAGAATGGATAAATAGATTGTCCTATATTTAAACAATGGAATGCCATAATTAGAACAAGTGTATAACCACAATCTAAGAAACAATATGGATAAATCTCTACATGGATGAACAATACAAATGAGCAAATAAACAAGACACAAAGGAACATGATTAGATTTAGATAAAATACAAAACAGGCAAACCTAATCTGTGCTGTTAGAAGTCAGGATGGTAGTTACGCTGGGAGATAGAAGCCTGAGGGGGCTTCCAGGGTGCCAACAATGTTCTGGGTTTTTTTATCTGATATGTTGGTTACACAAAGGTATTTGGTTGGTGAAAATTAATCAACACTTAACGTGTTTGTTTCTGATTTTACATTATACATAAATTTAAAAGTTAATGATAATAGTAATACAAGAAGAGAGAAACTGTGGTCCCTAGAATGAATGCCACACTTTCTAAGCTCCTGCTACCTTCCACTCACCTTTCCCAAAAGTTCTTCAAACTCTGGAGACCACTCCTGCATCAGTGTGTCAATATCGGGCATAGGCCTAGAATTATAGCGGCAAATGTGAACAGAAAACATGGGCTGGTATCAGCAATCGTTGCATCATGATATTCTAGGCTGAAGGGAGGTTCTCAACCTGGGCACATTAGGATTTCAAGAGAACACAGACTGGGTAGGCCAAACTTACCCAAGACCTAGGGTTTGGAGAAGCTGGCTAAGTAAAAATACCAGGTAAACCATAATCTACATCTGCAATCTTAGCCAGTAGCAGCCAGGATCCATAGGTCCTAAGGTTGATATATTTCAAATATGTCCCAATCTTGGCACCTCCTCCTCAGAAGCAATGACTTCCTAGGTGGTGAAGATTACCATGAGTTACTATGGTGAAGAATGTGCTATTTCTTACCTGGTATAGTGCACAGTTGCAGGGGGCTTGGAACGGTGTAACTCAGAGATGCTCTCAATCCATGTGTCAATGGCTTTGGGATTCTTTTCTGCATCTTCCAGGCTCTTTACTTTCATATGTTGCTAGAAAAACAACAGGAAAGCCAGGCTGATGGCAATGAAGTAGATCCCTTGTCTTCACAGAGAAGCTCCTCATATGCTGCTATTTCATATTCGAGGTAACTGATGAAAAGGGAAGCTTGCCAGCAGCCAAATGAAGGTTATAGAAAACCCTGATAAAGTCTTCTGGAGCCAGGGGAAAGGGGCAAGTCAACAGGACAGGAATGATCACAATAAGAGACCATTTCAACCTAGTAGGATGGCTAGAATAAAAAAGACAGACAATACCAAGTGTTGGTGAGGATATGGAGAAATTGGAACTCTCATTCATTGCTGATGGGACTATAAATTGATTCAACCACTTTGGAAAAGAGTTTGGCAGTTCTTCAAAATATTAAATAGTTTCCATATGGCCCAGTAACCCTACTTCTACCTATACCCAAGACAAATAACAATATATGTCCCTGCAAAAACATGTACATGTTCATAGAAGCATAATAGAAGTGGGATTAACTGGTAAATGCATAGATAAAGTGTGATATATCCATACAATGGAACATTATTCAGCCATAAAAAAGGGAATGAAGTAGTGACCAGGGTTTAGGAGCAGGGGGAATGAGGAGAGGAGTGACTACTAATGGGTATAGGGTTTCTTTTTGTTTCTGTGTTTTGGCTGCACTGAGTAGCTTATAGTATCTTAGTTCTCTGATCAGGGATTGAACTGGGCCCACAGCACTGCTGAGCTCTAACCACCAAGGGAATTAGCAAGGGGTTTCTTTTTGGAATATGAAAATGTTCTTAAATAATGGTGATGGTTGTATTAGCTCTGTGAATATACTAAAAATCACTGAACTGTACAATTTAAAAAGGTGAATTCACAGTAATTACATTATATTTTAATACAACTGTTATCTAAAAATTAGGGCTGGCTGAAATCATAGCCATCTCTTTTAACAGGGAGTAAGTCGAAATATTCAAATATTCAAATGTTCAAATATTAGCAAGGCTTCTACTCTCAGCCCCCTTGAGCTGGGGCCTGTGCTAGGACAGTAGCTTACTGTGATGTTGTGCTGTTTGGAATTCTCTGTTAACCACAGTGAGAGCACTGTAGGGTCTGACTGCTTTGTTGAAGGCTCATCCAATACCAATAGGCCAAGGTTGTCAGGCTTTCCATCAGGACGTGGAACCTGGTAAGGAGAAAGGTAAGAACATGAAAAGGCACACTTGTTTTCAATAAGCTAAGGAAGAACTTTTCTGGTTCATTACTATTACTAGTATTAAAAAGTATGCCTATATATCATGCTGTACTAAAATACTATCTAGAAAAAAATACATGACCTTAAATATAAAGCTGAAGTTATGGATAATTAGGAGGCAAATATATGACAAATTTTTAACACATAATGAGATTATCAATTATTTACCTATTAGCAGTGAATATAATTTCAAGCTGAAAGCAAGTTAAGAATTCCAGTGAAATGAAGAATATATACTAAGGTAGTTATTGCTAGTCAAGGAAATTAGTTTAACTGTTTGTTAGAGTAATAGAAGGGTTAGAAGAAACACCTAAGGAGTCATTTTTAGGACGTTCTGACCTTTAAGAATGCATCAATATCCCCAACAGCTGGGATGAAATCAGGAATGAAAGGCTTCAGTTTGTGGTCCAGGTCAATCAACTGTGGTGTATACCTAGGAGATATTGCCATGAGAAGGTGGAGACCGTCAGTGAAACTTACTTATTATTCAGAATGAAAAAAACCTAAGGGGAATGGTCATGTTTCAGATAAGAGGAAGGCAAGGGCAAGGCAGGGCTAGGGGTTATGGTGGGAGGTCCTGGTACTCACCTGCTGATATACTGGAAGAGCTCCTTAACCTCAGCAGAAACTGGCAAATGCTCATAGTCTGCAGGATCATACGCCCTGGGGGAAGGAAAACACGGCTCAAGGTGGCCAGAGAAAGGTGGGGGTTGCTGAGTCTTGGTTCAGCCACAGAGCATGTGACTCTAAACCTAGTTTTTGCTCCACCCACATGTGCCTCTTCTGAGCAGCTTGCAAGGCAACTTTAAAACTGATTATAATTAGCTCTCAGTTATCTCTGACAATGAAGAAAAACAGTTACAGGAAATCCAAAACATAATTTTGAAAAATTTTAGAGTGTAGCAGAAATTGTTTTCCTTTTTTCTTTTTAAATGAAGGGGATAAAGAGAAAAGATAGAATGAGATCTTAATTTCTGACATGAAAACAGTTTGTCCCAAGAAAAAAGGGAGTTTTTACAAAGATGTTTTTCAGTGTTATTTATAAAAGTAAAAAATTGGAAACAAATAAAATGTCTAACACTTGAGAGATAAGTCAAGCTGAACACTGCAGTTATTGAAAGGTATTTGCATTAATACATGAAATGTATACAGTTAAAAAAAATAGTAGAGTGTAAATTAATGACTATAAGTAAAATGTAATGAATTGATAGGGCTTCCCAGATGGCTCAATGGGAAAGAATCCGCCCGCCAACGCAGGTTCGATCCCTGGGTCGAGAAGATCCCCTGGGGAAGGAAACAGCAGCCCACCCCAGTGTTCTTTCCTGGAAAATCCTATGGACAGAGGAGCCTGGAGTCCGTGGGGTCACAAAAGAGTTGGACATGAATGAGTGACTAAACAACAATGAGTTGACAAAGTATATAAGTGACTTGGAAAGTGATTTAAGGTTCTTCTGGGGAGAGTTGCTTAAGAAAAAAACTAAATAGATTACTTAAAGGAGAAGGCAATGGCACCCCACTCCAGTACTCTTGCCTGGAAAATCCCAAGGACAGAGGAGCCTGTTAGGCTTTAGTCCATGGGGTCGCGAAGAGTCAGACACGACTAAGCGACTTCACTTTGCCTTTTCACTTTCACGCACTGGAGAAGGAAATGGCAACCACTCCAGTGTTCTTGCCTGGAGAATCCCAGGGACGGCGGAGCCTGATGGGCTGCCGTCTATGGGGTCGCACAGAGTCGGACACGACTGAAGCGACTTAGCAGCAGCACAGCAGCAGCAGCAGATTAGTTAAAGTTTACCTTTCCCCAGATTATAATTTATGGAAGCAGGATCATGAGGTCAACTGTGAAGCATGAAAAGTCAGGCTGCTATTAAACACTTGCCTAATTTACTTAGTGTCTACCTGCATGTGGATAATTAAAATGTAACTATTTTTATTTTTATTAAACTACTTCATTGAATAAGTGATGCATGCACATGATAGGAAATAAAAGGTACAAAATGTATACAGTGGAAAGTTATGCTCCCCTCCCAAGAGTAATCAGTATTATGAGTTCCTAGTGTAGCCTAGAGATAGCTTATATAGTATCTGTTTGATACGCATGCGAACACAACACAAAGACTTCTATACCTTTTTAAAATGTAACAATGTCCCTTGAAGATTGTTCTTTACCACCACATAAGAGTGTTGGCTCATACTTCTTAATGGCTAGGAAGAATTCTACTGATTTGGCTACACCATCATTTATTTAACTAGTAATTGTATTTTAAATGAATGGGCCTTAGAATTCACTTTGATTAAAACCTACCAGGGTGGGTCATGATTAATCTAGCACCAGGGCTGGAACAGGGTGAGAATTTTTACTGAAGCATCATCCAGGAACATTTTGCTTCAACATGGGAGAATAGCGCCCCTATTCTCTACTTGTCCTTTTAAAAGGATCTGAGCCTAAAACAGAAATGCTCCTGCACGTGGATGTTTTCCTCACTAAATAAAACTGCTGTGATGTATGATTTTATCTTCTTATATATATTTAATATACTATTTATAATATAAATTTATATTTATAAATTTATCTTCTCTTCCCTAAAATGTAAACTCCCTGAAGTCAGAGACCATCAGATAAATTGACTCAGCAAATCCTCATGAAATGCCTGAGCCCACAAGATGTTTCAAACAGTGCAAGTGACATCACAGTGATATCACAGGACTCAGGCAGTGGAGCCAGAAAAGAAGGAAAACTCATTATGTTGGGTTTCTGAGCATCTGATAACCCTAAATAGAGAAGATCAAAAGAGCTGCTAGAAGTTCACTTCTCACTGACATCCTCCTGTCCAGTGTTTTGAAGGAAGAGTTTCCTCCTTTGCGAGGGTGCTCTCCTTACCCTTCCAAAGGGGCCCCATGCTCTTCATCATCATCATCAGAATCAGTTTCAGATGAGTCATCATCGTCATCATCATCGTTCTCACTGAAGCCCCGCTGAGGCGTCAGCTGCGAGGTCTTCTTCTTCTCCTGAGACAAAGCAGGGTAGGCATAGAAAGCTCCCGGTTAGGAGAAACTGGGGAGAAGGGAATTGCAACCCGCTCCAGTATTCTTGCCCGGAAAATCCCATTGACAGAGGAGCCTGGTGGGCTACAGTCCATGGGGTCACAAGAGTCAGACACGACTGGGTGACTAAACCACCACCACCAGTGTACTTTTGCCCAGTTCTCATTTAGCGCTCTAATGAGAACCCTCCCACTTGGCACCAATTCACTGGAAAGAAAAGGAAGCCCTCCCCAGAAGGGCCCTGAGAACCTTCCTCACTCCTTCTTAGCTACTGAGTCCCCACTTTCTATAACCATAGTCTAATCATCTGTGTGTGGCTTGGGTATACTTTATTCAGTACATATCTCTTTTACCTCTCACTTAGGAGATCCTGAGAACTCTGCATAAACTTTATCCAGTCAGCTTCAACTCTAAAACTGAGGGACTTCTGAAGAAGAAAGCACCTCTAAATAGTTATTTTGGGAGGAAACAGGGGGAAGATGAAGTGGGGAAGACACATTTTAGGGGATCTTAATACTCACAAAGATCACAGGGAGGAAATCTAGTATTTAATTTGCAAGACTGCCCAGGGGAAGCTGCTTATAACTAAGGAAAAATCGTACTCAACCCTGTGCCTGGATTCTGACCAGCAGTTCCAGAGACTGTGGGTTTTCCTTTGCATCCAATGGGTATCTGACCTACTCATGGTCTCCCTTCCTTCCCCCCCAAGTTACATAAAATAACTGTACTTTATATCTCAAGATAGTCATGTATCGATGTGACAGTTGGACTATAAAGAAAGCCAAGTGCCAAAGAATTGATGCTTTTGAACTGTGGTGTTGGAAAAGACTCTTGAAGAGTCCCTTGGACTACAAGGAGATCAAACCATTCAGTCCTAAAGGAAATCATCCTGAATATTCATTGGAAGGACTGATGCTGAAGCTGAAACTCAAATACGTTGGCCACCTGATGTGAAGATCTGACTCAGTGGAAAAGACCCTGATGCTGGGAAAGACTGAAGGCGGAGAAGGGGACAACAGAGGATGAGATGGTTGTATGGCATCACTGACTCGATGGACATGAGTTTGAGCAAGCTTTGGGAGTTGGTGATGGACAGGGAAGCCTGGTGTGCTGCAATCCATGGGGTCACAAAGAGTCAGACACGACTGAGCGACTGAACTGAACTGAACTGGTATCTCAAGATAAGAGACTCTTCTGTTCTTGGCATTTTGACCTACCTTTCTGAGCTTCTGGTTCTCAAAGTACCATCCCATGCCCTCAAGCCCATGAGAAGGGGTCTGGTGGTGCTTGGGCTTGCCAGGGCAGCTGAGATGGGGGTCCCTGTCTTTGCCTCTAGGGCATGGAGCCTGTGGTATGCCTTCACTTAGGATCTGAAAGGTGGCCAACTGGCCCCCTTTAAAAATGGGTTTTCAAGCTCAGTTTCCATATGGCTTATACTGAGGTTAAGAGATATTTGGTTCTAGTTTTAAAAATTATTTAACGATTCTTTTAAAGTGGCTTCCGACATATAAAACTGTGACATGTTATAGGAAATCTTAAAAAAAAAAAAACTTTTGGTTACATTTTCCTCTAAGCATAACACAGATTTATTATACATCAACAAAAATGTATTTTAACTAATATGTAACATATGGTATAGATGACAGTTGCAGAAATTGTCTTACTGGTATACAGTTGGTAAGGATATCCCACAGTGTTCTTTACTAATTCAAAATCTGCCCAGATTATTCTTGAGTCACATGGGAAGCAGTCTGGCAAGGGAAGCTTTTTAAGAATATTGTCAGCTTAAAGATTATTCAAAAGTGGATCCTTTTTGCTGATTCTGGGTGCATATTAAATTGGAAAGATAAATGAGCCTTTAATATTGACTATATCATGTGAAGATGAAAAACTCAGGATGAATACACAAAATTAGGAGGTCAATTTAGGAAAATTGTTCACCTTTGTCTGCTTCTTCAAAGTAGTGCTTTGCAAAATCTCTGACCTAAGGCAGAAGACTTTATATACCAGACAAAAGGCCAAAAAATTACTTTGTAGGTGAGATGTCAAACAGCACATAGTCACAAAGCAGAGCTATCTCAAAACATTACATTTTAGACTTCCTATGAAATCCATCTCTCTCACTGAAGCTTTCTGCATTACTTCGAATATATATTCCTTCACTTGAGTCCTCAAAACTCCTATTCTTGGAGGATAATTAAAGCACAGGCATTGGACAATGTGCTAAGGCTAACCACAAGGGCTATTAGGCAGTGCGCCTGTGCAAATTTAAGGCCCTGTCCCTCTAGAGCTGTAGGCATTTTCTCATCTCTCTTTCAGAAATGGTGATTCTCTTGGTTCATAAAATAACAAGTAACATCTGGGCCTTAAGACTTCAAAATTAAAATCTCTTTCACAAAATACTGGCAGTATCACAAGTATTGACAATGAACAAAAGCCAGGACCAGTCATTTCAAACTTGCTTTATCATAAGAATTATTTGCAGTGCTTGCTCAAATATATTTACATTTTCAGGTTTTTATCTTCAAGAATCCAATTAGGTAGTGCTGGGGGGGACTGGTAAATTTTTTTTTTTTTTTTTTTTTAGTAAGTACCCCAGTTGATTAACGTGACCATAAAAGTTTCAGAAACCCTGGACTGTGTTATATGAAATTTCTTGCCAAAAAGTCAGCTATAACAATAACCTCTATTCCCGAAGGAGAATCACAGTCTTAAGGCTCTTGGCCGTTGACTGTTCTCCATGAGCTTAAAGACACCTAACCAGTAGTGGTAAGTATTCAAGAAATGTTTGCTACTGAACTGGTGTCACTTTAAATTAGCTACAAAAAACACAAAGCAGCAATTTCACAAGAAGTTGTGGATTATACTGCACCTTGTTATTTTCATCTTCATACTCATCACTGCTGTTATCAGCCATAGTCTTGTTAGAAAGATGCGAGGAACAAGGAACTCCTTAGAAGAAAAGTTTTCCCATTAGGTTATTGTTAAAATGATTTTTAAAGACAGATATTTTCATTTATAATATTTTATGCTAACCATTTTATGGAACAGGACTGATAAGAATAGCTAACTGAAAGATAGGAAACTGAATTCTAGCATGGCTCTGTCAATTCAAGATATACTTACTAAGTATTATTATGCTTAAGGCATTGGGTTAGACATTATATTAATACTAACTGATTATCTGCCACTACACAAATAGCATAAAATCTGCCCTTAGTTTATGGTTGAAATAAAGTCAGTAACTAGTGAAGCAAAAGGAGTGCTGGATTTATAGTCAGAGGTCTCGGTTTAAAGGACAACTCTATCACGTAGACAAAACGATTCAACCTCTCTGGGTGTCAGTAGTCCCACCTCTCAATGGGGTCAGTAATATTTGTCACTCAGGACTGTTGCAAGGATCAATCGAAAAAACTTTATGTGGAAGGATGGGACCTAGTTCCTGGTAAATAATAGTCACCAATATGAATCTGAATCAGTTTTTTACAAGTTTTGGTTTATTTTTAATAACCAGTGATTTACAATTACAAAAAAAAATTTCTCTTCTTTTCTCTTTATGTCTCTCTTACCTTTGTGTTTCGTGGTTGGAGTATAAATACTTGCAACCTCTTCAGAGTCGTTAATCTCTAGACGCTCATCATACGTCTGGTTTTCAACAATCTTGGTCTAAGCAAAAGGAAGTATGACTACATAGTTTTTATCACGGGACATTAAGCATTCTCTGGAGAGGTAGATTCCAAACCAGCAATGGTTCCTCTTCCTTACCCAAGACATCAGTTTTACCTGAAACCTTTACTCCCCAAGTGGCTTAGACGATAAAGAATCTGCCTGCCAATGCAGGAGACACAGGTTCGATGCCTGGGTAGGGAAGCTCCCCTGGAGGAAGGCATGGCAACCCACTCCAGTATTCTTGCCTGGAGAATCCCATGGACAGAGAAGTCAGGCGGGCTACAGTCCATAGGGTCGCAAAGAGTCGGAGACGACTGAGCGACTAACACTTCCACTTCCACTTTACGCCCCATTCAAACTTTCCTTGAGGCTTCTTGGCCCCAGGTCACACGGTTAAGTCACTTTGCTGCACCTCTTATTTAGGCTGCCTGGGGAACCAGGGAAACGAGGAGAGAAACGACAGCCAGTGTCTGCAGCAGGTACCCAAAGCTGCTAAGATAGGCACGCGAGGGCAATACAGAATCCCTCTGTAGATAATGGCTCTCTCCTCGGGTTCGGTCAGTGTCCCAATGCTGCCGGCGTTTCTCAGGGGAGGCTGTGGAGTTTCTAGAAAAAGTTCTGTCTCTCGGGTTACCTGGGGCGGGGGGGGCGCGGGGCGCGCCCGTTCCGCAAAGCGAGGGTAAACTCGGCTCTTGTCTTGGTCCCATCCAATAATCCTGAAAGCCATCACCCTTAACCCCACCCTCATCTTGTAGGTCGGATCCCACTTAAGTTTGTCGGGGAGTAAAGGAAACAAAGATTGGCGAGGGCGTGAAGGAAGAGGAGAGAGAATATTTGTCAAGAGGGGAAAAGGTGCAGGAGGTTGGGAAGAGGGAACGGAAGTCCTTCCTATTCCTTTTGGGAAGGAGAAAGAGCACGAATTACCTGTAGCCCCTCTGAATCCGTCTCGTCTATATGGAAAGAACCCCAGCCTAGGACTGGGGTTTCACTCCAACCTGAGGCCTGGCCACTTCTACTTGGAAGAGAGCCACGGCTTCTACTCGGAGCAACTGGCCTGTTATCAGTTGCTAAGAAAAAAAAAAAAAAAAAAAGAAGGAAAAATCGCGAGACTTTCCTCCACTCTCGTGAGATCCTCTCCACCGCAGCGCGTTATGTCTTTTCCAGCGAAGGCTCAAAGGAAGATCCAGAGGGGTTCGGATCCTGGTTGGCTAGTTTCAAAAAATACGTCTGTGTCGGCATCTAGCGTCGGGGAGCGGCAAAGCTGACGGATGAATTTCGTTTCGTCTAGAGTTAGCCTTCCCATCCGGAAATAAGGTGTGTATTTTCTTCCCAGATCAAGGATCACTGGGCTGCAATTCCTACTAAATCAGTCCAGACAGACTTTAGGCAAACTCGGAACTTTGCTTAAATTCCCACGACACTTTGTACGACCTTTTATAGCCTTTATATTACATTATAGTCCTTTCTTTCGCTCCATTGTTTCCCATTGCATTGGACATACTTTCAGTACTAACAAATAATTATTTATCTGAGATTCAAATTTAACTAATTCTCTTGCATTTTTATCTCAAGGAGACTGGACTGCATTAGGGCAGGGTCTGTGTCCAATTACTTTTTAACCTTTTCATGGCATTAGTGCATTACCTGGATTCAGTTTAGTCAGTGCAGTCGCTCAGCCGAGTCTGACTCTTTGCCACCCCATGAACCGCAGCAAGCCAGGCCTCCCTATCCATCACCAACTCCTGGAGTTTACCCAAACTCATGTACATTGAGTCGGTAATGCCATCCAACCATCTCATCCTCTGTCGTCCCTTTTCCCTCCTGCCCTCAATTTTTCCCAGCATCAGGGTCTTTTCAAATGAGTCAGCTCTTCACATCAGGTGGCCAAAGTATTGGAGTTTCAGCTTCAGCATCAGTCCTGCCAATGAACACCCAGGACTGATCTCCTTCAGGATGGACTGGTTGGATCTCCTTGCAGTCCAAGGGACTCTCAAGAGTCTTCTCCAACACCGCAGTTCAAAAGCATCAATTCTTCGGCACTCAGCTTTCTTTATAATCCAACTCTCACATCCATACATGCTGCTGCTGCTGCTGCTAAGTCGCTTCAGTCATGTCCGATGCCGTGCGACCCCATAGGCGGCAGCCCACCAGGCTCCACTGTCCCTGGGATTCTCCAGGTAAGAACACTGGAGTGGGTTGCCATTTCCTTCTCCAGTGCATGAAAGTGAAAAGTGAAAGTGAAGTTGCTCAGTTGTGTTCGACTCTTCGCAACCCCGTGGACTGCAGCCTACCAGGCTCCTCCATCCATGGGATTTCCAGGCAAGAATACTGGAGTGGGTTGCCATTGCCTTCTCCCATCCATACATGACTACTGGAAAAACCATAGCCTTGACTAGACAGACCTTTGTTGACAAAGTAATGTCTCAGCTATTTAATATGCTCCCTAGCTTGATCATAACTTTTCTTCTAAGGAGTCAGTTCAGTCGCTCAGTAGTGTCCAACTCTTTGCGACCCCATGAATCACAGCATGCCAAGCCTCCCTGTCCATCACCAACTCCCGGAGTTCACCCAAACCCATGTTCATCAAGTAGGTGATGCCATCCAGCCATCTCATCCTCTGTCGTCCTCTTCTCCTCCTGCCCTCAATCCTTCCCAGCATCAGAGTCTTTTCCAATGAGTCAACTCTTCGCATGAGGTGGCGAAAGTACTGGAGTTTCAGCTTCAGCATCAGTCCTGCCAATGAACACCCAGGACTGATCTCCTTTAGAATGGACTGGTTGGATCTCCTTGCAGTCCAAGGGACTCTCAAGAGTCTTCTCCAACACCACAGTTCAAAAGCATCAATTCTTCGGCGCTCAGCTTTCTTCACAGTCCAACTCTTACATCCATACATAACCACTGGAAAAACCATAGCCTTGACTAGACGGACCTTTGTTGGCAAAGAAATGTCTCTGATTTTGAATATGCTTTCTAGATTGGTCATAACTTTCCTTCCAAGGAGTAAGCGTCTTTTAATTTCATGGCTGCAGTCACCATCTGCAGTGATTTTGGAGCCCCCCAAAATAAAGACAGCCACTGTTTCCATTGTTTCCCCATCTATTTCCCATGAAGTGATGGGACCAGATGCCATGATCTTAGTTTTCTGAATGTTGAGCTTTAAACCAACCTTTTCACTGTCCTCTTTCACTTTCATCAAGAGGCTTTTTAGGTCCTCTTCACTTTCTGCCATAAGGGTGGTGTCATCTGCATATCTGAGGTTATTGATATTTCTCCAGGCAATCTTGATTCCAGCTTGTGCTTCATCCAGCCCAGCGTTTCTCATGATGTACTCTGCATAGAAGTTAAATAAGCAGGGTGACAATATACAGCCTTGACATACTCCTTTTCCTATTTGGAACCAGTCTGTTGTTCCATGTCCAGTTCTAACTCTTGCTTCCTGACCTGCATACAGGTTTCTCAAGAGGCAGGTCAGGTGGTCTGGTATTCCCATCACTCTCAGAATTTTCCACAGTTTATTGTGATCCACACAGTCAAAGGCTTTGGCATAATCAATAAAGCAGAAATAGATGTTTTTCTGGAACTCTCTTGCTTTTTTGATTAGGTTCTTTCAAAATGCTCATTGAGTGGATGAATGAAGGAATGAGTGAATGAACATGTAAGGAATAAGTATTTTAAAATTACAGACATAGTTAATTTGGGGAGTCAGAGGGAGAGAAACAAAGTAAAAGACTTTTGGAAATTTGTTCATGAAAACCTGCCAGAGGAAAGCAAAAAGTGATTTTCCTTTGAAAAGGAAAACCAGAGACACCTCTTCTGAGACACTTCTGGTTAAAAAAGGAACTGCAAAACAAAAAAATATTTTGTCATATTATGGCTAACAATAATGGGTATGTATTGTTGAGCACGTAATACATAGGAACACTTAGAGTAGATAATCTTATTTATTAAGAAGTTCTCTAACTTCATAACTTTATGAGGTAAGTGTTACTGCCAATATATAGATTAGGTAATTGAAGTTTAGGAGAATTAAAAAAACTTGCCTGAAGTCACCCAAGCAGTAAGGGTGAAAATGGGTCAGTCTAATTCCCAAGTCTCTGCTTTTAATCATTGTGACATACTGCCTCTGAGGTGCTCTTCAGGAAGCATGCTTACACAGGTGCTTCTATTCTGCAGTTTCAGCTAATTTCATATTTTCAAAGAACCAGCATCTATTGATTTTTGTGAACATCAGCGGTCTATATTAAAGGCCCCTGAAAGTTGCCATTTAAAGCAATAATTCTAGGCAGAATTTTTACTTTTTTAAATTAAGAATTTGTTCACCTTTTAAGACTCACAGACATAGAGAAAAGACTTGTGGTTGCCAAGGGGAAGGAGGGTGGAGAAGGGATGAATTGGGAGTCTGGGATTAGCAGATGCAAACTATTTTATATAGAATGGAGAAACAGCAAAGTATACTCTGTAACACAGGGACCTATATTCAATGTCCTGTAGTAAACCATAATGGAAAAGAATATGAAAAAGAGTATATATGCATATCTGTGTCATTTTGTTGTATACCAGAAATTAACATTGTCTGTCAACTATATTTCAATAAAATAAAAAAAATTTTTTTAAAGAATGTGCTCATCTTTAAAAAAAATTTTGTGCTTTTAACTAAAGATTACTGTTTGATATAATTTTCATTCCAATCCCAGAGAAAGGCAATGCCAAAGAATGCTCAAACTACTGCACAGTTGCACTCATCTCACACACTGGTAAAGAAATGCTCAGAATTCTCCAAGCCAGGCTTCAGCAATACATGAACTGTGAACTTCCAGATGTTCAAGCTGGTTTTAGAAAAGGCAGAGGAACCAGAGATCAAATTGCAACATCTGCTGGATCATTGAAGAAGCAAGAGAGTTCCAGAAAAAAAATCTATTTCTGCTTTATTGACTATGCCACAGACTTTGACTGTGTGGACCACAATAAACTGTGGAAAATTCTGAGAGTGATGGGAATACCAGACCACCTGACCTGCCTCTTGAGAAACCTGTATGCAGGTCAGGAAGCAAGAGTTAGAACTGAACATGGAACAACAGACTAGTTCCAAATAGGAAAAGGAGTACGTCAAGGCTGTATATTATCACCCTGCTTATTTAACTTATATGCAGAGTACATCATGCAAAATGCCCAGTTAGATGAAGCACAAGCTGGAATCAGGATTGCCTGGAGAAATATCAATAACCTCAGATATGCAGATGACACCACCCTTATGGCAGAAAGTGAAGAAGAACTAAAGAGCCTCTTGATGAACATGAAAGAGCAGAGTGAAAAAGTTGGCTTAAAGCTCAATATCCAGAAAACTAAGATCATGGCATCAGGTTCCATCGCTTCATGGCAAATAGATGGGAAACAGTGTCAGACTTTATTTTCTTGGGCTCCAAAATCACTGCAGATGGTGATTGCAGCCATGAAATTAAAAGACGCTTACTCCTTGGAAGGAAAGTTATGACCAACCTAGACAGCATATTAAAAAGCAGAGACATTACTTCGTCAACAAATGTCTGTCTAGTCAAAGCTATAGTTTTTCCACTGGTCATGTATGGATGTGAGAGTTGGACTGTGAAGAAAGCTGAGCACCAAAGAATTGATGCTTTTGAACTGTGGTGTTGGAGAAGACTCTTGAGAGTCCCTTGGACTGCAAGGAGATCCAACCAGTCCATTCTAAAGGAGATCAGCCCTGGGTGTTCACTGGAAGGACTGATGTTGAAGCTGAAGCCCCAATACTTTGGCCACCTGATGCGAAGAGCTGACTCATTTGAAAAGACCTTGATGCTGGGAAGGATTGAGGGTAGGAGGAGAAGGGGACGACAGAGGATGAGATGGTTGGATGGCATTACCGACTCAATGGACATGGGTTTGGGTAAACTCCGGGAGTTGGTGATGGACAGGGAGGCCTGGCATACTGCGGTTCATGGGATCTCAAAGAGTCGGCCACGGCTGAGTGACTGGACTGAACTAAACTGAACTGAACTGAACTGATATACCCTTCCAGACATATAAAGTTGAAAAGTTTTTGTTTTGTTAAGATTCTACTAGAAAGCCATTGGAAATGGAATTGAAATGAGTAAGAGTGAGAATTCTAAGATGCAGTATTCAAGGGTGCAGGCTGTGTAGATGAGCACCCTTTGTTGGAATCCTGGCTTGGCTACTTTCTAGTCCTGAGATCTGTGGTAAAACGTACTTTTCGGTACCTTGGTTTCCCCACTTGCAAAAGGGAGGTATTAAATGGTACATATCTCAGAGAATTCTTGTGAGGATTAAGTGAGATAATCTGTGTGAAGATTTTGAAGTAAGCCTGGTACATTTTAAGTGTTCAATAAACATTAAGGAATACACAGGAGATATAGAGAGGCAGTGTGACATAATGAGAAAAACAGTTTGAATCCTGGCTCTACCACTTGCTGGCTGTATGAATTGGGACAGATGCTTAACTTCTTTGATCCTTAGCGTCCTTATTGGGATTGTTGTTTACAAGGCTTAGAGATAATGTGTGTAAAGTATCTGATACAAAATAAACACCCAATAAAATTATTGTAGCAATAATGAATAAAGAGTTAAGCTACTAACATGGGGTAAAATAATATAGGGAAGAACCCCTGAATCACCTATACTCTGTAAAGTGTGACATTTGTCAGGGAAGAACACCAATACAATCAGAAGGCCAGATTTGAATCTTGTTTCTTTTATAGAACTAGAACTTTAGGTAGTTTCTTAAACTTGTCATTTTCTTCATTTACAAAATAGACATAAACACAGTAACTGCCCTGCTTTCTACACATTTTTTTAAAGATATAATTTACCATAACAATCACCTTTGAAGGTGTACAATTCAGTGGTGTTTAGTGTATTCACAAAATTGTGTCACCACCACTTCTATCTAATTGTAGAAAATTATCATCACACCAAAAAGCAAACCTTGGGACTTCTCTGGCAGTCCAGTGGTTAAGACTCCATGCTTCCAAAGCAGGGGACACAGGTTCTATCCCTGGTGTGGGAGCTAAGATCCCCCATGCCTCTCCTGCTGCTGCTGCTGCTAAGTCACTTCAGTTGTGTCTGACTCTGTGCGACCCCATAGACGGCAGCCTACCAGGCTCCCCCGTCCCTGGGATTCTCCAGGCAAGAACACTGGAGTGGGTTGCCAATGCCTCTAGGCGCAGCCAAAAAAAAGAACAAAACCCAAATCTCATTCTCTGTTTCTCTCCTCCTCCAGTCCGTTGCAGCCTTACTTTCTGTCTCTATGTATTTGTATGTTCTGAACAATTTATATAAACTGGGTCATGTAAGATGTTTTTATTATAACTGGCGTTTTTCACTTAACATAATGTTTTCTAGGTTCATCCATGTTGTGCCATATATCATTACTTTATTCCTTTTTGTGACTAACATTCCATTGAGTAGATATACTACATTTTGTTATTCACTCATCAATTGATGGGACAGTTGGACTGTCTCCATTTTTTTACCATTATGAACAGTAGAATACAAATTTGTGTGTGGAATATACTTTTTTTTGGTTGTGCTGGGTGTTCGTTGCTGCTGTGAGTGGGCTTTCTCTAGTTGTGGAAAGGAGGGGCTACTCTTTGTTGGGGTGCCCAGGCTTCTCATTGCGGTGCTTCTCTTATTCCGGAGCACAGGGTGTAGTTGCTCTATGGGGGCTCTAGAGAAGGCTCGGGAGTTGCAGTGTGTGGGTTTAGTTGTTCTGCAGCTTGTGGTATCTTTCTGGACCAGGGATCAAACCCATGTCCCCTGCATTGACAGGTGAATTCTTTGGATATGTGCTTTTAATTCTCTTGGATATATACCTAGGAGTGGTATTGCTGGATCCCACAGTAACACTGTTTAATTTTTTGAGGAACTGCCAAACTGTTTCCCAAAGCAGCAGCACTAGTTCATGCTTCCACCAGCAGTGTATAAGGGTTTAATTTTCCCACATTCTCATCAACACTTATTATTACAACCATCCTAACGGATGTGAAGTGGGGTTCTCTAAAGATTAAAGATGTTGAGCATCTTTTTACGTGCCTACCGGTCATTTATATACCTTTTTTAGAGAAATGGCTATTTTAGCCATTTAAAAATCGGATTAGTCGTCTTTCCATTGTTGAATTTTAAAAGTTCTTTGTATATTCTGGCTACTAGTCCCTTATGAACACCAGTTATCGTGTATATCAAATGATACGGTCTCTTTGAGAGCTTTATGAACTGCAGGAGATGTCGCAAGTTAACCAAAAGCGCTGACGAACACGGAAGGGAGAGAAGCCTACGGTTCCACGTTGGAGGTCGAGCCCCCAGGCCTCCCTAGCACAATCTGCGTTGCAAGCCGGCGCCCACAGCCTCTCCACCTCACGGCGCCCCGCCCCCCGCCCTTTGACCCGCGCCGTTTCCGGTTGGAGACGTGGCTCGAGGACGCCATCTTGGTAAGAGGCGAGTCGGCGGCGCTCCTGTCAGGGGGGTAGCAGGTCCGGAGCGGCCGGTCCTCCCCTTCCCCCGACCCCAGCCCTAGCCGCAGTGGAGCCGGAGCGCGCGGGTGCGCCCCACCACCGCCGTCACCATGGTAAGACTCGAGCCGGGCTCAACTCCCGCGTCCGGCCTTGCTCGACCGTTCTCCCTGCTACCGGCCTGTGCTGGGGCTGGAGGAGCCCCGCCCCAAGGGCCGGGAGCCTAACACTTCCTCGGGGCTCTGGGGGCTTCTTCACCCTGTGATCGACTCCCCAGGAGATCCGAGGGACCTGACTGCAGTCCCTCTAGGGTCGCGCCCCCACCCCTCCCCCGCCATCAGCTAGGCACCCACCTCTGCTGGGATCCGGGCCCTAAAGCGGGCCCGGGGTTTTTGCTCTGCAAGAACCTACCTCTTAGAGATGGGTCTTGGACCCCACGCTGCGGACCTGGCCTCTCGTGTCCAGCAGGTTCAGTGGGTGCCTCGGCGCCCCAAGCTGGGCTTCTGTCAGGGATTCACTTCGTTCTGTAATCAACTCACCTCTCATCCCCGGTGTTCCGTAGGCCGTGGATGTTTGAAATCTAAATCATTAGTGTTGAGGACTTTTTCTTTAATTTGTTCGCAAAGGAGAAATAGAGGAAAGTGGATAGGGAGGCACAGAATGGGAAGGAGTAACTTCTGACAGTGATATGGCACTAATTGTAGGACCCAGCTAACCCAGAAACCCGCTACCCGCTTCTGTAGATCTTAGGTGTGTCCATTTGTTGGTGTGATTGGGTATACTCTGTGTATAGAGCATTGGGAGGATGCGAGCCAGTTATGGAGAACACAGGTTTTCTGTCTTCAAGGAGCTTATAGTTCAGGTGAAGTGTGGATGTGGCATATCGTAATCAGATGTCTCACAGGAGTGAGAAGGGATTTATTCTTTGGGACCTGTTACTTGCCTTCAGTTGAATTATCTTCGTGTTCTCATCTGTGGTGGTGGTGGTTTAGTGGCTAAGTTGACTCTTTTGCGATCACATGGACTACCAGGTTCCTCTGTCCAGGCAAGAATGCTGGAACGGGTTGCCATTTTCTTCTCCCATCTCATCTGTAGTAGAGAAGGTTAAAATTAATGTTGTGAGAGATGAAACAAAACATAGTGCTCACTCCACTACATCTGGCTTCATCACTACGATTTGTGAATATTTATGAAGTAGGAGAAGTTTTTTGGTTCCAAACAAGCTAGTAATTTTTAAAGTGCACTTCATGCCCTTTAATCTTTGAAGAATGTACTTTTCTTATTTCTCTTTTTGTCACTATATTAATAATTTGATTTAAAACATCTTCCTACACACTTCATAGATGACAATATAATTTGGTGCCAGTTATACTAAGTTCTGTTCACAACCTTTTTAGATGAAAACTTGGTTGGTGAGGAGATTCAGGCTTGGGCTTTAAATCGCTGAACAGTTTTCTTCAGCTTCAGGCATATAAATTGCATCAAGCAGGTTTGTCTCATAAAACTTTTATGTTGGACATAAAATTTCCAAAAACTTCTTTCTTCATTTCCACTAGGAGGCTTAGTATTAGGGTAGTGATTTTAAAACTACTTTCTTTTTACATCTTGGATGTACATGTAGTGCATTTCAGAGTATATTATAACATTAAAAGCAAAATTAAAGGCTTTATTATATAAACCAAATGTACATAATCTTAACAAAAACCTTGTTTGTTGAAAAGTTCTTGGGAACGTCGTGCTATTTTTTTCCCTAGTATTTTTAATTCATCAATAACCAGAGGGCCCATAGGGCCCTAGGTGTTACATGGTAAACATAAAAACATAAATTTTGCATGTTATTTGGACACTGCATATACATACAGTTGTGTCACATTTAAATATGCCTATAGTTCTGAATTATTTGGAGCTTGACGTGATCCAGATACCTACAGATTTGTGTACTCTGGAGAACAACTTATTTCAGTACATTCTGCTCTGTTGAGTCTTAAGGCATTATTAAGTATTTTTCTGTGTAATATTTATGGGTTCCGTTCCTTTACAAAGAGATCCCTGGACAAAGAAATGTCCAAGTAGGGTAACATTTTGCAAAGATTTCTTGACTCTAAAAGCTGTATCCAGAGTTCTAAAAGTTGATTTATAATAAAATTTTCAAACATGTAAGAAAGTTGAGAGCTTTACAGTGAACACCCATGTAATCACCAGCTAGTCTGTAATTAACATTTCACTATTTTTGCTTTATCACACATCTAATTATTCACCCATCCTGTGGTCATCTTTTTTTTTAATGCATTTTAGGGGCTTCACTGGTGGTCCAGTGGCTAAGACTCCATGCTCCCAATGCAGGGGGCCCAGGTTTGATCCTTGGTCAGGGAACTAGATCCCATATGCTGCAATTAAGAGCTCATACAGCCAAATAAATAAATATATATATATATATTTAATGCACTTTAAAATGAATTGTAGATATCAGTATGTAAATGTTGGTTTTTGAATAGTAAATTTCCTTTAGCTTTAGTGACTGAACTTGGTGCAAAATGTCCTACACTGCAAAGTCCTAGTAGAGAAATAAAATGAACAAATGGAAAAAACAATGAATTATGATGACTTTGTTATAAAATCAAGTACAAAAAAAATCTTTTTTTTTAATCTTTTTTCTAGTTTTCATCAAATTAATGAGAACATGTCTTATTTTCTTAACATTTGTCAGGTATCATTATAGTCAGTTTCTTCCTTGATAAATTTATATTTGAATGAACTTGATATTAAGTCTCATTGTAGCCCTAATCTGTGAAGTCTTTGCTTATCTACAGAGTGCTATTCTTTTCTTATTTACTAACTATGGGGAGTGAGTAAATTTATTGTAGTGATCTCATTAAATATCAGTGATCACAGTATGTTCAGTTCCCAAGAATCATTAGTTATTAGAAAGCTAGATTTGGGTTTCTGTGGCTGAGATGGAGGCTGGGACAGGGGGCACTGAAATCCTACACAGTAATAACTAATTCCCAACTAGGGGGTATTTTTTTCTTTTTCATATGCAATACAACAGCTGCACACCTGTTGTATTCTTTATGTATCTTTTTGATTGTTGTTTCAGAGGAGAGCAAAGGATGAAAATAATTTCTTGAGTTTCTGTTGATTTGCCATCTTGTTTATTCTCCAAATAGGAAGTACACTGCAGAAACTGAGAACAATGTCCTTTTATTTTTATACTCTACTACAAGTTTTTTGTTTTAAAACAGGAACTTGGTGATGAGCTTAAAACTCTCACTGAGTAACTTCTAGTTTTGGTTTTGTTTGGTGCTCTATTGTAATCTCCCCGATTTGATATTATCTGTAATCACTTCATGCAAGCAAGAAAGACAAAATGATCCTCTATGACAGTTGCAGAAACTAGCCGTAATATGATCATGAATTATATAGAGATCATCATTACAGTGAATTACAAAGAACAGAGTTACTGACTAATTGTGGAAGTGAAGAACACTGAAGCATTTAGAGGTTCAAGGAAGTCTTTGACTTTTTTCTTTAGCGAATTGTTTGTATTTTTCCTGTTAATTTTGGACCTCTATGGCTAGTGGAGATGAAGGGATGATATGGCAGCTGTCTGACACACATATACTATAAACATACATATGATTTGTTTTGGTTAGGCAGTTTGCCTTTCAGCAGCTTAATATTAATGCAAAACATGGTTCCAAAGTAGTTATCACTGGAGCAGTGGGTGTGAAATGGAAGCATTGCAAATTTTCTGTTGCTATAGTTTCAAATGCTTAGAGTTACAGTATCATAGAGATGCAAAAGCACTTTTACATAAACTAACCTCTATTTTGGGCTTCCCTGGTGGCTCAGAAGGCAAAGAATCCACCTGCAATGCAGAGACCTGGATTCGATCCCTGGGTTTGGGAAGAGTTTGGGTTTTCGATTCCTGGAGAAAGGAATGGCTACCCACTCCAGCATTCTGGCCTGGAGAATTTCGTGGACAGAGAAGCCTTACAGGCTACAGTCCATGGGGTCGCAAAAAGTTGGACACTTCACTTCACTTCAACCTCTATTTTAGGTGTATTTCAAGAAGCTATTAAGTGACATCTAATGTAATATAATTAGTGGTAGAGGCAGAACAGAAATCTAATTCTCCAGCTTTCTTTACTCAAGGAACTTGGATAGGGGAGTGTTGTTATTTAATCCAAAAACAAATGATAATATATTCAAAGTATTTTAAGTATATTAAGAGAAAAGCTGTCTAACAAAGTTTAACCTATTGGGGAACTTTGTTTTTTAAAACAATCCTGAGGAGATCCATAACTCTGGGCCCAGAGCTAAAACTGTGTGCTCCAGATGCAGGGGGCCGGGGTTCAATCCCTAGTCTGGGAACTAGAACCCCCATGTTGAAACTAAGATCTCTCATGCTGTAAGGAAAATTTAAAAAAAATCCCTTGTCAGCTAAGACCTGGCACAGGCAAATAAATATTTAAAAAAAAAATGCAAGGACTCTTGAAAGTTTGTTTTAGGTCTAAATGCTCTTTTCCAAAAATGTAAAAAAAAAAAAAGTAAAATAACTGTATAGAGAATTATACTTATCCACTGTTTCCCAAAGAAAATCAGGTCAAATTATAGTAGGAAAAATTAACCTACCTTTTAGTGTATACTGTATTTTAATAATTGGTAAACATTGGTATGAAGAGAAAATTATTTCAAGGCATTTAAGAAGACAAATGTTGATTTAGAATAGGTTAAATTTATCTTGTTGACCATACCTCCCAACCAAGTTATTAACTGCTGCGTTAACATGAATAATCATGAATAGAAATCTGTGTCAACTTTGTGGGAACTGTGATTGTGATATCTTGGGTGTTTTGAAGTTGAGAGTCATACTTAGTCTTGGGCACTTCGGTCCTACTTTGGGAGCCTTATTTGCTTGCGTCTGAATAATGGAATGACTCAAAAGAGAGGACCTACTATTTTAGCCTATGGTTCCTTCATCTTTACATACTCAAATTTCCTGATTGATCAAAGCATAATTTAAGTAGTGTTTCTTCCATCAAATCTTCATGATCTTGTGAGCTAGAAGTAATCTCTTCTTCCTCTGAATTCCCATAGTGCATTACTTTACACATTCTGCCTAGTTTGTGTCTTATCCCTGCTAGGCTGCTGCTGCCTTTTTTTCCAAGGTGTAATTGACATACAGCATATTACTTTCATGTTTACAACATAATAATTTGATATTTGTATATATTGTGAAATAATCATCAAAATAAGTCTTTAATATCACTATACATAGTTAGAAAATAATTTATTTTTCTTGAGATAAGAACTTTTGAGATCTTACTAGATTTCTTAAGACTGCCAGTCCTACTAATTTCCTCACTGTATTCCCAGAGAGCATCTAGTATGTATAGTAGGTACCCAATAAATAATTATTTAGTTAATTCTTGGAGTAATACAGCCAAAATGGAGATTGCCAGTACCTATAGTTAGCCTTTGACCATGCCCAGTTGATAAAGCAAAGTGAATGGATTGCCCACCTCCATAGCATACACCTTTCTGGTCACAGGTTGTCTTTAATTTCTTTTTCCCTTTAACGTTGCCTTGATGTTAATTTTTACCTAAACTCTTATCCATATGGTATGGAGGTGTTTTGAATTCTGGCTGCCTGAGAAGTACCCTGAAGCCTATAAAATTGTTTCTAATAGAGTTACTGTTATTAGATATATTAAATATGGGCTTTGTAGTTAAACAGCATATATATATGGGTCTGAAGGTTTGGTCTGAGCAATCCTTTCTCTGGCTAGATTTTTGACTTCAAGTGTTTAAACTGTGCTGTGCTTACTGTGGCTTATTTTATTCGTCAAAACATTGTAAAATTCTCAGGTTGGGGAATCATACTTCCTAGGACTGTGATTCTCAGCCTTTTTTTGGTGAGGAGGGCCTTTGTAAGTATTAAATTTATAATGTGCTCCCATTTATTAGTAATATTTCTCACTGCATAAAGTGATTTCTCTATGGATCATTTGAGAATTACTACTCTAGAGGATCTATGAATTTTCTGACATTAAATGTAAAATTTTTTTTAGGGAGTGTGTGTCCATTTTTAATCTGTTAAAATATTGCCAAATCCATAAAGGTAAAAATCCATTGCTTTGAAATGACAAAGATTTTATTTTAATAAGCTGCATTTCTTGGCAAGTTTATTATTAATAATGATGCTGCTTTACATTGTGAGTATATGTGGTATAAGTTGTATATAAATGTTGTGGTATAAGTGCTTTGGCTTACAGTTTTATTATACTCATTTGGTCCTCATAATAACTTGTGCGATTGTCAGATGGTGCTCCATTTTCTAAGGGAGGAAACTGAGGCTGAGAGGTTGAAACATAACTTAAATCAGACAGATAGTAAATAAAACAAAAACTAGGATCCAGATCTTCTCACTTCAAGTCATTTAACTTTCCTGGTATGTTAACTTGATTCTTTGCAAATTTAGAACACTATTTCTAATTCACATAGTCTTTGGGAAAAGAAAAAACCAATGTGAGATCATCTCAAATATAAGGAAATTCTTCATTTTCCTGATGAGAATATTAAGGAAACCTTTTTGGAGTATATAAACTTTTAAGACTGTAGTACAAATATTATTTAAAATATTTAAAAATTTACATATGTTCTTAAAGTATTTAATAATTTACTTAAATATACTGTTGATTTTTAAATTGAAAAATAATTCATTTTTTTTCTGTTCTTATGTTCATGAAACAATTTATCCAAATTCCTCACAGGCATCATCGTCACTAGGTGTGCTTTTTGAATTATGGTTTCCTAGAACTTTCACATACAGTTTTTAATATTTAGCACTTTTTGAATCCATATGTCATATTGATACTTTTGGAAACTGTATTATGAGTCATAAAAACCCATTTGTATTACAGTAGAGCAATTGATTTTAAAAGAAATATTTATTGGGAGTTCCCTAGCAGTCCAGTGGCTGGGACTCTGGGCTTTCACTGCCAAGAGCCCAGGTTCAGTCCCTGGTTGGCAAACTATTTTAAGATCCTGAAAACCACATAGTAGAGAAAAAGAAAAAAAAATCATTACTGACATCCAACACATGAAATTGTGAGTTCTAATCCTCTGGATAATTTATAAATCAGATGGTGTTTTATTAGCACATGTAAAACTAGCACAGTCTGAGACTGAGGATAAAATCTCCCCTACACAATTCATTTAGATGTTCAGCATAAAGTGATTGAGAGAAAATCTTTAATATGAAAGACTATAGAAGAATTTGAATCTATACTTTTTTTAAAATAAATATTCCTTGTCTAAAAAATACTTTCAACAAGTAATTAGCCTCCAATTAAAATAAATAAATTTATATAAAAAATACTTTTAATGGATATATCATACCTTGAATTTATCAATAGTTTCTTAATGTCATTAACTGTTCATTCACTGTTCATATTTTCCCAGTTGTCTTATAATTTTTTTAAACAGTTGTTTGAATCAGGATTCAAATAAGATTATACATTGTGATTGGTTGACATGTCTCTTAAGTCTCTTTTAAGCTATGGGTTTGCCCTCCATTCCTTTTTTATTCATGGACTTCCCTGGTGGCTCAGACAGTAAAGCGTCTGTCTACAATGTTGGAGACCTGGGTTCGAGCCCTGGGTTGGGAAGATCCCCTGGAGAAGGAAATGGCAATCCACTCCGGTGCTATTGCCTGGAAAATCCCATGGACAGAGGAGCCTGGTAGGCTGCAGTCTATGAGGTTGCAAAGAGTCGGACACGACTGAGCGACTTCACTTTCACTTTCTATTTCCCCTTTCCCAGCCCCTGGTAACCACTCATCTACTTTCTCTCTCTGAATTTGTTTATTCTGGATGTTTCATGTAAATGGAATCATGTGAGATGTTGCCTTTTGTATCTGGTTTCTTTCATTTAGTGTAATATTTTCAAAGTTCATCCATACTATAGCATATTCTTCATTCCTTTTTATAGCTAAATAATATGCCATTGTATGGATGTACCACATTCTGTTTATCCAGTCATAGGTTGGTGGATATTTGGGTTTTCACTGTTTATTTACTTATTTAAATACACAGATTTTTAGTTTTTTTGGCCCTGCCTTGTGACTTCCAGGATCTTAGTTCCCTGACCAGGGATTGAACATGGGTCATGGCAGTGAAAGTGCCAAATCCTAACCACTGGACTGCTAGGGAATTCCCAGTTTTCACTTTTTATTATGTATTAGGTATCTTGAATGATGCTGCTATGAACATGTGTACAAATTTTTATGTGACATAGCTCTTTTATGAGGGCTCCTATTGGGACAGAAATCTTACTTTATTTGGATATATGTGTCAAATATGACACATACAAAGACATACCTGCTTATCACTCATAAACTAAAGCAGCAACTACCTTTTCTTTTTTCTTTTTCTGCCAGAAATATGCAGATGGTTGAAACATGAACCTCATATGATAAAAATTAATGTGAAAGCAAATTTTTGAGTACATTTGGTTTTATTCTTCTAAACAAGTCTAAGTCTCTTGCCTGATGATAATTTTAGGTCAATTTCTTCTCCTTCAAGATTAAGGTATTACTATGTGTATACCAAGGCTTCCCTGGTAGCTCAGCTGGTGAAGAATCCGCCTACAGTGCAGGAGACCCCAGTTCAATTCCTGGGTCAGGAAGATCCCCTGGAGAAGGGATAGGCTACCCACTTCAGTATTCTTGGGCTTCCCTGGTGGCTCAGATGGTAAAGAATCTGCCTGCAATGCGGGAGAGCTGGGTTTGATCCCTGGGTCAGGAAGATCCCCTGAGGAGGACATGGCAACCCACTCCAGTATTCTTGCCTGGAGAATCCCTGTGGACAGAGGAGCCTGGTGGGCTACAGTCCATGGGGTTGCAAAGAGTCGGACATAACTGAACGACTAAGCACATGTATGTACCAAGAATTATAGGAGTCCTTGCCCTTTTTTGAAGAAATCTTTCTTTATTTCACACTATTAAAGACATGAATGGGGACAATGTAGGGAATATAGTCTATAATTATGTAATATTTTTGTATGGTAACAGATGGTGACTAGGTTATCATGGTGAATGTTTTAAAATGTATAGAAATACGGAACAACTATGTTGTATACCAAAAACCAACATAATGTTGTAGGTCAGTTATACTTTAAAAATAGCCGATACAGTATTATAAAGCAATTATCCTCTAATTAAAAATAAATAAATTTAATCTTATTGTTAAAAAAATAAACTCATAGAAAAGAGATCAGATTTGTGGTCACCAGTGACAGGGACTGGAGGGGAAGGGAGATTGGATGAAGGTAGTCAAAAAAGTGCGAACTTCCAGTTATAAGCTAAGTAAGTACTGGACATGTGGTGTACAATATGATCAATATAACTAAAGTGCTGTATCATATATATATGAAAGTTGTTAAAAGAATAATATCACAAGGGAAAAAAGTTTTTTTTCTATTTCTTTTCAGCCATGCCAGGCTGCTTACAGGATCTTAGTTCCCCGAGTACGGATCGAACTTGGGTACTTCATAGTGAAAGTGCAGAGTTCTAACCACTGGACCATGAGGGAATTCCCTTTTTTATATTTCTTTAATGTTGTACCTATATGAGATGATGGATGTTCGCCAAACTTGTGATGTATATTAAGTCAGATCATTATGCTATACACCTTAAACTTTCAGTGCTGTATGTCAATTATATTTCAGTTAAACTGGAAGAAAAAATAAAGACATGAAATCACCATATACCCTTAAAATACCTTAGAACTTTATATGATGTTAATTCTGCCTCAATAAAGCTGAATTTAAAAATAATTCTATAGCAACAACAGCAACAAAATAATAAAGACATGGAGTGGAAGATTTCTTTTGAAAAGAATAGGTCATAACCTTATTGCATTTTTATTCTTTCTTGGGGATCTTTTACTCCCCTCAGTATATTTTCTTGCCTCTTGCCTGGGTGGTAACAGCAACCTCCCAAGTGGTTGTGATGGTGAATGATACATTTCTTAAGTTCAAAACTATTTATTTATTTTAAAAAATTATAAGTATTTTGGGGAAAGATGACTGTTCTGGCACTTTTAAGCAAGCTTATTTACCACTTTTAAAGTAATCAACTGTAATTTTTATACTCTATACTTTTCCATATATCTAAAATATCTTATATTTTTAAATATAAGATATAAAAATATATCTGTAAAATACAAAAATATATTTTTGACATACAGAGGCTATTTTAGGGGCTTCCCTGGTATCTCAACTGGTAAAGAATCCACCTGTAATGCAGAAAACCCTGGTTCGATTCCTGGGTGGGGAAGATCCCCTGGAGAAGGAATAGGCTACCCGCTCCAGTATTCTTGGGCTTCTCTGGTGGCTCAGAGAGTAAAGAATCTGCCTGCAATGTGGGAGACACTCCAGTATTCTTGCCTAGAGAATTCCCATGGACAGAGGAGCCTGGCGGACTGCAGTTCCTGGGGTTGCAAAGAGTCAGGCACAACTGAGCAACTGAGCACACATAGTTGTAAAAGGATATAATTTACAAAGCAAGATCCTTACTGAATGTATTTATGAAGTAGAACTACTTTAAAAAAAAAAAAAAAAACTTTTGAATTCTATTCTACGTAAGTTTATGCCAGCATAATTAAGGTAAGTTTCAACATAGAATTGGTAGACTCAGGAGCATAAAATTGTATTACTCTCTCAAATGTGTTTCTTTCTAAACTTGCAGTTGTTGATAGGATTTATTCTTGAGATTTCATGTGAGAAAATTTGCACAGTGTTCATGGGAAGTAAATCAATCAGTAAAAATAAAGATCTGTTTGGTAGAGGAAAGTTATTTGTGCAAGATACAGATCAAACACTTTATCACTATAAATTGTTTTTACCTAGCTGCTTGGACATAAGTGTGACGGTAATTATCTCCCAAATACCCTGATGACCTATTCTTGATGGATAAGGACATTATGTTCTCCTGTAATCACTGTAAAACTATATTGATGTTTTGAAACTAAAAGAATATCTACTCAAATTGACTAACTTGTTTTTTTTCCAGCTGCTCACCTGTAGAGGAAAGATTTCTGTAAAACTGAGGAACCTGACCAATAGAATGTTAATATTTCAGAAGTCGTATCCTAGTATTGAGGCTTCCAATATGTGTAAATAGTCTTTCTGTTATTTGTCCTTATAAACTTCTGGGTTCCTACAATGAAGAGACTATTAACACCATACTTAATTTTCTTACTACTCTGCTAATGACATTTGGTCATATCTTCTTTAAGGCTATTGGTCTTGATCATTGCCCACTGTCAAAACCTGTGTGAAACGTTGAGCCACTTAGTTTTTTATTTTACAGATTTAGTGTGTCTGGAGGTAAGTTAGTGTGGGTTAATCTAAGAGCAGAAGATAAATTTAGACTCACTAGATTTGTTCCATATTTTAGGTAAAAACGAAAGGAAAGTTTTGGGGCCTTGTATAACTAACTATTCAGCCTGCCTGATCAGACCTCCGTAGAAATTTCTGTTTTTCCTTGAATAAGTTTAAGCTATTTATGGGTCTGCCAAAGCAGAGAGCAACCCAGTTTTGAGTCACAGGGGACCCATTAATAATGTGTATAGACTTAGAAAAAATTATTTCTTTACTAAGTTTTTCTCTAGGTGTGTTATTGAAAAACAGGAGTAATAGCTTAATTTTCCTCTACTTCACCTTTATCCTTTGAATGACATAGTATAATTAAAAGAGCAATGAAATAGAGTCTGAAAGTCAGCATTCTAGTAGTAGTTATATCACTAAATAACTAAGTGTGGCATTCTACAGATCTGAGGATGTTGAGAAAACACATGTTAAAAAAATGATTAGTACTTATTTACATGTTCCTTGCAGGTGCTGTTGGCAGCAGCGGTCTGTACAAAAGCAGGAAAAGCTATTGTTTCTCGACAGTTTGTAGAGATGACTCGAACTCGGATTGAGGGCTTGTTAGCAGCTTTTCCAAAGCTCATGAACACTGGAAAACAAC
This sequence comes from Oryx dammah, assembly GCF_014754425.2. Classification (NCBI taxonomy): domain Eukaryota; kingdom Metazoa; phylum Chordata; class Mammalia; order Artiodactyla; family Bovidae; genus Oryx; species Oryx dammah. Next base: position 28,473,235 of record NW_024070201.1, read on the forward strand.
ATACATTTGTGGAAACAGAGAGTGTCAGATATGTTTACCAGCCTATGGAGAAATTATACATGGTACTGATCACTACCAAAAACAGCAACATATTAGAAGATCTGGAGACCCTAAGGCTCTTCTCAAGAGTGGTAAGAGTCCTGTAATATTGGGTTAAGGTTTTTGGATTTTAAGTTTTTTGTGTGAAACTATTTTTTCCCCAAAGCAGCTGATGCTTATCATTTTGCGTGTACTATGCACCTAGTCCCCGTCCCAGCATCTTACATCACATCTCCTTTTACTGGATGTCCTAAGACTGTAAATATTACAAAGGAGAGTATGAAAATTGCTCTTTTGTTTCCCAGTTCTCTAGCAGTAACTATAACCTGCCCTTGTGGTTCTGACACTTGTTTGGCCATATTTTTAGATAATATTCTTTCGGTGAGATTTGTTGATGTAGCCACACACATACAAGGCTTATGCCAAAGACTTGCTTAAAGAGTGAGTAGTGGAAGGAGCTAGTAAAGCGATTCAGGCATATTGAAATTTATGTATTTTACAGGATAAGAATGGGAAAGCATAACTGCTGATACATTCTAAATATTTCTTTTCCATCGTTCCTCATGATTAGATTCCTGAATATTGCCGAGCCTTAGAAGAGAATGAAATATCTGAGCACTGTTTTGATTTGATTTTTGCATTTGACGAAATTGTTGCCTTGGGATACCGGGAGAATGTTAACCTGGCACAGATCAGAACCTTCACAGAAATGGATTCCCATGAGGAGAAGGTGTTCAGAGCAGTCAGAGAGGTAAATAGGGTCTTCTTTGAGACTGTTGGTTTGTGACTTTCTTTTAGGCTTCTCTGTCTGACTTTCCTGTTTTTATTTACTAGTTTGGTCTGAACTCAAAGCTGCATCCAAGTATGTCTCTTTTTGTAGACTCAAGAGCGTGAAGCCAAGGCTGAGATGCGGCGTAAAGCAAAAGAATTACAACAGGCCCGAAGAGATGCAGAGAGACAGGGCAAAAAAGCACCAGGATTTGGGGGCTTTGGAAGCTCCACAGTGTCTGGCGGCAGCACAACTTCTATGATCACAGAGACCATCATTGATACTGATAAACCAAAAGTGGCACCCGCACCAGCCAGGTATAATCTAGTGTAATCACCTAGAATACAGTTCTAGAATGGCAGATGAAGGCTATATGTGTGTATCTCAGAGCAATATCTGATTTCTAGGCAAAATAATGAGTGCCTTGATAAAGTAAGTTGTAATATTAAATTTGGCTGCATATTGATAATATGGGGATAAGGGAGAAATCTGATTGCGGTGTTTTTCCTTTTGTGTGAAAGAGAGTTCTTTTACAAATTTTACCGTGAAGCTCAATTTCCTATGAGAGTTGCCTTATATTGGAAGAAGAGTTATTTAACTGTTTAAGGGACGCATACTTTTAATCTAGTGTTCATAAATGGATTTCAGGGAGAATCTAAACTACCTAAAATTATATGAAAAAGTTTGTTTGTACATAAGTATATTTATCTGGACAGAAGGTACAAAGTTTTCCTCAGCTCATACATGCTTATCAAAGTATACCTTTGGTCTTTGGGTACTTGAAGCTTATGTGGTTCTTTTGTTTGTTTGTTTTCTGGTCATGCCCCTATAGCATGCAAGATCTTAGTTCCCCAACCAGGGAGTGAACCTGTGCCCTGCAGTGGAAGTACAGAATCCTAACCACTGGACCAACAGAGAATCTCTGAAACTTACATGTTAATAGTGATCCAGCTGCCAGTTCAAACAAGAAATAGTTTAATGGTCCACTAAACACTAGGAAACTTTAGTTTTCCCCTTGAGGTATTCACATTTCTCTTAAAGAACAGCTTTAGGGAAAGCCTTAGTGATAGGGAATTATTAATTAGTTTTTAACTTTAAATCATGTGTGTATTTTTTCTTATTTTTGCATTCTTCCACTTAGACCTTCAGGCCCTAGCAAAGCTCTGAAACTGGGAGCCAAAGGAAAGGAAGTAGATAACTTCGTTGACAAATTGAAATCTGAAGGTGAAAATATCATATCCTCCAATATGGGCAAGCGTACCTCTGAAGCAACCAAAGTGCATGCTCCACCCATTAATATGGAGAGGTAAGTGGTAACTTTTTCAGTAGGAACAGACCACGTGGTGGTAAAAAATTTTTTTATCTCAATACTTTATAAACTCTTTTTGTGTTTTTTAATTTTTTCAGATTTAAAAGACTTAAGAGTATATTCTAAACAGCAGGGTTCTACTGTATATTATCACACAGGGACCTACATTCAATATCCTGTGATAAACCATAATGGAAAGGAATATGAAAAAAATAAATATGTATAACTGAGTCACTTTGCTGTACAGTAGACATTAAACACAACAGTGTAAATCAGCTACACTTCAGTAAAATTTTAGGTATTGACATGAGATAGTCTCCCTCTGCCCTCTTCGAACCATGACTGGGGACTCTTAGCCATCTATTTTCTGTTTAGAACTTAACCTTCCTACCAACTCTGTGGAGGTTAAGTTAAACAAAAAATAACTTTTCTTCATGCTTAGTTTATACTGTCTCTTAAAATGAACTTGAATTAGAATACTAGAACAGTGATTAGCTCTGTACTGTATTTTGGCATGTCTTTCTCTAATTAGGACAAAAATTATAAATATCTTTAATAGCAAATTAATGTGTTATTTTTGCTTTTTAAGTATTTAAAGCCAGTATAGAATATTTTGATTTGTCTCTTATCTCAGGACTATGGTACTGGTTGGTAACGTTTTTAAGTGGTAGTTATCAAGTTCACATTTTCATGACTCAGATTTCTTGTCTTGAAGCCCAGACTTTCTACTGTTACTGATGATTTTGAGGTTAAGTGAAAGATGAGTCTAGGAGGATACCTCTATCAGGTGTGCTTCAAAGAGGAGTATATTGTGTGTCTTATTTTATATGAAATGAACAGGGTTTTGTTGGGATAAATCTTTCAAATCACTAAAGCTCCTGTGTTATTCCTAGTGGTTGCTCTGAAGGAGACAGGTTTGACACTATTTTAATAAGATGTTGGAGACTATCATGTACTAGAGAGAGCTTGAAACTCTTTTCTGAATGTTGGAAAACTTGAGCATGGAGCAAATGCTTACGAAGGTAAATGATACCATGCGTTGTCTTCAGATACATGTCTCTGTGGTCTTGAGTCTCATGATTTTGTTTTTGGGAAGACTTAGAGGTTGGAACAGAATAAAGTAGGACGCCAGCATAGTTTTTTAAACCACTGAAGTTCACCCAGCTAAAAGCTGTTTTAGTGAGGAATATGGATAGATTGTACTTAATAATGGCCCATAGCAGCAGTACCTTCTATTTTATTTATTTTAAAAACTAGATTATACATTCATGTAGTTGTTCAAAATTCAAAAGGTTCAAAGGATGTTGCACTAAAACTTCTTCCCACCCAGCCATTCAAAGTTCTCTCTTCAGATACAACTAGCATTAATTAGTTTTTGTGTATATCTTCCAAGAGAGATAATGTATGTATAGATGAATAAAAATATGGTATAATTTCTGTTTTTCTCTTGTTATACATAAGTGGTGGTGTACTGGACACATTTTCCACTTGCTTTTTTCGCTGCAGTTCAGTAGCTCAGTCGTGTCCTATTCTTTGTGACCCCATGGACTGTAGCACGCCAGGGCTCCCTGTCTATCACCAACTCCTGGAATTTACTCAGACTTAAATCCATTGAGTCAGTAATGCCATCCAAACATCTCATCTTCTGTCATCCACTTCTCCTGCCTTCAATCTTTCCCAGCATCAGGGTCTTTTCAAATGAGTCACTTCTTCGCATCAGATGGCCTAAATATTGGAGTTTCAGCTTCAGCATCAGTCCTTTCAATGAATATTCAAGACTGATTTCCTTTAGGATTGACTGGTTGGATCTTCTTGCAGTCCAGGGGACTCTCAAGACTCTTCTCCAACACCAGAGTTCAAAAGCATCAATTCTTTGGCACTCAACTTTCTTTATAGTCCAACTCTCACATCCATACACGACTACTGGAAAAACCATAGCTTTGACTAGACGAACCTTTTCGGCAAAGTTATGTCTCTTTTTAATACACTGTCTAAGTTAGTCATAACTTTCCTTCCAAGGAGTAAGCATCTCTTAATTTCATGGCTGCAGTCACCATCTTCAGTGATCTTGGAGCCCCCAAAATTAAAGTCTGTCACTGTTTCCTTCATTTACCCATCTATGTGCCATGAAGTGATGGGACCAGACACCATGATCTTAGTTTTCTGAACGTTGAGTTTTAAGCCGGCTTTTTCACTCTCCACTTTCACTTTCATCTAGAGGCTCTAGTTCTTCTTCACTTTCTGCCATAAGGGTGGTGTTATCTGCATATCTGAGGTTATTGATATTTCTCGCAGCAATCTTGATTTCCCCTTGTGCTTCATCCAACCCAGTGTCTCTCATGATGTACTCTGCATAGAAGTTAAATAAGCAGGGTGACAATAGCCAGCCTTGATGTACTCCTTTCCCTATTTGTAACCAGTTTGTTGTTTGATATCTGGTTCTTACTGTTGCTTCTTGATCTACATACAGATTTCTTAGGAGGCAGATAAAGAGGTCTGGTATTCCCATCTTTTGAAGAATTTTCCAGTTTGTCGTGATGTACACAATCAAAGGCTTTGGCATAATCAATAAAGCAGAAGTAGATTTTTTCTGGTATTCTCTTGCCTTTTCTATGATCCAACAGATGTTGGCAATTTGCCTTTTCTAAATCCAGCTTGAACATCTGGAAGTTCCTGGTTCACATATTGTTGAAGCCTGGCTTGGAGAATTTTGAGCATTACTTTGCTAGTGTGTGAGATGAGTGCAGTTGTGCGGTAGTTTGAACATTCTTTGGCATTGCCTTTCTTTGGAACTGAAATGAAAACTGACCTTTTCCAGTCCCACGGCCACTGCTGAGTTTTCCAAATTTGCTGGCATATTGAGTGCAGCTCTTTCACAGCATCACCTTTTAGGATTTGAAATAGCTCAACTGGAATTCCATCACCTCCACTAGCTTTGCTTGTAATGACACTTCCTAAGGCCGACTTGACTTCCCATTCTAGGATGTCTGGTTCTAGGTGAGTGATCATACCATCGTGGTTATCTGGGTCATGAAGATCTTTTTTGTATAGTTTTTCTGTGTATTCTTGCCATCTCTTCTTAATATCTTCTGCTTCTGTTAGGTCCATACCATTTCTGTCCTTTATTTTACCCATCTTTGCCTGAAATGTTCCCTTGGTACCTCTAATTTTCTTGAAGAGATCTCTAGACTTTCCCAGTCTGTTGTTATCCTCTATTCCTTCGCACTGATCATGGAGGAAGGCTTTCCTAACTCTCCTTGCTATTCTTTGGAACTCTTCATTCAAATGGGTATTGCTTTCCTTTTCTCTTTTGCCTTTAGCTTTTGTTCTTTTCACAGCTATTTGTAAGGCCTCCTCAGACAACCATTTTGCCTTTTTGAATTTCTTTTTCTTTAGGGATGGTCTTGATCCCTACCTCCTGTACAGTGTCACGAACCTCTGTCCATAGTTCTTCAGGCACTCTGTCTATCGGATCTAATCCCTTGAATCTATTTGTCACTTCCACTGTATAATCATAAGGGATTTGATTTAGATCATACCTGAATGGTCTAGTGGTTTCCCCTACTTTCTTCAATTTAAGTATGAATTTGGCAATAAGGAGTTCATGATTGGAGCCACAGTCAGCTGCCAGTCTTGTTTTTATTGACTGTATAAAGCTTCTCCATCTTTGGCTGCAAAGAATATAATCAATCTGATTTCGGTATTGACCATCTGGTGATGTCCATGTGTAGATCTTCTCTTGTGTTGTTGGAGGAGTGAGTGTTTGCTATGACCAGTGTGTTCTCTTCACAAAACTCTGTTAGCCTTTGCCCTGCTTCATTTTGTACTCCAAGGACAAATTTGCCTGTTACTCCAGGTTTCTCTGGACTTCCTACTTTTGCATTCCAATCCCCTATGATGAAAAGGACATCTTTTTTGGGTGTTATAAGGAAATTTTTGTCTTCAATTAAGTGAAAAATCAATTGATTGCTGGGAGAAACATCAATAACAGATATGCAGATGATACCACCCTTATGGTAGAAAGCGAAGAAGAACTAAAGAGCCTCTTGATGAAAGTGAAAGAGGAGAGTGGCTTAAAACACAACATTCAAAAAACCAAGATCATGGCATCCAGTCCCATCACTTCGTGGCAAATGGGTAAACGATGGGAACAGTGACAGACTTTAATTTTGGGGGCTTCGAGATCACTCTAGGTGGTGACTGCAGCCATGAAATGAAAGACACTTCCTCCTTGGAAGAAAAGCTATGACCAACCTAGATAGCATATTAAAAAGCAGAGACATTACTTTGCTGACAAAGGTATGTCTAGTCAAAGCTATGGTTTTGCCAGTAGTCATGTATGGATGTGAGACTTGAACTGTAAAGAAAGCTGAGCCCTGAAGAATTGATGCTTTTGAAGAAAGCAATTGATGGTATTGGAGAAGACTCTTGAGAGTCCCTTGGACTGCAAGAAGATCCAACCAGTCCATTCTGAAGGAGATCAGTCCTGAATATTCATTGAAAGGACTGATGCTGAAGCTGAAACTCCAATACTTAGGCCACTTGATGCGAAGAAGTGACTCATTTGAAAAGACCCTGATGCTGGGAAAGATTGAAGGCAGGAGGAGAAGTGGACAACAGAGGATGAGATGGTTGTATGGCATCACCGACTCAATGGATATGAGTTTGAGCAAGCTCCAGGAGTTGGTGTTGAACAGGGAAGCCTGGCGTGCTGCAGTCCATGGAGTTGCAAAGAGTTGGACACGACTGAGCAACTGAACTGAACTGATAAATTTATGAAGTTAATAACAGAGCTGTGGTTATGTGAGAGAATATCATATTCTCACAAAGTATATTCTGAAAAATGTTTAGAGGTAAGGGGCCACGATGTATATGATCTGCGTGTAAATGGTTCAGGAGAAAAAGTAAAATATAGTTACGTAGAGTATGCAAATGGTCAAACAAATGGGATAAAATATTAGCAATAGATAAAAAAGGGTATACATATATTTCTGTTACCATTTTAATCTTTTTTTTTTCTTTTTTGGCCACACCATGCAACGTGTGAAAACTTAGTTCCCTGACCAGGGATCGAACCCACCCCCTCTATAGTGAAAGTGCAGCATCTTAACCACTGGACCACCAGAAAAGTCCCTGATTTTTTAATTTTTGACATTATTTTCAAATAAAAAACTTTGTCAGTTGTTCCTCTTTTTCTTGTAATTGCTCAGTATTCATTTTGTGGACATACTTTTATGTATTTAAGTCGTCCTCCTAGTGATGGACATTTGTTTCTAAACTTTTGCTATTGCAAACAGTTTTTCAGTGAATAACATACATTGTTTTACACAGGTGCAGACTTACCTGTATGATGAAGAATCGCTAAACCAAAGGATATGATGCTTTATTTTATTTTCTATAGTGATAAAGTATTCTTTTCCTTTTTTAAAAAGTTGAAATGTGGTTGATTTACAGTGTTGTATTCATTTGTGTTGTACAGCGGAGTGACTCAGTTATGCATATATAGTTATAGGAAATCTTTTCCATTATGGTTTATCCTGGGAGATTGGATATAGTTCCCTGTGCTATATAGCAGGACCTTGCTTTTTATCCATTCTAAATGTAATAGTTTGGCATATATCAACGAAGACCCAAAGCAATCAAAAATCAATTTTTAACAAAATGTAATAGTTTGTTTAATGCTATAAATTTTGATACATATGGCCGCAACACCTTAAAATAAGTTGCTGATGGCCAATCAACATTAAGCCCCAGAGAAAGGGAATTCTGGTTTTTACCTTTCTGAACAAATTTATTTTTCTTTCTCTACAGTGTGCACATGAAGATTGAGGAAAAGATCACATTAACCTGTGGCCGAGATGGAGGATTACAGAACATGGAGCTGCACGGCATGATCATGCTTAGGATCTCAGATGATAAATTTGGCCGAATTCGTCTTCATGTGGAAAATGAAGACAAGAAAGGAGTACAGCTACAGGTGCATAGAGGCTTTATTAATAAGGGATTATCAAGGCTTTTGTCTACTTAGCACAGTCTTCGTTCAGCTGGAGTTCCTGTATGAACCATAGAACACAGATGATTATTTATTTTATGTAACTAATCCCAGGGACAGAGGAGCCTGGTGGGCTGCCGTCTATGGGGTCACACAGAGTTGAACACGACTGAGGCGACTTAGCAGCAGCAGCAGCAGTGCCATTCTAAATGCATAGGAAAAAAGTTAATTTGTTATCTACAGTGGATGCCTTGAGTCGATAAATGCCTTCCCAAGCCAGTTGGGAGTGATTGACAGCAGCTGTATTAGTATGGCCTTTTAATATTGAAATTGAGTGAAAGGTCATTTTGAAATCTAATAAATGACTTCATACAGAGGTACAAAGAGATGCTTATCTGTTACTGTTATGCAAAAGTAAATTCATTTAGGATTTTGCTTGAAGTATAGTTAAAGAAACAACAAGTTTTAAAACTTAATGGGCAGGTATTTTATTAACTGCTACTCTATATAAACTGCCAGTGCTTGTTTTGTTAGCTGAAGGGCAGTATCTAATGGTATATTCGAAATGTACATAGAATTCTTAAAAATAAGTATGTTCCACCTATGTGGCTTCTTTCTAAGAAACCTTTATAACAGTTGTTCTTGGTACATTTTATTTACTTATTTTTGAAAATTTTATTCATTGATGGTTTGGGTGAGTCTTTGTTGCTGCATAGGCTACTCTCTAGCTATGGTGTCCAGGCTTCTCATTGCAGTGGCTTCTTTTGTTTCAGAGTACAGGCTCTAGGTCCACGGGCTTCAGTAGTTGAAGCTTCCAGGTTCAAGAAATAGGCTCAGTAGTTTTGCTGCACAGGCTCAACAGTTGTAGCTCACAGGCTTAGTTGCTTCGTGGCATGTGGGATCTTCCCGAATCAGGGATTGGTCACCTGCATTGGCAGGTGGATTCTTTACCATTGAGCCACAGGAAGTCCTGTCTTATTTTATTTTTAAAAATTTTTGGCTGCGCTGTGTGGAGTATGGGATCTTAGTTCCCTGACCAGGTATCAAACCCACCTCCTCTTCATTAGAACTGGGGAGTCTTAACCATGGACCACCAAGGAAGATTGTTATATTTTATTTAGATAGTTGATCTTACATCTCTTGTCACAAGAACCAAGCCTTTTCAGAGAAGAAGGTGATTTTGTTTACTTTTTTCCCTCCCTCATAGTTGAGTTCAGTTCAGCTCAGTCATGTTCGATTCTTTGGGACTCCATGGACTGCAGCATGCCAGGCTTCCCTGTTCATCACCAACTCCTGGAGCTTGCCCAAACTCATGTCCATCAAGTCAGTGATGCCATCCAACCATCTCACCCTCTGTCATCCCCTTCTCCTCCTGCTTTCAGTCTTTCCCAGCATCAGGGTCTTTGCAGATGAGTCACTTCTTCGCATCAGGTGGCCAAAGTATTGGAGTTTCATCATCAGTCCTTCCAATGAATATTCAGGACTGATTTCCTTTAGGAATGACTGGTTGGATCTCCTTGCAGTCCAAGGGACTCTCAAGAGTCCTTTCCAACACCACAGTTGAAGTTGAAAAGCATAACCAACACAGAATTGTCTTTTGGAAGTAGTGCTTATATTATTTGACAGTAGCATTGCTGGCTCGTAAAGTATATGTAGTCATCAATGCAAAAGTTTCTTCTTTTTCTTTTTTTCCCCTAATATGACTTTAAAAAAGATTGGTCCATCTTATTTGGCCTGAGTTTGAACAACTTTAGCTCTCTACACAAAATTTCAAGTAAACTTTGCACAGAGCTTTTCCCTCTCCTTCGTTAGTATAAGGTGAGGACTACTGTGTGACAAAGACAGCGGATCAACCTTTGACCCTGCTCTTCTATTTGGCGAGCTTGGCCTCAGCATGAGGCTGCTCCCCCTGAAGTATTTTTGTAAAGGACTTGGCTAATGGTCTTTTAACTTTTTCAGTTACAAAATTACTAACTTGTTACTTACAAACAAAATGGTTTAGAGTAAAAATTACTTTATTGCTATTTTTAAAATGTCTTAAATCTTTAAAAGTCTTTCAGGGACCTCCCTGGTGGTTCAGTAGTTAAGATTCCACCTTCCAACGCAGGGGATGTGGGTTCAATCCCTGGTGGGGGAACTAAGATCCCATATGCTGTGGGGTTGCTAAGCCTGCTCACTGCAATGAAGACCCAGTGCAGTCAACATTTTTTAAAACAGTCTTTGAAGAAGGGAAATCTTTCTTCAAAATAAAAAATAATTGGAATTTTTTTAGGCACCCTATTTTGGATGTTTAGATTATGGGCCATGGTAAGACCAAAAGGAATTTATTTCCTGTCTTGTCATGTCTGAACCTCAGAAATTTTCTTTCCTTTCTCATTTCAGACCCATCCAAATGTGGATAAAAAACTTTTCACTGCAGAATCTCTAATTGGTTTGAAGAATCCAGAGAAGTCATTTCCAGTCAACAGTGATGTAGGGGTGCTAAAGTGGAGACTACAGACCACAGAGGAATCTTTTATTCCACTGACAAGTAAGTGCCTCTGGCCTGTCCTACTAAGCTAGTCTGCACTGAGAATTAGAAATAGCCCTGACTTGTGCACTCTTATCCTTATTGCCATAATTCTTTTTGACAAAATGACCTTTTAAAATGGACTGTATTTTAATGATTAGATTTAATTTTTAATATCTTTAATTTTGAAATCATTGTTTCTAATAGTTTACATTAGAATGTTTTAAGGCTTGCTGTTATCGGTTTTGATTTGCAGTCTTAACTTTGCTTCATTCTTTTCCTAATGTTCTAGTATACTTGCTTTGCTTTTGTCTTCAGTTAATTGCTGGCCCTCAGAAAGTGGAAATGGTTGTGATGTCAACATAGAATATGAGCTACAAGAAGATAACTTAGAACTGAACGATGTGGTTATCACCATTCCACTCCCGTAAGTTCCCCACATAATCACTTTTTCTATAGTGAGCTTATAGAACTAGTCTTTTAGAACTCAGTTTTGGAGGCAACACTTAGCTGACTGTCCATGCTAAGATATATAAGATACAAAGGCCAGTTGTGAAAGAAGCCTGGTACAAAAGACTGCATACTAACTGTATGATTCCATGTATAAGACATTCTGAAAAGGTAATACTCTTGGGACAGAAATCAGGCATTTGATTGCAGAGGAGCACAAGGAAGCTTTGGAGATGATGGAAATATTCTGTGACTTGAGATGATGGAAATATTCTGTGACTTGATTGTAATGTGCTTACAGGATACATTTGTCAAAATGTATCCAACTGTATACTTTTGAAGGAGCGCCTATTACTGACTTTAAAGCCAAACATACAAAGCTGGTTGTAGTTCTAAAGCTATGTTTTCAGATGTTGGTCTTCAGTTTGTTCCTGTAGTAATGAAGGTTTCCAGAAGGAGGAGCCAGTTCTCTGTTTTGTTTTGCAACTCTTAAATAAGAAATTGAGTCTGTCAGACTGAATTCTTCTTTTTTCACCCTTTTTGCTAAGTTACCAGCTAAAGATGAGGGTATGATTTCAGGGTACTATTCGTGGTGAAACAAGATATTTGCATTAGTTTCAGGAAATTTTCTAACAACTTCATTGAGGTATGGTTGACATGCAATAAACTACATATGTTTAAATTGTACAATTGGGTAAGTTTTGACCTATATGCACCTGTGAAACCATGATCACAATTAAAATAACAAAAATCCATCACCCCCAGAAGTTTAGTTCCAGTAAGTTTTGATGTATGCTTAAATGGCATACTTTCTAGGATCACCTAGAAATACTCTACTTTATCTCCTCACTAGCATTTCTAGTGACTGAACTATTATTATTTCACCATTAAATCCCTGCTTCTCTTCTCTGCCTCTCAGCATCCCCATGATTAACTACAGAGCTTAATAATGAATACCTAGTAAGTATATTCTTAGTGTGTTTTTACTATTAAATTGCTTTGTTATTATTACAGAGAAAATAGTTCTAATTTAATATGCAGGTTTATTCAAATTAATTTTAAATTAATTTGAATTAAAATTAAATTAATTTGTAGTTTGATTCAGGTCTTGACATGGCCAGGTCTGGTTTTAGTCATTCTTATTTCCATTTTTTAAAACATGATTTATTACCAGTGTCCCCTTTAATGGGCTAATCATCTTAATTCTTCACAGCTTGGTTGTTATTTCAGAACAATAGATGTCTGCCTTGAACCATCCTGAGACTTGGGCGTTGGTGACAGGTGTGGGTTTTATTTTGTCAAGATTTATTTTGCTAGACTATTTTTAGGATGCGGCAAGTTTTAGGCCTCTCCATCTACCCTATAATTGTGGTTATGGTGGTTTCCTGTGTCTTAGTTCAATTTTGCAACAGTCTCCAGAAGAGACCCTTGGACAGCACTTTACCCTTTTGTCCAGAACTGATCAAATTAGAGCTCAGAACCAGAATGGGAACAAGAGGAAAGGGAAGAAACATATATACAACTGGGACCATAAAAGAGTTAATTGTGTTATCTCACCCTTTATCAAAGTTTTTCTGGTCTCCCTTATTTACCAAGCCCTAATGCAAACATTGGATGTCACTGGTGAATTAAAAGGTGGTAAATTTAGAATGTGTAGGAGTAGGTGACACTGCCTGTCAGCCATGTGTGGGGGTGTGAAATACATCCTAACTAGCCCTGGTTTTCCTGCAGATTTAGGACAACTGTGTATCTCTCTTTCCCATCATGCTCACATTTGCCCAGGGGCAGTTGTTCTTTCACTTGCCAAATAAAAGTTGATTTCCTGGATTGTAAATCAAATAGACCCACTGGCATCAACTACAGTAAGTTTTGAAACATTCTGAAATCTTTTGAAAACATTCTCAGAGGTCCAAATTCATTTCCATTCTAAATAACCATAGGCATTTTAAGTTCTCCCCCACTGTTACTATCAACCTGTTTTTCCCCTCATTGGCATCTATAAAGAGAACAACACTATGTTAAAATTCCTTCTTGACAGTGCAGCAAAGCATCAGTGCAGGATTTTTTGAAATATATCCCACTTAACACATTTGTCAGTCTCAGTCCCCTGCCAGCTCCAGATCTAGTCCATAAGTTGAAACACCTCATGACTGTGTGCCAGTTACTACCGGTTGTATATATCTGTCCCTACAGAAGGGATGAGTGAAACTCTTAGCCAATGTAAGGGTCCTTGAGGTTATTAGGGAGTCTTAATTTTTTCTAGAACTGTATAAAAGCAGGAAGAATTTGAGAAGCATAATCAAATTTGGGCTGGTTTTCCTTGGCAGAGTTTTTCTAACTCTGGACAACTAACTTGACATGGATGTTTCTTGTGGCAGATCTGGTGTTGGCGCTCCAGTGATTGGTGAGATTGATGGCGAGTATCGACATGACAGTCGACGAAATACCTTGGAGTGGTGCCTGCCAGTGATTGATGCCAAAAATAAGAGTGGCAGCCTTGAGTTCAGCATTGCTGGGCAGCCCAATGACTTCTTCCCTGTTCAAGTCTCCTTCATCTCCAAAAAAAATTACTGTAACATACAGGTATTCCCTTTTAATAGAAATCTTACACGGGGAAGGTGTAGAACAGACGTTTAATAGGCAATATGACTTCATAGACAGAGCAGAAAATCAGAAAAAATGATGTCCCCCATGGATTCCATTGCTGTCTCATTGTATTGCATGCATGCTCAGTTGCTCCAGTCATGTTCGATTCTTTGCGGCCCTTTGGACGGTAGCCCACCAGGCTCTTCTGTCCATGGGGTTGTCCAGGCAAGAATACTGGAGTGGGTTGCCGTGCCCTCCTCCACGGGATCTTCCTGACCCAGGGATCAAACCCTAGTCTCCTGCATTACAGGCAGATTCTTTAATGCTGAGCCACAGTCTTGGTCAAATTCTTCACCTGCTTTATTTCAGTTTTTTTCTCTAGATCAGATAAAGAAATTGAATGTGACTATGTATAAAAGTATTATGGGTTGTACAGGAGTCATATCTCTTAGTTGCCTGTGTTTTCAATAATCTCATGTATCTTAGAATCCATTTACCAAAGCATTCAGCACATGACTTAGTAATCCCTTTTGTAGTATTGTCACTTGATTTGAACCCAAAGACTGCTTCCCATCATTAATATGGATCATTATAAGCCATTTCTGCTGTAAACTCTGTCCTTTAGGTAAACAAAACAGTGGAAATTTGTGAACTGTTCCTTATTTATTTGTTTAGGCTGCACCACATGGCTTACACGATCTTAGTTTCTCAACCAGGGATTGAACCCAGGCCCATGGCAGTGAAAGTGCCAAATCCTAACCACAGGATTGCCAGAGAATTCCCTGTAAACTGTTTAGGTCATTATTTTTACCTCCTTGTTTTTCTAGTTTTTGAAATTGCATTACAAGCACTGAGTTTATATTGTCATCTTCCCCTCTGACTTGTTGATTTGCACTCTTACCTTTCCAGATGATCTCTGTCTCTCCTCTAAGTGCTTAGGAAGTTATAATTTCCTCTGTCAGTTTTCTCTCTCCCCTGCCCCCACTCAGTTATTGGCTCAACCCCATCAGTACTGGAGCACATCGTTGAACCCGAGACATTTTCCTGTTAGGGACCATTTGAAGAACAGGACAGTATAAATTGCTCTATCAGAACTTCATTAGAAAATGTGAGTCAGTGCTTCAAGTTTTGTGTTGGTGCCATTACAGGCACCATTGTTACAGGTAATTCATTAAACTGGATGTTTATTATTATTAATAAAAAGAAATCTCATTGGAACAACCCAGCCATATCTGGAAAATAAGTATGATAGAGTAGCTTAGAGAGACTTTGAGAGCACTTTTAACAAGTAATGTTGAGTTGTTAGAATATTGCGTTTTGGGTCAGAATGTTAATTGGTCATCCTTATAGAATGTCTGTGACCTAATGGGTTTTATAGGGCAGGGCCTGGGCAGTGGCCACTTGCTCTGGACCTTTTACTTAATACCATTCTACTTGTTATCCCAAGAGTTGTCTTTTCTGTCAAAGAACAGATTAATTATGTTGATGGGGAAGAGTGATGCTGTGAGCTATAGTTGTGAATTGAAATTTTTTAGTATTTCTGAGTTAAACTTTTAATACTGCTTTAGTGAATTTAATCTGTTCTGTACTGAGAATTTAGCCAGCACCTTGAAGACACGTTGTTCTTCTGCTTTACCTTACTCCTTGTTTGTTTTCCTAGGTTACCAAAGTGACCCAGGTAGATGGAAACAGCCCTGTAAGGTTTTCCACAGAGACCACTTTCCTAGTGGATAAGTATGAAATTCTGTAATACCAAGAAGAAGGAACCGAAAAGGAAAATTTTCAAATAAAGAAGAAGCCAACAGTGGCAGAAGAGTTTTTTCCAAACCCACAAGCCATTGGAGACCCTTTTTTTTTTTTCAAACACAGTGCACGATTCTCTGAGCGCAAGGACCCTCAACTCACCCTCAGTGTTTCAGTGTCACAGAGACGTTCTTTGGCAAAGCAATGACACACCATAAAGGGAAAGGCTGCTGATTTCTTTGGCAGATTTACTGGCCAACAGGAAAGCAAGCTCTCCAGAGAATGCCCCCAGTTAAACATTCTCTCCCTTTGCCTAAGTTGTTCTTTTATTTGAATCCTTAAATATATTATATTTCATACTTTGTTTTTAAAAAGTATTCTCTGTGGAAGATTTTAATCTTTCACACTTCTTTACCTTCAGTTTTTTTCTTTTGTATATCCAATCAAGCCCTGGGATAATCTGCATATAGGCACTGTATTTGGCACTCCCGTAACAGGTTGATCTAATCCAACCTTGATTTTTGGACTATACAAGTGAACTGCTTGAGAGGTATGAGGTCTACACATTAAAAGATAAGGTTGTCTTTATGTTGTTTTCCTCTATCTATTCATCCCTCCATTCCTTTGCCAAGCTGTTTTCCTTTCAGGCTTGTCACTCTGCTTTAGAACACTACTATGAATCCTATTGTGTCGATAATAAAGACAGCTGAGAAGCAGCTTTCGGATGGCATAACCCCCCAACTTCAAGGTGTCCGAGAGGAGAATGGTCCTGTCCAGTTGTGGATTTCACACCGCAGGTGATCATGTTTGCTGCTGGTGCCACCCAGCCTTCGATCCTCCACATTTTGGGTGCTTAAGCTAATACATGATCACTCATGGTCTTTGTAATCCATTCACATTCCTGAGATTCACCACCTCCCTCTTCCTGAATGTTCTCTAAATGTCATCAGTTTTTTCCTTTCCATCTGAAATAAGGTTATGATTTTGGAGGCTGAACCCTCAGAGAGTCTTTGTGCCAATCCCGTGGGCCCTAAACTGTCAAGGAGACTCCAGGCTCACCACCAGGTCTTTAGCTTTTCAAGATGCAGCTGATTATATTGCTCTATAGGAATTGCTGATAATACTCCTTTCTAGCCTCCTCAACATTTTTTTCAGCAGCCTGTCCTTCCCATCTCTGAAACCCTTCCTTTTTCTCCCCTACGTCTTTTCTGATGAGTGTCATCATGTAGTGGTTGTTTCTCAACGCCCCCCTCATCCATTATTTCTTCAGTGGAGAAGACTGCATCAGCCAGCCTAGCATTGGCTTTTAACCCAGTGTTGCCCTGGGGATTGGTAGAGTTGTTGCCGGGCTGCAGCCACAGGCAGAGGAAGAGACAGATGACAGTAGACGACCTCCTGCACTTTCAGCTGGTTGGAGAGTACCACTCCCACTCTGAACAACATTTGGCCTTCCCTGCAAAGAGTGTACTGTACTGCAAGCAAAGCAGGCATACACAAATGGCCATGGATGGAACTGTTTGCCAAAGAAATTGCTGGCCTTTCCCTTCCCCTTAATCGCATCAGGGAAGAATCCTTATCTCTAGCTTGGTTTCCACATAAGGTTTTTTGAGGAAGGGGACTGGGACAAGAAATCTGTCATGTAGGTATATAGACAAGGAATCTTATTAATTCAGTTTTGTTGGAGAGTTGCTTGTCCATATGATTTTTTAAAAGTGAGATTTAGTTTCACAAAAACTTTTTTTTCTGAAATTACTTTTGGGGTAATATTTAAAATGAGAGACATTTTGTAACCCTGTAAAATACATAGGGAATATAACATTCCAGTGTACACAAAGAAGACAGATTCTTTAATCAAATAAAGTATTATAAAATGAATGTTTTTTAGACTGTTGACCCTCATACTTTGGTGTATTCTTGCTGATTCAGAATGATGTAATGGGATCTAAGATTAAAAATTAACGATATGTTTCTTTTAAGAGGAAATAATCTCTAAGAGTATTCATTACCTTTTCTCCCTGTAACAAGTATTGTACCTCCTTGTGTACTTTTCTACATTTGAGAACACATACACATGTACTCCTGACAGTGTAGCTTTTCAATTTGATGACACTATGGGCTTTTGATCCTCATTTTGTCAGGGGCAGTTGTAGAATCAGAAAAATGAAGCTTCATCTTGAAGGAGTAACCATAGGTGGTGATATTTTGGTGCATTCTCTTCCCCATTAGACAAACAGTGGTAAGAAGTAAGTGATGGCAGGCATGAGTGATAAATGCCTTGGAAAATGCCTCAGAACAGGCTGCTTCCTTACTCTCTATTTAAATTTAAAAACTATTGAATGTCACCAAATTGGAAGGCAAACCTCTGATGAATAATAAGTTTCTGGAATGAATAAGTTTTTATTTTAATGGTGAAAGGGAAGATTTTGAATTTTTTTTCCTTAGAACTAGCAAGTATCTTGTCTAATGTTGCTGAAGTGTAGCTTGGCTCCCTGAGGCTGTAACGTTAATCCAGTGAAATGAAGCACACCAAACCCACACCACACCCTCTGGCAGCTGATACCTCCATGGTGTCAAGTGGACTTTTTGTTGGCTGCTTGTGAGGGAGACTAACAATTAGATCTGACTGAGCATTCTGTTTGATGTAGGAGGTTTGTGGTTCCTGCTCTGGGTTAATTAATTCCACATAGAGGAGGTAGGGAGGGAAGTGAGTTCCTTTTAAGAAAAGATCTGTCATTGGTCTACTCAGTATCAAACCCCAAATCAATCAGCCCATGCACTGCTACAGGAAACATTGCCCTCAGTTAACATCTTACACACTAGGTAGCCTCTCAGAGATTTCCAGAGTCGATACAGAATAGCTTTTAAAAAAGTTACATGGGACTCTTGGCAGTCCGGTGGTTAAGACTGACCTTCCACTGCAGGGGCTGCAGGTTCGATCCCTGGTTGGTGAGCTAAGATTAAAAAAAAAAAAAGTTTGTATCTGCAGGGCTCATTGGAGGAAGAGAGGAAAATAGAAAGTACCCATCCTCAAAAAGATTGAAATTGAACTGGAAGCAACAGCTGTACCTCCTTAAAAGTGTAGCTTTCTTGCTAAAGCAGACACATCAGCTGCAACCAGGGATACTCAGTGTGGGTCTCTTAAGGGTGAGGGCTTTGGTCTGGTAGGTTTTAAAGGAATTAAGGAATCAAAAATGCAGAATTGACTGCCCTGTATTATGCACAACTCTCATTGCAACCATCCTTTCTCGCCATTCCATCTTTTTGCCCCCTTTGGTAAATATACCTGAAGCTGTAGAGCTGCTCTGAAACTCCTGGAAAATCCACAAGTAGGTTGGCTGCTGTGTACTGCTCCTAACCCAAGAGCAGACAACATCTCTACAAGAGTCAGTTTCACCTCTCACCCTAGGGAGTTGGTGATTGATGAGGAGACAAGTCTTTAGGAAGTTTAGACTACTTTTCCAAACTGAGCTGTTGTCCCCTCTGAACACAAGAGGTCAAGCAACCAGGCAGTTTTTAGAAGCTTACTTAGGCCACTCCCCTATCCCCTATCCCCACAGGCCAGAAAGGAAAGTTTTTTGCCTTGCTGTTCATAGGGCAGGGGTTAGGGAAGTTCCCATAGGTGTAATTCTGTGATCAGGTTGATGTGCTGTTTGGGAAAGAAGTGTTACAAATTCAAAGCCCTGAGAGAAATGGAAATAGGTCTTGTTTCCCATTTTTTGCCGGAATGAATCCTTGTTCATTTCTGCTCATAGGAAGGTCCAGAGCCACAGAAGGCAGACAAGTCTAGTCTTCCATCCTATACAAAATTTCCATTCAGCTTGGAAGTATCTTAACTGTGAATAGAAGTGTGGATTGCATAATTTCAAAAACAGGCTGAGAAGAGAGCTGCTGCTCTTTTCAGCGACTGAAGAAAGGTTTGAAGTTTCTCCCCAAGTTGGATGCAGTGAGGAGTTAGTTACTTGGCATCATTGGTGCCACACCTACACTAATGATGCCTGAGTTCAGGATCCAGAGACTCCAGAAGGGATAGCTTCCTGGGGTAGGGTGTGTATCCACAGGGATTGCTTGCTGTAATGAGCAATAATCACCTCTTTCTGAGGCTGGAGGGAGTACAATTTGAGAGGAGGGACAGCTGGGAAATGTGCTGTGGCTAGGACAGGGTGGGTGTGGAAATCCACTCCTGACATTCATAACCAAGTGCAGAGGGCCTTCAAAAATCCACTCTTCCTTCCACACCCAGCCTTTGCCCTCTCCCCCTGCTTCCACCTCGGAAAGTCTGAAGCATGCTTGGAAAGCTGTTTTCTGCTTTCTTCTCTCTTCCTCCCCCTTTCTGAGCTTCCAGCTGCTCGACCTCTTGCGTAACTCTGCGAGAGCACTGAGTCTTTTTGATGGGCTCCAGATGTGGAGCAGGGTGGGGGTGGAGGGGGTGATGGTAGGTCTGAAGTCCCCTGAGTGCTCTAACTGTGGGAACACAGGGCCCCGACACAGCGGGAGCAAGGACACACTGCACAGAGCCTTTGTCATGGGCTCAGTGGACTGCTGGGCTGGGAGGACAGCAGTTGGGTGATATTTCACCCCCTGCTTTAGCATCAGCTGCCTCCGTGGCAGGCTTGATTATTCCCCCAAATTCATCCTAACCAAGACAGTAAGGAAGAGTTGGATTTATGAAGCACAGTTAAGTGAAAAGTCTGTGAGGCACCCCAATCTGAGCCTCTTCCCTCAAATGCTGGGTCTTGGCACATAAGACAACAAGTTTGGGGTTTGTTTCCTTTTCTTTTTATTTAACAGAATAGCCTGAAAATTACTGTTGTGATCTGCTTCATGAAAGACGGTCAGAGTTAAAATGCTTTTATGATCCTCAAACGGTATGAAGAAAGAATAAGAGGCTTCCACTCTCAACACTGCTCCCCCACCCCCGGACAGATCCTGGGGCTTCCTGATACCCATGGCACACGCTGAAGCCTGATAGTTTGACCTCTGTTAGCTATAGCAGGTAGCTGCAAAAAGCCAACCACCCCTTCCTGCTTCTAGTCCCGTTGGTTCCAGCCTCCAGCTGGCCGTGGGGAGGGTCCCCCTGCTAGTGCTGGCCCTGTCAATGAGTGACCAAAGGTTCCTGCAGTTCAGCCTCCTGCTGTTCCTGGGTTAAACAGGGAGGATGCACAGTAAAAGCACTGAATCAGAACAGGATTTGTCCACCCAAAGAGGACAAATTACTTTCTGCTGTCCTCTGCTCATTGGAATGTCACAGCCTTGGGGGCTTTCTGCTTCGTATCCTTCAGGAAGGAAGAGTCTCAGGGGTCCCTCCAGTGCAGGTTTAAAAGGTCCAGTCTAGCTGAGTTCATATCCCTAGGTCCTCCATCAGTCTCCTGGGGCAAGAGCTGGCTTTACAAGATAAGGATCGGCTGTCAGCTTGGATTTCGGGTGGTGGTTGAAAAGGAGAATTACTTTCTCCCAGGGTCAGTTGCCAGGCTTCTCTAAGGTTTTCAGGTCCTCCCCACCCACTTCTTCCTTATAAAACCCTTACTCCTACAGAGACCCAAACTGCTACAGGATGCTGTGCTCAAGCAGTTTGAGCACCAGTTTGCCTCCCAATTGAAATCCCGGGCGTTGTGGTGGGGGTGGACCGACACGGGGGCAAGATGATAATTCCATTCGTTTTCCTATGCTCTACAGTTTGCGTGGCATTTTACCATGCCTTTTTTATGCGTATCTTTAGAAATATCTGTGATGCCCTATCTGGACGGTTATTAACTCCATTTACAGCTCATCCTGGCGGAGGGGCTTGGAGTAGGATGAGAAGGGGCGACAGAGGGTAGATAGACCTGGATACCTTCAGCAGATATTCGGAGATGTTAAGAATATGTTGTACGGCTGCGACCATGAAGTTCACTGGGAGCTGATAGAGGATTCAGGCGTCTAAAGTGAAAAAAAGAGTAGGGGGCGGACTACAGAAAAACGGGAAAACACCCTCAGAAGAGCCTTAAGGCCTAGGGGTGGAGGGTGGTCCAGGAGAGTCCGGAGGGGAGGGCGAGTGGGGCCAGGGGTGCGCACTCGGTGGTGGTGGTGGAGAGCCCAGCTGCAGAGATGAACAAAGCGCGCGCTGTGCAGGCGTGGGGGGAGGTGCTGCTATGGGAAAGCCTGGGTGGGGGGACCTTGGGCTCCAGTCCACAAGGGCGTCTCCTCTGGCTGGCCAGGCGGACGGGGCCGGGGGGCGGGGGGGGGGCACCGGGGGGGGGGGGGTGGATAGGAAGGCGGGACCCACTTGCTCTCCTCCTACTCAGCGGGCTTCCAGGGAAAAGCAAGAGTGTCCTTCGAAGCCTGGGGCCGCGGCTGCCGAGCTGGGCAAAAGACCCGGTGTGCCCCTCTCCCCTCGAGGTGAAGGCGCTCCCTCCCGCTACGCCTGCGGGTCCCGCTCGCTGCGCGGCTGGGACGGGATAAGAGGAAGTCCCGGGGACCTGGCAAGAGCCCTCAGACCAGCTCTGGGCTGGAAGATCCCGGAAGAAACCGGTCGTGGAAGAGGGGCGCCGCAGGTGAGTGTGTAGGGACACGGGGGGCCTTGTGCTGAGCGGGCTCCGCTGCTCTCCCGGGAGCGGCTTGCTCCTGCCCTCCCGAGCCGCTGCCGGCGCCGCCGCCAGAGGGGGCCCTTGCGCTCCGCCCCCCCACCGCCGCCCGCCGCCCCGGGGGGAACGCGGATACTTGTCCCAGGACTTTCCTGCGGGCGACTGGGCGACACTCGTGGGGTCTCGTCCGCCTGCTCCCCACACCTCCCTTCTCCCGCCGACAGAAGGACTGAGAGCCCTGCGCCAGGACAGCGGGGTCCCCTGGGGGCATCTCAGCTCCCGTCCCGGGCTGGGCCGCCTTGATGGGACAGGAAAGGGACGCGGAGTCGGGCTCGGAGGCAGTGCTGTCCGGAAGGGACCGCTGGGTGTGTTCAGGGGATGGGTGGCACCTCTGGGGCCTCTTGGGCCCTGCCAGGGCCCCGCGTCTTTAGGGGTCCCGGAGGCTGGAGGGCGGACCGTGGGAGCCGTGAGTCTCCGGCCCTTGCCACGCCCGCATAGTCCAGATTCGAATCCCTTGCGGAGTTCCCCCGTACCCCGGCTGAGCCAGGTCATCCGGGCTCCTCGGGGAAGGGGAAGCGCGCGGGCCGGGGCGGGGGGGGGGGGGACTGGGAGGGGCCGCGGGATTGCCGAGGCTTCCACGGACGCTTCCGCCGAGGCGCGCGCGAGCGGAGACTGGGCCGGCGGGGGACCCAGGGCGCCGGGGCGGAGCTGCATTCTGGGCCCGTTAGCTCAGTCGTCCCGGAGGCTCCGGGGACTGACTCATCGGGCCGGTTACACACAAACACAACCTCCCCCACCACGTCAGGCATCCCACGCGCAGACACACTTGGCGCCCCACCCGGCATTACCCACGCACCCTTCCCACAGCGCACGCCACGCGGACACGCCCGTCTCTCCGCCGTGACACGTGTGGGGCCCAACACACACCTAGACCTCTACCGACTCCGCACGCACGCCAAGCACCCGCCGCCCTCGCAGGAAGCCCACATCCACACCTGCGGCCCCCGCGCACACGCAGCCCGCGATTCACACACCCACCTGCCGCTCACGCCCATCACACACTCAGTCCGCACACACGAATGCTACGCGCGCGGCCCCCTCCCGCAGCCGCCCGCGGGGAGCCGGCGGTGTCTGGGGGCCGCGCCTTTCCCGGACCGCGCAAACAAGCGGCCCCTTCTCCCGGCCCGGCCAAAGAAAGGCCGCTTGTCCGGCGTCAGCGGCGGGCGGGGCGGCCCAACACTGCGGCCTTGTCCCACCTGGCGGCCCTGGGGAGGGCGGCGAGGGGCAGCAGGGAGCCCTCCGTGCGGAGGCACTCCACACACGGATAAAATCACAGCCCCAAACTACACTCGCGCCTCGTCCCACCGCTTGCTCCAGCCCCGGCTGCCCGCCTACAGTCTCTGTCCAGAGCTGGGTCCCCAGGCCAGCCCTCCAGACCCTCTTTCACTCCAGAGCCTCACCTCCCGTCCCCACGCCGGTCTCCTCCTCCAAGGCCCGGGGTACCTTCGACTGTTCCCCCGGACCGTCACCCCCTTACCTTGAGCACTCGTCTGTCCCCAGTCTCCCCCATCTCCTTCGACCCCGAGTCGTTCTCCTTCTCGGTCCCTGTCTCTCCTCCCCCACTCCGCCTCCCCTGCGTCCCCTGGACTCCATCCTGTTTCCCACCTTCTTCCCTTCCTCCCCACCCTCTGCCCTCAGTCTTCTCTCCGCAGCCCTCCTTTTCCCTCACTCTTCAGTCTCCCTCTTTTATTTTTCCTCTCCAAACCCTTAATCTTCCCTCCCGTCCCACCCCTCCGCAGACCCCCGATTTTCCATCTCCTAAGGTTCTCTGAGGGCTTCCCAGGTGGCGCTAGTGGTAAAGAACCTGCCTGCCAATGCAAGAGATGTTAAGAGACGCGGGTTCGATCCCGGGTCGGGAAGATCCCCTGGAGGAAGAAATGGAAACCCACTCCAGTATTCTTGCCTGGAAAGTCCTGTAGACAGAGGAGCATGATGGGCTACAGTCCATGGGATCGCAGAATCGGACACACAGTCTGAGCGACTGAGCGACTGAGCGACTCACAGTCAAGTTCTCTGCGTCCTGTCCCCTACGTCCGGCCCCTGCCCGGCTCCGGCTCCGCGCCCGCTGGGCTCCCGGCCTCAGTTTCCTTCACTTCCCAGCCCCTTCCTCTGCCAGCGGCCCTTGCTCGAGGGCAGACGCGCGCCGAAAGGATCCCAACTCGGCCTCGCTCTTGGGCCGTGCGACGCCCGGGCTGCAGGGGACCGCTCTCGCTCCTGGGCCGGCCTCCGGCCTTTCTTCTGGGGCCCGATTTGGAGGCTGGACTTCCTCCAATCCCTGTTGGTTCTGGACCTTTCCAGTCGCTCGCCAGGGCCTCCCGCGCCCCTCGTTAAGGGACCGACCGAGTCCCCTGAAGCGGTAACTCAGAGCCCCATGCGGTCAGAGAGCTGGGGTCCAGGTAGGGCAGGGGATCCCCGCTGGCCTGGATGCCCGGGCGTTCGTGCTGGGCCGGGAGGCCGCAGGGCCCGGCGCGGGGTCACCTGCCGGAGCCCCGGCCTCGTCTACACGGGACTCTCTAGACACCCAGGCCTCGGCCACCTTGCGCCCGAGGAGGCGCTTGGACGTCTCAGCTCGCAGTGGGAGACCGCTACCGAGCGCCTGGGCTGACGGCGGCGCTTCCCCAGTCCCTCCTCCCAGAGAGCCGGACACGCACCGCAGGGGCCTTTTTTTGGCAGCGGGCGGGCGGGGTTTCCCAGGACAGCGGCGGAGGCCGGAGGGGTGAGTGGGATGGGGATAATTACAGCCCCGGGCAGTGGGCAGCCAGGTGGGACGGAAGCAGGTCGGTCGCTGGGGCCGCTGGGGGGCGCCCCGGCGCAGCCCGCTTGGCTCTCCCCGCCGGGGAGCGGCGGGAAGAGAGGGCGCCTCCCGGTGGCGGCTCTCCGGGCCGCGGTGCAGCCCTTGGGTCAGAGCACCGCCCGCGGGCTGGAACGCCTTGGTCTGGTGTATCTCCACTCCACCTGGATTGAGTTTCGGACCTGGAGCCACGGCTTCGCGCCTCCTTGCCTCTACATCTTTTCTTATCTTCTCCGTTTCTCCCTACACTTCTCTCCTTATCTCTTCCTGTTCTTTCACCTTATTCCCTTCTCTCCTCTCCTCCAATCACTCTTTTCCCCCATCAACCTCATTCCTTTACAGGCTTTATCGCCACTTGAAATCCTTGGTGTAAATAAATGAACACACTCATTGCTCCCTCACAGAGTGATGATGACAACCTTGACAGATGAAGAAACTGAAGCCCAGAAAAGTGAAGTGACTTAAGTTCAGGAAGCTCATACTAGTAATTGGCATATTTACAGTGCTTTGCACTTCACAGAGTGTCATTTGATATAATACCTGAATCTCTAGCGCTTTCCTTGTGGCTCAGCTGGTAAGGAATCCGCATGCCATGCTGGAGACCTGGGTTCCATCCCTGGGTTGGGAAGATCCCCTGGAGAAGGAAATGGCAACCCACTCCAATACTCTTGCTTGCAAAATCCAATGGATGGAGAAACCTGGTAGGCTACAGTCTATGGTGTCGCAGAGTCGTGGGACACGACTGAGTGACTTCATTTCACTTCACTTCACCCACTCCAGTATTCTTGCCTGGAGAATTCCATGGACTGTATAGTCCATGGGGTTGCAAAGAGTCGAACAGGACTGAGCACCTTTCACTTTCTGAATCTCTAAGACATTCATCCTAAAAAAAAAACACAACTAACTAGTAGTTTTATTGAGGTATGATGTTCATACCATAAATTCACTTAAGTATACATTCAATGATTTTTAGTGTATTTACAGATCTGGGCAAACCATCATCACAAATAAGTTTTAGAACGTTTCTATCATGCCCCCCAAATCTGCCCATTTATAGCCCATTAGATGGTCCCTCTGACAGGTCTAATGGGTTCACCCATTCCACACCTAGCCCCAGGCAAGCAGTAATCCAGACAATCTTCTTTTTAAATATAAATCATTATTCCAGTTTTATAGAGAACGAATTGACACTCAGAGAAGTTAAATAACATGTCCAAGGTCTCTCAGCTAATAAATAAGAAAGTCACAATTAGAATTTAAGGCTCTTGCATCCCAGTCTAAAGCTCTTTCTGTTACCCAGTGATGCCTTTCCTTCACCATTGTTCATTGTTTTTTCTTACCCTCTCTTTTATATACACTTATATCCCTAACCCACTCTCTTGCCTCCCCTCCCTCAGAAAGCTGAAGGACTTCCCTGAGTTGAAAGAAGCAGTACAGCCATCTTTGTCCCTGGAAATTCCTCCCCCTGGCCAGATCTCCTGGGGAGGTGCCAGGCTGGCTTGAGCCTTGGTGTAGGTTAACGGCCTTTGCCTTCCCTCTTCCCAGGCAGCCTTGGGGAGGGCCTCAGGCCCTGTTCCAGCTTCTCTTCCTCCAGCTTGGGTGGAAATGGTGACGGAGATGATGCAGTCCAGGTCCGGAAGGGTGGAAGCTGGGAGGGTAAAATTAGTAACACTATTGCTAAGGCCTTTAGGCCCCACTGCCAGGGTCAGACACTCCTTGGAGTGCTGGCTCCTGCCCCCACTTCCTCTCTCAGTCTCTTAGAAGATGGCTGGAAGAGAAAGTGGAAGGGAATCCTGCCTTCCTGGGTCTCCCTCCCTCCCTTTGGTCACACTCTCTTCAGCTTCCCCAGTAACATTTCAGCAGTCAATAGGATGTTTCTCACCTCAGTGAGCTGACCAAGGGATGGGCACATAGGCACATATTAGTACACAAAGCTCCTTCCTCACAGTTCTTAGGTACCAAAACTGTGATCCATGGAGGGGAAGGCTCTGGAGCTCTGGAGTCTATTTTACCTCTGGTTCTAAGGACCTCAGCTCCCTACGATACCAGATTAGGTTGAGAACCCAAGAGTCCTATATTTTCAGTGTTAGTCACCACTGGGGGTTTTTATTTTTTATTTTTCCTGATTGTGGAGGGAGGGAGTGGTTAAGATGCTTTCTGGGGAGGAGAGGATGCAGGAATTGAAACAGAGATGGCAGGAATTGTGGCATTTCCCCCTTATGTCTCCTTTAAGAAAACATCCTTCTAAGACCCCTGGGGAAAGAAAAGGGGAGAGGCTGTGGAAGAGAGTGCCCACTCAGCCCTGCCACCTGCCTGGGGTCCCCTGTCTACCAGTGTCCCTGGAGGGGCCACCTTGAGCTAGCTTTCCTCTCTAAGGTAGATTTTCCCCACCTTCTTGTGGCTTCAGATGCCCGAGGGTCCTCAACTGCCAAGGCCTGGGTCCTGGCTGTCAGAGGCAAGAGAGAACAGCATATGGTCTGGGCCCTATAGGACTTTTCCGGGGAGGGGTCAGGGCTGGTGTGGTGGGGTAGCATCCACACTGACCTGTGTTGTGGCTGAAGACGTGGCACCGCCCCTCTTCCCCCCTCCACGGCCCCCATCGACCTCCAAGCTCCTGAACTGCCTCCAGGTCTCCTTAGCAGGAGCTTGCTGCGAGCCGCGGTGCCATTGCCCCCGCCCTGAGAACGCTGCTGCAGAACCCACTCCTTGCCCCTTTCTGCCCCGGCATCCCTGCCTCACCTGTTTTCTGCTGTGTCCACAGGAGCTCTGGGGCCCCAGGAACATGGACACTCTCAATAGGAACCAGGTGGGCCCTGGATGTAAGACCCCGGGCCTAGTGCAGGTGAGAAAGGTCAGGGCCATGGGGCAAGAGGGAGGTCTGGTGGGGACAGGTCAGCTCCTCTCCCTCCCTGTGGTCCCAGCTCAAGAATGAGAGCCACGCTACCTCCATGCTCGTCCCCAGGTCCCCACAGCTAAGTCTTTAGCTGAATTAGGTTAATTGGTTCACCCAGAAAATACCCTTTGAAAGTCAGGAAGTGGTTTACAGATTGACTCGAAGCTGTTTATCTGCTTCCGCCCTGCCCTCTCGTGTAATTCAGTTTAACAGGGGCAAGCCGTGGCCAAGTGGATTGCCATGGACAAGTCTACAGGGATAAGTCTTGATTGGTCCCCTCTATAGCAACCTCCCCCCCAACTCTTAGCAAGCACCTCCCAGTTCTCCTTACTTTCTCCTTGTGTCTGTCCTAATAGACAAAAGGGGCAGTTAAACCAAGACTTGAGATAAATCCAGTGGGACGAGTTAGTGGCCTAGATTCAGGTCTAATTACAATTTAACGGAATACTGCTCTGCACAAGATTTTGTGTTAAACCTTTCTACACCTACAGAGCCCTTTAGAGAGGGCAGGTGCTGGAGAGAGAGCTCGTGTGACTGGGACTAGGGTGGTAAGCCTGGACTCTCTCATGATGCTCATCCCCTACCTCCACCACCTGCAGAAAGGACCCTTGGACCTGATCGAAACAGGCAAAGGGCTGAAAGTGCAGACGGACAAACCCCATCTGGTGAGCCTGGGCAGCGGGCGGCTCAGCACGGCCATTACCCTTCTGCCACTGGAGGAAGGTGAGTCTGGGGTGCGCCCCACTTGCCACCCCTCCATCCTTACAGACATTCCTGCTTGGAAATCCAGGCATGCGGGGGCCCCTCTTGCTACCTGCTGGCAGTGTTCAACTCCCCAAAATAGGAGGCCATGTCACAATGCCCACCGCCCCCCCACCCCCGCTCCCTAGCTTGCTTCCCTTGTCTGTGCCTCCCCAGACTAATTCTGGCTCCATGACCAGGATCAAAGATCAGCTTAGAAATCAGGAGGAGAGCCCTGAAATAGGAGAGCTCATGGCTCTTGGCAACCAGTGTGGCCAAGAAGAAAGGGGGCTCTGCTCCAGGGCCATGTCTGGCCAGGGAGAAGGTGCTGGTGGAGCTGGAGAGATGGGCAAGATGGGCATGGGGCAGACCTCTGAGTTAGGCCCTGGCACAGCCCCCTCCACCTTGCAGCTTCTGCCCTTCCTGTCTCCTCTCCTGGCTGCACTTGTTGCCCGGGTGATACTACATTCCCCACATTCTCCAAATACCAGTCCAGGAGCTCTCTCCCTCCAGGGACCAGGAGAGAGGGGGTGTGAGGAGGGCAAGGGTTGCAGGTGGCAGAAGGGAGGGACAGGAGTGGGGAGGGAGAGCTGGAAGAAAAGATGGGGGAGGGTAGGGAAGGAGAGAAAGGTCCTGGGGAGGAGAGCCTGGAGGGACTGAGGGACTTCTGCAGAAGAAGCTCCTACTAAGTTTGCGGATCCTCGGTGTCCTCTGGGCCTTCCTGTTTCTGGGGCCGAGACGGGCTTATACCCCTCACTGTCTCCACCAGACTCAGGGGCCCCATGGGGCAGGCGGTGATTCTCCCCAGAGTAGGAGGTGGCAGTCGAGTCCCACCGTGGCCCTCCCAGCCCCTCCCTGCCTCTGCAGCCTGGACCGGACTCTGACAGTTGCCTCCTGTCTTCAGGGAGGACCGTGATTGGCTCTGCAGCCAGGGACATCTCACTGCAGGGCCCAGGCCTGGCTCCAGAGCACTGCTACATCGAGAACCTGCGGGGCACCCTCACCCTCTACCCCTGCGGCAATGCCTGCACTATTGATGGGCTCCCGGTCCGGCAGCCCACTCGGCTCACTCAGGGTAAGGTCTGACAGCCCTGAAGCCAGGGAGCCGCTGTTTAAAAGCTTGTGCGTGACAGGTGCAGGGGAAGCCTGCTGTTTTGGTTGCCATGGTAACTGCCTGAGTGGCCAAGTTGGGGGTGGGGTGCTCAGGTGCATCTGGATCAGGTGCGTTTCAAAACCCCTGCCAGCATCTAGACCGGCTTTTCTCTGGTTGTCCCACCCTACCTCTCACACTGTAGTGGGAAGAGAGAGAAGAGGTTCCACTGCCTGCTCTGGAGGACACAGGGAGCTGTGCAGCGGTTGCTAATGGTTGTTAGGCAAGAAGAGCTGGAGGAGCAGCAAGGGGAACAATGGCATGGTTCCACAATGTCAAGAGGGAAGTGTTCTAAAAAGCCGTTGAGGTTGGAAGAGCAGGACAATGGGGATGGGACAAGGGCAAAAAAATCCGAGGACATGCTCACTCCTGTTAAAACACTGTTGACAACAGCGTCTGGGTCAGGAATGTCTTTACCACCCTGTTTCCCAAAGGAACAGGTCTCTGTGTGGTATATGGGAGCTCTAAAAACTGGGCCTCCAGTTACTATGGTGACGAGGCAGGTAAAGAAGGGCTTGGCCCAGGTAGCACTCTGATAGACCAGGTGTATTTGCCCTGGGCATCAGTGTATATAGTGAAGCATCATATTAGGGGGATGTGAAAAGTGGGCTTGGGTAGCCATAAAGGACAGGAGCTTTGGACTAAGCCTGGCTCTAAGTAGGAGGACCAATGTCCTGGCAGTGTTTTCTGGGGACTCTTACCTCTTACTGGGCTTCCCAGATGCCTCAGTGGTAAAGAATATCTGCCTGCCAATGCAAGAGACACTGGAGACGTGGCTTCCATCCCTGGGTCAGGAAGATCCCTTGGAGGAGGAAATGGCAGCCCATTCTAGTATTCTTGCCTGAGAAATCCCATGGACGGAGAAGCTTGCTGGGCTACAGTCCACAGGGTCGCAAAGAGTCATACATGTCTGAGCCACCAAGCACACTCACACCTCTTACTGGCAAGAAGCTCCTTGGCAGTGGAAATCCCACTCACTCCACTTTTCCCTCTCTCCTGCTCTTCACACCCCTTGGGGTCTCCTCCTTCAAGGCTAACCCAGAAGACCTGCCCTTGGGTGTGTGATATGAGGGGACAGCTGACTCCATCAGCAGCAGCAAACAGGCCCTCGTCTCTTCCAGAGGGCCTGTTATCTCTCCCTCTTATCTGACTCCAGCTAAGGAGGGACACCCCTGCTCCCCATAAATTGGGGCTTTGGCTGTGCTGCCATCTGGCTGCAGACTGTCCTCTTCCATTTCAAAGACAGCATCTTCCCCAAGATTTGGGTACATGAGAGTGAGACAGCAGAGCAGCAAGGAGAGGCAGGGGCAGAGTTCAGAGAAGGCTGGAGAAAGAGCCCACCCCCAAATCCCTCATGTTCCTGGGCAAGAACGCTCTGCTCCTGTGTGTTGTGAGCAGGGTGGAGGAACCCATGCTCTGCAGGTCTCTTCTGCCCAGTCTTTCCAGGGCAGCACTTAGCTCCGTGGGAAGAGGGAGGGCCTGGGCTGAGATGGAATTCTCAGGCATTTCCTGTGGCCCAAGTGACCCTCAACTCTTCCCTAGCCAGAAGCCCACCCTGCCAAGTATGTACCCTCCCACTCTCTCCTGACCCTAAACCCCCTTCCCTTTCCCTGCCTCCCACCCCATAGCCGCCTTGTCTAGGCTAGCCTGTCTCTGAAGCTTGGCAGCCTGGGGAGGGGTAGGCAGAGGCACAAAGGAACGGGTGTTCTTCTCCCCAGCACTACCCCTCCCCTGGGCTCCAGGAGCTGAGGGTTTCCTTGTCTCATCTCTGGAGCAAGGCATCAAGCCCAGCCCTGCCTGGCCCCACTCCGGACATTCTTGGGAGTACGTTTCCCTGGAAACTGGGTGGCTCGGGGGTGCAAGTGCTATCTCTGTAACTGTGTAACTGGAGTGTGTTTATGTATCTCTGGATGTGTTTGTGACTCTGGACTTGTGTATCTCTGTGTTTGTATCTTTCCCTGTGTTTATGGATCAGAGTGTTCAAGTGGGAGGCAGGGTGAACTCAGGGCTGGTGGTACCAAACTGTCCACAGGTGTGCTCCGTGAAGATAGGAGAACTCACTGACCACTGGCCTATCTGTGGGCATATGTGCAAGAGAACCATTTTCCCTGTCTTGTTCCCTGATCCAGCCTTGGTCAGGGGGGGCCCCTCTGAAAAACCAGAGGACTACCCTAGAAATAACAAGGAGCCCTCTCTGGCTGGGCCGGTCCCTGGCTGCATCATTCTGGGCACTGTGCCCAGCCATAGGCAACTTGGAGAGGCACACGTCATAACGAGCAGAGTGGCAGTGACAGGCTCTTTGAGCAGGAATATGTCTGGGCCAGGGGCGGGGTCGGGGAGAAGCAGGCAGAAAACAGATGCCAACGCCAACTTGAGTGAAAGCTCTGGCCATGGGGCCCTGATGGGAGGGAACCAGGAAGATCCTGCTTCCAGTCTTGTCCCCAGGTACCTTGGGATGTCCCAGGCGGCCCTCTTTCTACAGAGCTGGGAATACGACCAAGGAAATGAGGAGGAATCTCAATCTGGGTCAAGGCTGCCCCACCCTGAGACCACAGTGCCAGACCACATGAAAGATCCGGGAGGGGACCCAGTAGGGAAGGACCCAGAAAGCCACGCAGCGTGGGGCCCAGGCTGTCTAGACAGAAGGTCCCCTACCCTCTCGGAGCCATTCGCTGCCAGCCCCTGCCTCTGAGCCTCCTCCGAGTCTCCTTTGCTCCCCAGGCCCCTTGCTGGTGGATAGGGGCTTCTGGGAGCCAGGATTCCTGAGTAATACAGCTGCCTCCCTCTGGGATCCAGGACGATGAACCGCTTCCTCTTCCACCCAGCTGTCAGTTAGTCC
Source organism: Oryx dammah (assembly GCF_014754425.2). Classification (NCBI taxonomy): domain Eukaryota; kingdom Metazoa; phylum Chordata; class Mammalia; order Artiodactyla; family Bovidae; genus Oryx; species Oryx dammah. The sequence goes on from NW_024070201.1 coordinate 28,505,666, forward strand.
TTCCGTGAAATAGGAGGGAAGCCTCCCACAGACTGTCCTCTGTGATGAGACTGATAAAGATCTCGACTAATAAAGCTCAAAGGAGGGAGAGAAAAAGCAAAAGCTCCTAGCTCCCCACTTCTGTGTGCCTGCCTCCTGCCCTGTTTCCCCCTGGCAGTGTCCTCTGTGTCTGTCTGGGTCTGTCCAGCTGGCCGTCACAGTTTCCAGACCGATGAATCACATTTCCTGAGGAGGTTTTTTTAAGCCTCCCCCTATTTTGCATTTGACCCTATATGGTTTTCCTTTTTCCTTCAGAAGGGGAATGAACTGCCTGTGCACATGTGAGTGTGTGCATGCATGTGCGCGCACGCGTGTGTGAGTGTGCGTGTAGTATGGCAGTGTGGGTAGGTGTTCAGCGAGGGTGGAAAAATTGTTTGATTGTTTCTCTAAGGAGGTTGACTTTTTTTTAAGTTATGGAAGGAAATGGCTTTTTAAAAATATTTCTTTACTGGGACTTCCCTCATGGTCTGGTGGCTAAAACTCTCTGCTCCCAATGTAGGGGTCTGGGGTGTGATCCCTGGTCAGGGACCTAGATCTGGTGTGCTGCAACTAACACCTGGTACAGTCAAATAAAAGTATTTTTTAAATATTTATCTATGTGGCTATTCCAGGTTTTAGTTGCTGCATGTGGAATATAGGAGATCAACCCTGGGATTTCTTTGGAGGGAATGATGCTGAAGCTGAAACTCCAGTACTTTGGCCACCTCATGAGAAGAGTTGACTCATTGGAAAAGACTCTGATGCTGGGAGGGATTGGGGGCAGGAGGAGAAGGAGACGACAGAGGATGAGATGGCTGGATGGCATCACTGACTCGATGGACGCGAGTCTGAGTGAACTCCGGGAGATGGTGATGAACAGGGAGGCCCGGCGTGCTGCGATTCATGGGGTCGCAAAGAGTTGGACACGACTGAGCGACTGAACTGAACTGAACTGACCAGGGATTGAACCCAGGCAAGTCCCAGGAGGTGGACTTTTGATTTCAGAGTCTCTCCAAGACTGAGTGGAAGGCTATGCCTGAGTGAGTGTGGAACCAAGAGGGCTGGTGTCTGAGGGGTTGTGTGCTGGAGAATAAATATGTATGAGACACATTAACTGGGGTGTTCTGTGTGATTCAGACAGAGCGTGCACAGTTGAGTGGTGTCTGGCTGAGCAGGTGTTGGTGTGTATTTGAGAGAAAATGTGTGGGGGGGTGTGAGCTCTGAGTGTACAGAGGACATCTGAGAGAACACAGCGTGTTCCTTACGGTTCTGGTGTCCAGAGGCCAGGTCCTGGAATGTGAGGAATTTCCTGGGACTGAGGCTGGGTGGTGGTTGCTTGCCTGGCCCAGAGCCTCAGCATGGTGGGGCTCCAGGGGTGGGTGGCACTCTTTCCAGATGGATAGGTACCTCCTTGGGGTGGGTGAGCTCTTTGCTGGAGCTCTTTGCACACTTGGTTGTGGTTGGGAAGGGGTGAGTTGGCTTCTGGAACCCAAGGAAATGGGCTGGCTTGGAAGAGGCAGTGCCTGGGTCCAGTTTGGGTCATGAGGTGAGGTGAACTGCTGTCAGTGTGGGGAGTGGGGGTGGGGGACGGGGGTGGGGTAGAGGAAGAGGTGTATAGCGTGGAGACAGGCGCTAGACTCAAGACTGTTCCCAGAGCACAGCCTTGTCACAGTGGCAGACTGAGGGCCAGAGCTGGACCCAGTGACCTGGCTGGATTCCTGGGACTTTCACTCTTCTCTCTAATATACTGTTGTTCAGTCGCTCAGTCGTGTCCGGCTGTGACCCCTCGGTCTGCAGCACGCCAGAATTCCCTGTCCTTCACTATCTCCCAGAGTCTGCTCAAACTCATGTCCATCCAGTCGGTGACGCCATCCAACCATCTCATCCTCTGTCGCCTCCTTCTCCTCCTGCCCACAGTCTTTTCCAGCACCGGGGTCTTTTCCAGGGAGTCAGCTCTTCACATCAGGTGGCCAGAGTACTGGAGCTTCAGCATCAGTCCTGCCAATGAATATTCATTCATGGTTGATTTCCTTTAGGATTGACTGGCTTGAGACGTCTCTCTAATACGTGGAGCCGAGGCCAGCCTGCCCACGCTGACGTGGGGGCTGGCCTGGCCCCTTCCCGGCGTCTGGGGCTCTCAGTGAGACCCCCGCATCTCCTCACTTCTGCCTCCTGGCTCCTCACCCTCTGGCCTCTGGGTCTGTCCCTCCCCTTTCCTTCTCTATGTCCTCTCTCGCCAACGCTCCCTCCCCGCAGCACTCCTGCCCCTGCCCCGGGCTGCGGGACCCCGGCGGGCTCCGTGGGCGCGTGCCCCGCCGCGCCCCGCCCCGCGCCCTCCATCCCGCTCCCCTCCGCTGCTCCATCACTTCCTCTTCCCCTCCTCCTCTCCTTTGTCCCTCCCTCCTGGCTCCCTTCCCCCGCCGCCGGTGGCCGGCCCGCCCCTCCCCGGGCATTGGTGGCTGCTCACCGCCTCGCTGCCTCGCCGCTCCGAGCCGGGAGCCGGCGGCGGGAGGTCGGCCCGCCCCCTCAAAGGCCCGGGGCGGGCCGGGGACCTGCAGGGCCGGGGCTAGCGGGGGCGAGCCGTGCGGAGGTCCGAATTCGGTGGTGAGTCCTCAGCCCCCCGGCCGCCGCAGCCCCGGCAGCCCGGCGCGGAGCAGCTCGGGCTGGGAGGGGCGTCGAGGGGGTGGGGAGGCATGCCAGGAGGGGGATCGGGTCCCCAGCCCCACTTTGGGAGCCTGAGGCTGCGAGACTCGGGAGTGTGTGTGTGTGTGTGAGAGAGAGAGAGACAGAGAGAGAGAGAGAGAGCGAGAGAGAGAGAGAGAGCCCTGAACATATCCAAGTGGGGCGTCTGGGATCGGGGCCACTCCTCAGCGGGGCAGGCTTCATCTTTCCCAACCCGCGCTCGGTGGTCCCCTCCGTGGGACCTGCTTCTCCATGGGGTAGAGGGTTCCTGGTTAGGACTAGGGGATTCTGTCTTACGGCGAAGAGGGGTCTCTGATGGAAGGGGCCAAGGCCCTTTCTCTGGTCTTCCCCACACCCAGCCTCCTTTCGGCCAGTTCATTCTGTTTGTGTGGCCAGCAGGGCAGTTGACTGTCGCTCTGAGTGTGTGAGCCTGTCTGCTGTCTCTGAGTGCGTCTGTATGTTTCTGAGTGTGTAGGTATGTTTGTGTGCAGGGTGCATCTCTCAGAGAAAGGACCCAGCCTCTCCTTGGCCCGGTTTCTTCCCCTCCAGATGTGCAGCTCCTTTACCCACCTGCACACAGCTGGACCCTGAGCCCCTTTGGGGAGGGGGGACAGGAACACAACTTTGCCTGGATGAAGAGGGGTTCTGGGGTTTCCTGCGTGGGCTGACCTTTGGCAGTGCGGGGCAGGAGTGAGCAGAGAGAAGATTTCTTCCCAGAAACAGGCTGACCAGGCCCCTGGGGAAACGGGACAAGAGTAGGGGTAATGCCTGGGGCCCCTGAGTGCAAATAGAAAGTTAATTTGGGCAGGAGCTGGGCTACAATCAGTCCTGCTGCCCTGCTGCCTGCTCTATTAATACAGATCCAGCTCTGCTGCCTGGCATCACCTATTTATAGCCCTGGAGGCAGCATGGCCACACCCCTTGTATAGAGGAGGGTGAGGGGCAGAGGAGGGACAGGGGACTCACAGCTAGAGGAGCCAGAGCTTAGGGTCTCTACCTGTCTACAGCCTCCTTGGGTGGGCCTGGCACTGATGGGCTGGAATCCACCCAGACTCCCCAGTCCTTCCCAGTCTGGACTGTGTGGTCAGGCTCCTGAGCTGCCCCACTCTGCCCCCACCCACCCCCCAGTCAACCTAGGGTTGAGTGGGTCTGTCTAGACCCTGCGAACTCATCATTAATTGGCTTGTTAAATGGCTGGAAGGAGGGGGATGGGAATGGCAGGGTTCTGTCTGAAACAGCTGTGGTTGTAATTAGGTGGACGGTGTGGCTGGCTAATATTTATTCTGGTTATAATTACTCTGTGATCAGCTCCTCTGATTGGTGGCTTGGCAGGGAAGGCTCCCTCCTTTCCTAACCACCCATCAGCCTTTAGAATTGTTTGTGCCCGCCCGCCTAGGAGGGCCTGTGGGTATACCAGCGAAGTGGGCGGTTTTGTCTACTATGTTATCTGCTGTGGGTTTCTCAGCCTGCTAGCCCCCCATCCATGGCAATACCTAGGATCCCCCTGACAGGCTGTTGAGCTTCTCAGTGTGGGGGCCCACCAAGGTAACCCCACATGGCCCGGGATGCCCCATGCCCCTGTGGCCTGCCTGAGTTGAACTGTCTCAGCGTCCAGGAATGTAGAATTCCCTGCCAGTCTTAGCTCAGACTGGCATGAAGCTTGGGGTGCCAAGTGGCAGCAGATTGGGTAGACAGGAGCCTGGGGCCAGGGGCCAAGGATGTGGACAGATTGGAAGGGTGGGTGGTAGAGAGCTCCAGGTCTCTGGCTTCTCTCAACAGAGCATCTTAGGCAGAAGCGCTCCAGCCCCTGGTGTGGCGGAAAGAGGAACTCTGCCAGACAGGGTTAGGTGCTGTGGGCACACCTGTTGCCGTGCACACTCCCAGTGCCCCCAGCTATGTTTTCTGACTCCCCTATGCCCTCCCCCTTCCATGCACTCGCACTTCCTGGGCAGGACTGGGCTTGTGTCTACTGCCGGGGAATGTGCTTGGCTGAGGCTGGGCCCATTGGCCTAGGCTTGGCTACACTGCAGGAGAGTCCATGGAGCGGGACGATGTCAGGCCACAGGATGCTTCGACAGAGGGAGAGAGGGTAGCAGTCTCTCTTGATGGTCAGAAAGGGTGGCCGGTGCATCTGACGGATCCATGCTGTATTTCCCCATTTCCTATCTGAGAGCTTGTTTGTGATCCTAGAAGTTGCCTTCTCTTGAACTGACCCTTCCACCCAAGTGGCAGATAGATGGATCATGAGTCCATGTTGGGTGGGGGCATGTGAGGGTCTGTGTTCTCTGGGGAACCTTCTCCGTTGACAGAGCACTGACATACACTGTCTCTTAACTCTGCAAGTCAGTGGTATTGTTCTCATTTTTCCACTGGGAGAATTAGACTCAGGGAGGTGAAGTGACCTTCCCCAAAGATCTCACAGATGGTAATGAAGAAAATTTAGGACTGGGACTTAGAAGCCAGTGCTCTTTCCATTTGGCCGTGTGCTGTGGAGCTGGGCTGGGGCCTCAGGCACGGGCTGAGTCAGGGGTGGACCATGTGGCCGCTGGGAATGCAGGTGGGGATGGCTCTTCGGAGCCTGGGTGAGCCTGCAGGTGCTGCGGGCTAAAGGCTGCCTCAGCCCTGCCCTGCCCCTCTGAGCGTGTGCTCTCTCTGCAGGCTGCATGTTGTGCCTGGGTCAGTCCACCTTCCTCCGCTTTAACCACCCAGCTGAAGCCAAGTGGATGAAGAGCATGATCCCGGCAGGGGGCCGGGCCCCTGGCCCCCCATTCGGTCCTGGCCCAGGTAGGTACCCAGTTGGGGCAGGTGGCTGGTTTGGTGGCACCCCGTGGACAGTCCTCCCCCTTGCCCACTCCAGCCACACTTGTAGTGTCAGGGCGAGACAATACCCATGATCTGGGCTTGCTGCCACCTGCCATGGGCCGCTGGGGGAGAGTGCCAGGCAGTCTGGCCACGGGGAAAGATCCAAGAAGTGCTGCTTGGCTGGAACTGGGGAGAATCATGTGCCTGAGGGATGGGGGGGGCCTCTGCCAGCCTGTGTCCCACTGCCCTGGACGGTGTCACCTCAGTGTCTGGGACCCTGACCCTCTTATGTCACCACCAGGGATCCTCACCCTTGAGGGCGGCCTGAGGGGGCAGAAGGAAGCGTCAGACTGAGATGCTGTAGGCTCTGGGGGGGTTCCCACCTGCTTGCGATCGTGTCTTTGGTGCCCCACCCCCAGGCCAGGCCATGCCAGCTGGTGACTCAGTGGAGCAGCTGCGCTTTGTGTGTGAATTATTGATCCCCAGAGGAGAGCTGGTGATTGTCCCAGGGAACCAGCACAGCCCCCCACTCAGCCCAGCTGCCTTGGGGGTGGGGTGCAGACCAGGAGGCGGCCCATAGGCCTGCCACCCCAGACTTTGCACAGGCATTCAGATGGCTGTGGGGTAACAGGGGTCATCATGGTGCTGGGACAGGTGGACGCGTGTGTCAGGGACATCTAGTGGGCTGGCATCAGTGGTTTCAATGGATTGCCTGGGGATATGAAGAAAGACGGGTGGTCACTGGGATCACCAGTATCCATGGCAACTCCTCTTCCTTGGTGCCACACAGCCCCCATAATTTTGGACCAGACTCAGGCTTGCAGAGGCTTTCCCTTCTCCTCTGCCTCCTGTATGCGAGGCCCTTGGGGGCTCAGAAGCTTGGGTTCCCAGTCCACTCCCTGGGTGGCTTTACCTTACTTTAGATTGTCATGCTACTCCCTCAGCTGTTTGGGGCAGTGGTTCCAGAGACTCCTGGTTGGTTGACGAGGGCTGGGGCAGGGCAAAAGCAGGCTCTTGCTGGTGTGGCTTAATGGTCTAATTGGAGGCCCTGAGCTGCATCTAGTTGCTGGCCAGCCTGGCTTCCAGGAACTGGCCTTCAGGGCCAGGCCCCTCCCTTGCCTCTGATTGGGAGGCTATGTGTGTGTGTGTGTGTGTTTTTCCTGGGTCTCCACTGCGTGTTGGGAGGCGCTAATGTCCTAATAAACGGGGACCCCCTGGAACTTCTGGCCCGCTCCCTAGCATGCCCTGCTGTTCTTTGTAGAATGCGTGCCTGCCCTTTCTGATGGAGAGCTCAAGGAGGTTGGGGAAACCAAGACAGGGAGGAACCTAAAAGTGCCCGGTACTCTTGCCAGCTCTGTCCTAACTCCTAAAATGTTACAGCCGGAACCAAGGGCAAGCGATTTGGGGAAGGTGCTGCAGCAGCAGTCAGTGGCAGGGCTGGCCCCAGGACCCAGGGCTGGCCCCAGGACCCAGGGCTGCTCTTCCAGGGCCTTGGCAGTCCCGCCCTGCTCGCAGGAGGTGGGGGGCGCTGGCTCTTGTGTATATAAAACTCCCTAGGGCCCAGGAGGTGAAGATGGGGCCTGAGGCTGTTTGCATTCCCTTCACAGAATCAGAAAGCCTGGTGAATGGGAACCACACCCCACAGCATGCAACCCGGGGACCCTCTGCCTGTGGCAGCCACAGTTCCCTGGTGAGCTCTATTGAGAAAGACCTGCAGGAAATCATGGACTCACTGGTGCTAGAGGAGCCTGGAGCTGCTGGCAAGAAGCCTGCCGCAACGTCCCCACTCTCACCAATGGCCAATGGCGGGCGCTACCTGCTGTCCCCCCCAACCAGCCCGGGTGCCATGTCTGTGGGCTCCAGCTATGAGAACACTTCTCCGGCCTTCTCTCCACTCTCCTCGCCAGCCAGTAGTGGGAGCTGTGCCAGCCACTCACCCGGTGGGCAGGAACCAGCACCTTCCCTGCCCCCGCTGGTGCCCGCCCGGTCCTCCAGCTACCATCTGGCCCTGCAGCCCCCGAAGTCCCGACCGAGCGGCGCTCGCCCCTCTGAGAGCCCTCGGCTGGGCAGGAAGGGGGGTCACGAGAGGCCTCCCAGCCCTGGTCTCCGAGGTCTGCTGACAGACAGCCCTGCAGCCACCGTTCTGGCCGAAGCCCGCAGAGCCACCGAGAGCCCACGGCCGGGTGGGCAGCTGCCCATGGTGGCGATCAGCCTGAGTGAATACCCGGCTTCCGGTGCCCGGGGCCCGCCCACCAGCATTCCTGGCAGCCCCAAGTTCCAGCCGCCAGTCCCTGCTCCCCGAAACAAGATTGGCACGCTCCAGGACCGCCCTCCCAGCCCTTTCCGGGAGCCGCCAGGCGCTGAGCGGGTGCTGACCACCAGCCCCTCACGCCAGCTGGTGAGCCGAACATTTTCGGATGGCTCAGCCACACGCACCCTGCAGCCTCCAGAGAGCCCCCGCCTAGGCCGGCGGGGCCTGGACAGCATGAGAGAACTGCCTCCCTTGAGCCCATCTCTGTCCCGCAGGGCTCTCTCCCCCGTGCCCGCCCGGACCGCCCCAGATCCCAAACTAACCAGGGAAGTGGCAGAGAGCCCCCGCCCCCGGCGCTGGGCAGCCCACGGGGCTTCACCAGAGGACTTCTCCCTGACGCTGGGGGCCCGGGGCCGTAGGACACGGAGCCCCTCGCCCACACTCGGGGAGTCCCTAGCACCCCGCAAGGGCAGCTTCAGCGGCAGGCTGAGCCCGGCTTACAGTCTGGGCTCCTTGACTGGGGCTTCACCCCGCCAGAGCCCCCGTGCCCAGAGGAAGCTCTCCAGCGGGGACCTGCGGGTGCCTGTCACCCGGGAGCGGAAAAACAGCATCACGGAGATCAGTGACAATGAGGATGACCTCCTGGAGTACCACCGGCGGCAGCGCCAAGAGCGGCTTCGGGAGCAGGAGATGGAGAGGCTGGTGAGCGCATGCCAGGGAGGCTGCGGGCATCATGACGGGCTCTGCCAGAGTGTGGGTGGGCCAGCTGGCAAGGAGGGAGGGGTGCGTGGACAGAGCCTGGGCTTCCCAGGCTTCTCCACTTCCAGGATACACCTCAGTGACCTGGATGCCAAAGCTTTGGTCCCCTGAACTTCCTTTGAAGTCTCTAAGGCCTTACTTCAAATGCATGCTAACTTTTCATTTATTCTGTAACACAGTGTTTGTTTTCATGTATAAGTTAACGTTTCACATGATTTATTGGAATACAGGGAAGTTCTAGGAAAACACACTATGTTTAGGATGAAGCTTTGTACCTCTCAGTTTGAGAACGCAGGGCTTAATGATTAGAAGTTTGAGCCCAGAGAGGGGAGTAGATTTGTTCAAGGTCACACAGCACATCCTGGCAGAACTGGACTTGGAACCCATACCTCCTGTCTTTCTCTCCTGTCTTCTCCAGGCTTTTCTTTAAAAAAGCCTCTGGTCCTTCTTTCTTGCTTCCCTTTGTTGTTGTGGTCGTTTAGTCGCTCAGTTGTGTCCGACTCTTTATGACCCCATGGACTGTAGCCCGCCAGACTACCTGTCCATGGAATTTTCCAGGCAAAAATACTGGAGTGGGCTGCCATTTGTTTCTCTTTGGCCTCTCTCAGTGGGTGGGAGCTGCTCACCTTGGCCTATGCAGGATCTGGAGATGGGGGGAGAAGCAGAAAACACGATAGGCAGCGCTGGCTGATCCGTGGCCAGTCTGTGTGATAGTAATTGTGTGTGTGTGTGTGTGTGTGTGTGTGTGTGTGTGTGTGTGTTCGTGCACACATGCATGCATGGGTGTATTTGGGGGCTGGGTGTGGCTCTGGGCAGCTGTCCTGGAGATGGCATCTGAGCTGGGTGGGGGCTGGGATTCCCCAGATAGCGCAGGGAGCATGGGGGCTCTGGCTGTCGTCTATACCCTGGAGCACATGCACAGGGAAATAGCTTCTGCCTTCTCTCCCTTGTGAGCAGGACAGCAGGGTCCCTGGGAGCCCTGGGATCCAAGGATTGGTTTTAGGAGGAGAGTCAGAACAGAGGAGGTTTGTCTGGAGCCCTTTTGGAAGAAAGAGGCTGGGACTGCTTTGGGTGAGGTGAGGGTGTGGGACAGTGTGTGTGTTGGGGAGGGGCATCGGGGAAGGATGAAGCAGGGCCCCCCCCGCCCCGTCTCTCCCATGGCCGTATCGTCTATGTTTTGGCCTTGGCCTAGACAAGAAGGCTTGACCCGCCCTGGGGTCTCATCCTGGAGGGGGAACAATGAGCCTGGCGCAGGCAGAGTGGTGGGCCCAGCCTCCTTCAACTCCTCTCAGCCTTCGCGCCACCGCGCACCCCACCCCCAGGTGCCTCACCAGCCCTGACCTGCCCCACCTGCCACTTTAAATCTGGAGGCTGCCTGCCCTGCTCCTCCCACCTCAACCGGGCTGCTTATCTGTGTCCTGCGGCAGGGGCGGGGGCACTGGCCCAGCCTCCTGGGTGCTGAGACTCTGTTCCTGGTTTTCATGCCATGGAACTGGGCAAGCAGCAGGAGGGAAGCTGGGTAAGTATCTGGGAGGGTCCTGACCAAACCGTGGTGAGAGACACCAGAGGTGGTGGGACGCCAGGGAGTCAAGGGAGCCTGGGGGAGGCTCCAAGTCTGGGGTAAAATGAGTGGGAGACGGGGCATGCCTGTACTGTCCCATCTTCACCTCCAAGGGCCCTGGGAGGTGTCTGGGTGGGCTTTGTACAGGGACGGGGCAGATGGAGTGGCTGGGCCAGGGACCTGGGCAGCAGCCCCCCGTGCTGGCAGGGAGCCGAGAGCTGCCAGGAGGTGGCGGGGAGCTGAGACGGGAGTAGGGCCGCGGCAGGATGTGCGTGCACTGAGCTCCTCACTGTGTGCACCGTGTCAGGCCCCTGTGGGCCCCCGCATCTGCGTTCCAGCCGCGTCTGTGTGGGCGCCCACCTGTCTGTGTGCTAGACTGTGCTTATCCGTGTGAGTGTGTGCCAGTGTGCGTCCGTGCATGTCAGGGCTGGTGTCTTTGTGTGCGCCTGCCTGTTGCTGCAGGCCGGGGCTCGTGCTGTGTCCTTGTGTGTCAGTGCTGCTGTGTTGGGGTGTCTCTGTGGGTCCCGGTGTCTTTGGATCAACGTGTATCCGTGTCAGCACGAACACCTGAAGTGTTTATCTGTATTCTCACCATGGTCTTTAGTGAGAACGTGCTCACCAGCGTGCGCTCCTGAGTGTGTCCCTGTAAACCCACCTTGGGGCAGAATGAGAAGGGAGACAGGAAGGCGGGAGCCGCTGGTCACCTGGGCAGGGGGCACACAGCCTGGTTCCCCTCGCCTGCCTCGGGGGCACCTGCCCTCCCTCTATCAGCCTCCCCAGACCTTGGGGCCAGGTCTCTCCTGATTTGATTCTGAGTCCGAGCTCCTAGCATCTGTGTCCAAGCTCCTGACAAGATGCCGAGCTTGGTTCTGGGCAGCCTCCTGGCCCCAGGACTGTCCGCTCATGCCCTGCTCTGTCTGCCCTCCCAGGAACGCCAGCGCCTGGAGACCATCCTGAACCTGTGCGCCGAGTACAGCCGGGCTGACGGGGGACCTGAGGCTGGGGAGCTGCCCAGCATAGGGGAGGCAGCCGCAGCCCTGGCCCTGGCCAGCCGGAGGCCCTCACGAGGCCTCGCGGGGGGCATTGGGGCCCTGGGGCGCGGCAGCGAGGAGCCTGGAGGCACCGCCCAGCGCCTGTGGGAGAGCGTGGAGCGCTTGGACGAGGAGAATCTCAAGGAGGAGTGCAGCAGCACTGAGAGCACCCAGCAGGAGGTGGGACCCAGCGGGGGTTGGAGCGCCGTCCCGTAGCTGGGGGCTGGGGCCGTAGCTGGGAGCTGGGGCCGTAGCTGTCGGCCGAGGAGGCAGGCACGCGGTGGGTACCAAGGCCCTGCGAGGGGGCAGTAGCGGAAGTGGGGGACACCCAGGGCTGCAAGGTGTAGAAATGAGGAGGCAAGGAAGAGGGGCAGGTGCTGATGAGTCTCCCAAGCCATAAATATGCTTTATGACCTACCTTTCCTCGGGGCCCCACCCAGGCCTGGCTCTGTGTTGAGTCGTTATTCCCTGCAGCCGAGCCGTGTTGCTCTCCTTATAGGGAGGGGAATTTCCTCCTCAGTCCAGCTGCTCCTTCTCAGTGTCCTGAGACACAGCGATCCATTTTCTTAGATCCATTTTCTTAGTCTCATCCTGGGAGGCTCTAGGCTCCCCCAAGCTGACGGCCCCCCTCCCCTTCAGCACGAGGATGCCCCCGGCGCCAAGCTCCAGGGAGAGGTGCTGGCCCTGGAAGAGGAGCGGGCTCAGGTGCTGGGGCGAGTAGAGCAGCTCAAAGTCCGGGTGAAGGAGCTGGAGCAGCAGCTGCAGGAGTCGGCCCGAGAGGTGAGAGCAAGGGCCCTGGGCGGGACTCCTCCCAGGCCCGGTGATCACCCCAAGCATGGCCTGAGCTGCCCTGAGTGGCCTTGACATGGACTCTGCTGTGGCCTGCAGGCTGAAATGGAGCGGGCGCTGCTGCAGGGGGAGAGGGAGGCCGAGCGGGTGCTGCTGCAGAAAGAGCAGAAGGCGGTGGACCAGCTGCAGGAGAAGCTGGTGACCTTGGAGACGAGCATCCAGAAGGAGAGGGACAAGGTAACCCACAACCTGGCCCGGCTCCGTGCTGGGCGCCAGCGGCCTGGGAGAGGAGGAGAGGGGCTTTTTACCCCTTACCTCATTGTCCATCCCACAGGGGCAGGGGGCTTTGTCCTCAGTGGAAAGTACCAGCTTGGAGGGTGCTGCCAGGGTCTGGGCTGGTGTCTGGGGTCTCCTCTGCCTGGGTCTCTGTTCTCCCTCTGGGTGCCTGGGTGCCTGCCGTTCTGGGCCCTCCGTGCCCCTTCTTGGAAGTGTCGAAGCCCCTTCTTGGGTGGTGAGCACTGCTCCGGGGACCGGTGCTGGGGAGTGATTCAGGCCCAGTCCCTGCATTGGAGGACATCCCCTCCGAGCAGGGCTCTGGGGCTCAGGACGTGAACTTTGGGAGATGGCCCTCGAGTCTCTGCTTCCCCTGAGCCTTCAGGATCTGCATCCCCATCCCAGGGGGTCCCAGCTCCTGCCCCTGCCCCTTTCAGATTTCCTGCCAGCCTGCAGGGGCCACTCCGTCCCACAGGGGCCGTGCCAGCCACTCCCAAGAAGTCCAACAACGTGCCAAAAGCTCCGAAGTGGAGAGGGGCCACCTCTTTCTGGACTTGACAGTATTTTTCCAAGAATTAATTTTCCTTCTGGATTTTTTGGAGAGTGTCTTCCTCCTGCCCCTCAATTTTGAAGCTCTTAAAAATGCGTTGACCCTCCCATCCTTTTTTAATTTTTTTATTTTTTGAGCTTTGGCTCTGGCCCCCAAAACCACACTCCCAAATTCTGTGCCAAATTAACTCCACGCTTACCAACCAGGCCTGCACTAACGCCCTCTCTAATCACTGTCCTGGGCTCTCCGCATGCCCCTAACTGCCAGTGCCACCCACCCAGGCAGGGCTGAGCCGTGCCTGCTTTTGCACTAACTCCATGGGCACCTGTGTGCCCTTGGCCTCTCCCATCTAATGTTGCCTCCTTCCTTTCTTGGTGTGGGACCCCAGGGTTTTGATCAGAAAGGAATGGACAGCGGGTGCAGCTGAATTTTCTCAAGGGGGCATTGGCAGGAGGGGTCCGAGACTGGGGGAGGCTGGCTTGGCTGAGGAGCCTCTCAGCCTGAAGACCTCCTCTCAGTTGGAAAAGCCAGGGTGTGGCCTCCATGGCCTGTTGGCAGTTTCCTGCACAGAGGAGAGGCAGGCTGAGTTCTAGCCATCGTCTGTCTTCCCTCCTGAGCAGAGGGGTAAGGAGGTCAGTGGTGGTGGCATGGCTGGGGAGGCTCTCTGCCACCCAGTGGCTACTCTTCTGAGTTTTCCTCTGGGGCTTCCCAGCTGCAGATACTCCAACCAGAGGGTGGGAAGAAGGGGTAGGCCTCTTCCCTATAGGGCATCGTAGGCTGAGTCCAAGCCTGGGGAAGTGCTTGGATCTCAGAAACTGGCCTGATCATGTCCCCCTCTTCTGGATGGGAATGGGAACCTCATGGATCAGAGGGGTGGGTAGAGGAAACAGGAGGACTCCGTGGTGATGCTCAGCAGTTTAGCAGGAACCTGCCTAGCCTCATTTCTCATTGCCCTGGCATTGCCTGGAGGTGTGGATTTTGCCTTCTCTCTGGGCCCAGTTATTTGAGGTGGTGGTGGTGTTGGAGATGGTGGTAGCCATGGTGGCAGCAATGGAGAAGGTTCCCTTAGCTGCCCCCCACCCTCAACCCCCTGCCCCCAGCCCCAGTCCCAGCCCCAGCCCCAGCCCCAGCCCATGGCCCCACTCTGGCTTTGGAATCCGTGATCACAGTCTCTCCTCTGCCTGTCCTTCGGAGGGGGTGAGTCACCAGCCCCTCCCCTCATCCCCCTTCCCGCCCTCCGAGGTGTCATCTCACCCCAGACAGAGCCATCCACCTCCTCTCTGTACCCACTCCTGGGGCTCCTATTACCATGGCGACGGCCGAAATAATTGCAACCCTCATCCTGCTGAAGTTCAGGCTGCAGAGCCAGCACCCCACCCCCACCCTGGGCAGGAGTTGGGGAGGCTAAGGGGGTTGGGTTGGGGTCCCCTCCGCTCCACTGCCGTAGCTTTAACATCCTCGGCTCGCAATTCACACCCAACCCCTGGATTTAACCCTCACCAATTATACCCTTTTTTTCCAGGGCTAAATTTTGGTCTCTGGGCAAGTGGGAGAAGGGGAGGGGCAGGAGCTGAAGGCTCCTGGTTTGTGTTGTGGAACCAGCTTTGGCTTTGAGCGGTTTGGAGAGAAAACAGAGGGCCTCTTCGTAGGACCCACCCCCCGCCAAACCTCTCTAGTTCAGGGGACTCCAAGAGACCAACATTTCTGCCCGGACCCACACCCTTGCTTCGGACACCGTCGCCTGCACCTGAGTCCGGTCTCGCACCCCGGCTCCTTGCCTTCCCCAGTCTGCACCTCCTCCTCTTGGCTGTCTCCTCTTCCGATCCTGCTGCTCACCCCACCCCACCCCGCCTTCTCTGCTCCCGCCCGCCCGCCCGCCCGCCCCGCGCCCCGCCCCGCCCCACCCCGCGCCGCCGCGGCCCCGGGCCGGAGTTGAGGAGTGTGTGTTCTGTTTCTCCCCTGTGCCCGCCCCCTCCGCCTCCGGCGACCAGGAGAGGGCGGAGCTGGCCGCGGGACGGAGGCACCTGGAGGCCCGCCAGGCGCTCTACGCCGAGCTCCAGACGCAGCTCGATAACTGCCCCGAGTCAGTGCGGGAACAGTTACAGGAGCAGCTGAGAAGGGTCAGTTTCACCAGCCCCCCTCCCCGCCCCCGAGGGCCGCCCGCCCGGAAGAGAGGAGCGGTGGGCCGGGAGCGCCCGGGCCCTGCAGTACCTGCCGGACGCCAGGGTCGGTGCTGTGGCTTGGAGGGGACAGGGAAGGATGGGGGGTTGGGGATGGAGGTTCTCCTTTCTGCTGCTGCAGGCCGCGCTGCCCGGGAAAGCGGCAGGGCCGAGCGGAGGAAAGAAGACAGGGTGGGGGCAGGGCCCCTCCTCCGTTTCCCCGGGTCCAGCCCCCAGAGCTCTCGCCTCTGTAGCCTGGCCTTCCAGGCGCAGAGTGGGATCGTGAGCACCACCCGACCCCCTTTGTCACTGTCATTCAAGGAGGCCGAGGCCCTGGAGACGGAGACGAAGCTCTTCGAGGACTTGGAGTTCCAGCAGCTGGAGCGGGAGAGCCGTGTGGAGGAGGAGCGCGAGCTGGCGGGCCAGGGGCTGCTCCGGAGCAAGGCCGAACTGCTCCGCAGCATCGCCAAGAGGAAGGTGCGCCCGCCCCATCCCGGGCACTGCCGGCTTGACCTCACCTGGCTGAGCCTCGGTCTCATCCTCTGTAAAGCAGGAACAATAACAGGCTGTTGTGAGCATTAAAGGAGATGATGTATGTGGAAACAGCATAGGATGTGGTGATCATAGTAAGCACTCAGGAAACAACAATAGCCGTTGTTCAGAATCTCAGACACGCGCGCCCCCCCCCCTCCAGTGGAAGGTGGATGGGGCTCACGTTCGGAGCTGGGCACTGGCTGGGCCCATGGAGATGGAGGACGAGGAGGAGGGGGCTGAGGAGGAGGCTTGCCCCTTGTGGAGCTCTCTGTCCGATGCTGAAGTGCTGGGACACAGACCTGAGATCTGGATATTAGAGCCAGCCCGGGGTCCTAGAAAGGCATCACTTGGGTTCCAGTCACAGCTCAGCCCTGGTTCAGCTGAGCTGTGAAACAAGGGGCTTGGGTATCACATCTGTCTCGGTCAAGTCTGGTGCTTTAGTTGCTATAAAATCAACTCCTGATCTCAGCCAGACCCGGACAGGGTGATGGGTGAGGATGTGTTAAGCAAGAGTTAGGAAGATGTGGGTGAGGAGACGGGCTCGGGGGGCCCAGGTGTGTTTGTGTACATGCGCACTTTGCCAGGCTGGAGAGAGTAGGTGGGAGGTGAATGCAGTGAGGTTGGGGGAAGGGTGTCAAAAAGTGGGGCTTGATGGCTAGTCTGAGTTTGGTGGTAAGTGGGGGAGTCACTGAACTTCCTCCTGAGTCCAGATCCCTTGCTCCTCTCCGAGATGCTCTGCTTTACAAATGCATTTACCTATCAGTGAAATGAGCATAAGGGCACCTGCCTCATAAGAGAGTTGAGTGAAGTAACACATGCAAAGCATTTTCCAGTGGTTTTCGGTCCTGACAGGTTCTCAGTAAATGGCAGATCTTGCCCGATTACCACTTGGTCTGCTTCAGTCTGCTTGGACTGACCCCAGATTTAGTACAGCTCCCTTCTTCCCTCCTTTCTCTCCTATGTCTTGCTCTTCATGGTGCTAGTTTAAGGCCTCCTCTTTCAGGAAGGCCTCCTGGGATAAACACAGCTCATTGCTACTAGCCCCCATCCTTCTCTCTCACTTAATATCTTTTCATTCCCTTGGCACAAGATTGTTGAGCCAGGCACTACACTAAGCCCTGTTGGGGATATGGAGACAGAAAAGACACTGACTTTGTCCGTGGATCAGACAGCTGGGGTGGGATGGTGGTGATGAGAGATACATATTCACCAGTAGCAGTAGTCCAAGGCAAATGGTGATATGGAATAATTTGAGCATAGAGCAAGGAGCAAAGAAATTGAGGGATAATCAGGGGAGATGTTGGAGAGAGGATAGCATTAGGTCTGGTCTTGGAGGAGAAGTAACTCCCAATGGGTGGAGAAGACAGGCCAGCATTCCTGGAAAAAGGCACTGTATAAGGCCGGCCCAGGAGTGGACGCCTGAATGGCCGATGGTACAACAGGGCCAAGCTGCGGGCATGCCAAGGGCTCAGGGTGGGAGGGAGGCTGGAAAGCAGGTCCAGGTCCAGGAGCCCTTGAGTGCTGGCCGAGGGGTTTTTGCTTTATCCTGTGAGTAGTGAGAAGTCGCTGAAAGATTTTGAGAAGACTGATCTACCCTTATTCATGGATTTAAAGAAAATTATTCGCATAATATATATTCTGGGCTTTCCTAGTGACTCATGTAAAGAATCTGCCTACAAGGCAGGAGACACAGGTTCAATCCCTGGGTCAGGAAGATCCCTTGGAGAAGGGAATGGCAACCCACTCCAGTATTCTTGCCTGGAGAATTCCATGGACAGAGGAGCCTGGTGGGCTATGGTCCATGGGGTCACAAAGAGTTGGACACGACTGAGCAACTAACACACAACTAACACACATTCCAAAAAGGCTAGAAAATTCAGACAAACAAACGAATGAACCTCAAAGGCCATTATAGGAAGCTGTTTGTGGGGTGGATCAGAAAGGTAAGAGAGTGGAAATGGGCTGGTGGAAAAAGTCGAGGCCAGGAAAGCAGGGGGCCTGGCTTGGCGTGGTGGCAGTGGGTTGGGGGCTTGGGGTCGGGTGCAGGACCATTTAGCATCTCCAGGATTCAGGACCTATTGACTCTGGGGGCCGGGGGGTGAGGGGTTTGGGAACTTCAGTTCTGGCCGGTATGCCTGGTGGCCGGTGAGAGAAGGAGTTGACCACAGCAGCCTGCGTTTTCTGGGGGTGAGAGGCTGAGCAGAAGTGCTGGTTGATTCCCTTCACCCAAGCCCAGGGCCTCTGGGCAGGAGAGACAGCCAGGCCTCACCTTGGGCTGCCTCACCCATTGTTCCCATCCTCTCCAGGAGCGCCTGGTGGTCCTGGACAGTCAGGCTGGGCAGATTCGGTCCCAGGCTGTGCAGGAGTCTGAACGCCTAGCCCGGGATAAGAATGCCGCCCTGCAGCTGCTGCAGAAGGTAGCCCTGTCAGGCTGGGAGTGAGGGGGGAGGAGGGCCGGTGCGGGGCTGGGGAAGTGGGAGGTGAGTGCAGGGTGCTGGGTGGAGACTGGCCAGCCATGTGGGATCCCCCTTTATTTGGGGCTCCTTGCTTCATTCCCACTCCTGATTCTGCCGCTTTGGACTTGTAGGAAAAGGAGAAACTGGCTATGCTGGAAAGAAGATACCACTCGCTCACAGGTGGCCGGCCTTTCCCGAAGACCACGCCCACCCTCAAAGAGGTAACGTGGTTGGGTCAGCCCCAGCCTCATGAGCCCACGGGTCTCCTGGGAGGCTCTGGAGAAACATGTGGCACCTTCGCCCCAGGGGCTGAGGTCTAGCGTGGGGTTCCTGAGCTAGAGAGATGCAGCAGGAATGGCTCTGAGGTCTGGGATCGGATCCTCCATGGCTGCCAGCTGCTGCTTTTCAGCTACCTCTCTGGCTCCCAGGAGTCTGCTGATCTTACCGTTTTGGGTGACTGCCTATATCTGGGGGATTCAGGAGCCGTGGGTGGGGAAGATGGCAGCTCAGGATGGGGCCGGGCAGACCCAAGTTGAGGGGAAGTGTATGGATCTCGGGGTCCTGATCTTGGAGCTCCCTGGGCTTCTGTCTAGAGCTGGGCTGTGGGCTCAGACATGGGCATTGAGGCTCCTTCAGCCTTTCTTCCCTGAGTCTTTGCACGCCTGGCGTGTGAGGTCCCACCTCATGCCCGGCTTTCTGCCTCATTGCACAAGCAAGTTAGGCCTCAGGTGGGGTGGCTGGGCTGAGTGTGAGGGGCGAGGCCCCTCACCCGTACCCTCTCTGTAGGCTGACCTGCTCATCTCCGAGTCCTCAGAGGTGGGGCTGGGGACGGCAGCTCTGGGCCCCTTCCCAGAGTCTTCTCAGGCTGGGGCCTCCTCTGTTCCCTTAATCCCACCTGCTTCCACTCAGCTCTGCCTCAAAGCACAAGAGGTAATCACAGCTCACTGCCTGTCTGCCTGCTTGATGAGCTTCTGCCCGTGACTCCTCTCACTGGCCACGCTGAAGGGCAAGTGGCAGTAATCCTTTGGCCAGAGTTTGTGGTTCCATAGGTGCCTGGGCAGCTCATGCAAAAATCAGAGCATCAATTTGCATATGTTCAGCATGCCATTCATCAGTTGCCACAACACACTGGACCTTCCAGCTCATTTTCCTGTTCTGTGACCCCTGGAGGACAGTCTGCCTCTGGAGCTAGACCAGGGTGGGCTCCCCTGGGTGGGGCAGGCTTAGGATCCTGGGCTTTGATTCCGCATGCATTTTGGGTGCCTGCTGTGTCCCCTAGACCTGGATAAACTCAGGATCTAAGGATATGCTCAGGGAATACGACAGTGTCTGTCTTTCTAACCCACGATTTACCGTGCGAGCATCTTTCCAAGTCCTAGCCTTTGCACAGTGGGCCTGTTTATCTGCCTGGGCTTGTAACTGCTCCCTGCTCAGGTCTCTTTCTCAGGGCCCACCTTGCTCAGGCCCTCGTGGTGCCTCCAGAGGACCCACGGGAAGGGTGTGGCTGGTGCTCAGTAGTGCATGTGTTTGCCCTACTGGGGATGCCCAAGGTGTTGGAGACGGAAGGGTTCTCTGTGAGCTGGGTCCTGATCCCTGGTGGGCTCATGACTTCTTCACCTACCCCTCGTCCAGGGCAAACCCAGGAATGGGTGATCAGGGGGCCTGCGGCAGGGCCTGGATGCCAGGGCAGCCTCATAAGTGGAGGTCAAGAAGAGGCTTCTCTGGAAGTCCCGGTGGTCAGGACTCTTGCTACCGAGGCTGTGGGTTCAGTGCTTGGTCAGGGAACTAATATCCCACAAGCTGTGCAGTGTGGCCAAAAAAAAAAAAAAAGACTTCAGATAGTTCTGCCTGCCCTCTTCTGCCCTCCCCCCAACCCCCCTGACAGCCCTCTGTGGCCACAGTGAGCTCCCCATCCCTGCCTTGGGTTTTGTGTGGAATGGAGTGTTGGCTCTTTGGCGTGAAGTGTGGTGTCTGGTGCCTGGCGGAGTCCTGTTAACCTGTTCTCTGCCCGTCCCTCCCCTCGCACCGGGCGCCCTAGGAGTATGTGAGCCTGGCAGAGGTTCTCCACTTGTGCTCCCGCTTGGACCCCCATGCTTCTGCCACTTCCCCCAGCGCGCTCGCTCAGCCCCTGCCCGACAGTGAGGTACCAGCCACCGAGTGAGCCCACCTGTGCCCACGGGCCTGCTCGCGGGTGCCCTGTGTTGCCCCGGGGTGTGGGGCAGGGGGTGGGCAGCAGGGTCTGTTTTCAGCAGTGACGGAGAAGGGCCGCTGGCCTAAGGGGATTTGGGACCGGTTCCCTCTCTTGCTTTCTCAGCTCCTGAGGGCTTGAGGAGGGAAGGCCTTCCGCTCCAGTGTGAGGGCCTCCTGCTGAGAGGACCCTGGCTTTCCCGGGCTCTGCAGGCCTCCTTGGCTCTGTGCTTGAGTCCTATCCTTGGGCAGGGCCACCTCTTGGGTTCCAGTCCCATTAACCTCTTGTATTCCCTCCCGCATCTGGCCTTCCCCCAAGTACGTGACGCTTGAGCAGCTAAAGGCGATGTGGGGCACCTCGCCAGTGCCCACGGCCCCCGCGCTGGGCCTGCCTCCCTGGGCCCCTGCCTCCCAGGACCTGGTTCCCACCACCTGCCTTCCTCCCGCGCTGCCCTCTTCCTCCTCCTTCGCTTCTGTCACGCCTTCGCCCCAGGTTGGTGGTCTGTGTCCCCGCCGCCCGTGCAGCCCACTCGCGGCGTGGCTCTGTGTGTGCTTGCCCCCCACGCAGTGGTGTCTCCACCCTCGGCCAGCCCCAGGGGCGCGCTGTGTGCCGGGCGGGCTGCGGCTGGCCGGCCTCGTGGTTGGCATAGTCCGTGTCTGTGGTCTGGGAGCTGTGCCCCGTTTCTCTTTGCCTTCAGCACGTTCGTGGCAACAGTTTCTCACTGTGTTTTCTTCTCTTTGTGCTCTCCTTTCTCCCATCCTCCCTGTTTCCCTTGCCTTCCTGTCTCCCCATAACGGCCTGCCCTTACCCTTCCTGCGACCTTGCCCTTTCTTCGCCCTTTCCTCCCTCCTCCTCCTCTCTCCGCTCCCCTCTTTCTTGGTTGCCTGACCTTTTCCTCTCCGTCCTTGCCCCCCCACCCCGTCCCCTGTCCTCCTCCCCCGTGCCCCCTCCAGATGGAGAAGCTGCTGCTCCCCGCAGTAGACTTAGAGCAGTGGTACCAGGAGCTGATGGCCGGGCTGGGGACGGGCCCCGCTGCCGCCTCCCCTCGCTCCTCCCCCCCGCCTCTGCCCGCCAAAGCTTCCCGCCAGCTGCAGGTAACCCCTCCCTCACTGCCCAGCCCTGCTCCTCTGGGCTCTGGGTACCTCCTTCAGACCCTTCAGCCGCACAGATGATGGGGGATTAATCCAGCCGGTGCAGCAGGGGCCTCTGGACCCCGAGCTGGAAGTGAGGGTCCCCTCGAGGGCGGCCATCCTGGCCCTCAGGGCATGGAGGGCCAGCCTCCCGAATCCAAGGGTGATGTGCTGGATGGTCTGACGAAAGGGGGCTCGGTGAGCGGCAGTGCCTGTGTGGCACTCAACACGCTCACTCTGTCCTGGGCAGCTCTCACCCTGGAGCGTCTTGCCCAGTCCTCACACGCTCCTGAGCCTGTTGCCCCTGGCACTTGTGTGTCCTGGGAGAGTCGCCGGTCTTTGTTCTCCTTGTCTCCCCAGGGATGACTCTCAGGGGCAGGAGAGAGTGGGTCAGAGACTCTCAGATGACAGCCTTGAGTTCATGCCCCGGACTCAGAGTCGCCATGAGGGGTCTACTGGAGCCCCAAGCAAGCTGCTGACTGTGGTGTGGGGCAGGGTATTTGGGTAGTCTTCTGCCCCAGGTTCCACTCCAGTGACTGGCCACGGTGCCTGATCAACCCCTTGCCCCCTCCCACTCAAGATTCGTTCCTAGAGTGAAGACATGGCACCTCGAAGACCAGTCTCAGCTGAAATTCCACGTTTCCCTTTAGGAGGTGTTGGCATGGCCCTTCTATTTTGTGCCCAGCTGGGTTGAGGTTTTTACATGTTTTGATTCACGTAATCTCTACCACAGGCCTTTGAGGTAGATAACAAGAACTCTCATTTCACAGATCAAGTACTTGGGCCCACAGCAGATAAGTAATCTCTCCAAGGCCACACAGCTAGGAAGTGGCAGGGGCAACACGGAGAGTCAGGGTTCCTGACTCCAAAGACTGCCGAGAGGGAGGCTGGCAGTTATTTAGCCTAGCCCTGCCCCCTCCTTCTGTAGATAAGGAGGCCGAGGCCCAGAGTGGGGAGGTGCGTGGCCCAAGGTCACCTACGCCGTTACTTGGCAGAGCTGGGACCAGAGGGAGCCGTGGCCTCCAGTCGGCCTCCTGTAGAACTCAGCCTGTCGGTGTGAACTCCTCATGTGGGTTGATTTACACAGTCCTTTCTACCATGCGGGGTTGGCCCCAAGGAGGAACAGCCTGGAAAGGAGGCTTGGCAGCCGCCAGGAACATCTGCCCACTGGGCTGGCCCCGGAGGCTCAGTGCTGTGGTCAGCGAGAGACCAAGGCCTCAGGGGCCTGGTGCTGGGCACCTTGGATCCCAGCCCGCTCGGTGCCATGGGAGTGGGAGCCGGAGGTCCCTTAGCAGATGCCACCTCGCCCCTCCAGGTTTACCGCTCCAAGATGGACGGCGAGGCCACCAGCCCCCTGCCCCGCACCCGCAGTGGGCCGCTCCCCTCCTCCTCTGGCTCGTCTTCCTCCTCCTCCCAGCTCAGCGTGGCCACCTTGGGCCGCAGCCCCTCACCCAAGGTCTGAGAACAGTGGGTGGGCTGTGTGTGGTGGTGGTGGTGGTTGGGGGGTGGGCTTGGAGATGGCCACACTGGGGAGGGACCGCAGCCATCCACGAAGCCTTGTGGGTGGGCGGGTGTCTTCTGAGCCTCCGGTCCCAGTGCTCCGTTTCCTCCCCGCCCACCGCAGAGCACTCTGCTCGCCCAGAACGGCACCAGCAGCCTTCCTCGCAACCTGGCAGCCACACTGCAGGACATCGAGACCAAGCGCCAGCTGGCCCTGCAGCAGAAGGGTGAGTGGCCACCATGCCAGCCCACTTGCTGTCCCAGGGCCCCTGGACATCCACCACGCCCTGTCACCCTAGCTTATCCACGCCCACACCCTTCCCAGGATATGTTCCCTTTACATGGGGAGCAAAAGGGATCTGGACTAGAGACCTAAAGAAGAGAGACTCCTGGAAGTTTATCCAAAGGCTAAGGGGCAGGGGTCTCAGGGTAGCCAGGCTGTGGCATCTTTTCTAGAGAGCCCAGCAAGTAGGGGGAGTGCTTGTTGACCTGAGTGGAACTAGACATTGCCCTGTCTGGAGGCAGGGGGTTGGACTTGATGACCTCCAGGAGTGCTTCCCCAACATGTTAGTTCGCGGGAACACCCAGGAGTGCTGGTTGCTCGTGTGCATTTTGGTTGTTTTGAAAGCCCATGTCTGTGCCTCTCTCTCCTCTCATTCCCTCTGTGTCTCTGCCCTACCCTCTGCCCGGGGCCCCCCACTCCAGTCGAGTCGCTTCCTGCCGAGCCCCTCCCAACCGACGACCCAGCAGGTAGAGCGTTGGTCACTGAGGGCATTGCTTTGGCCGGGCGACCCCTGCCCGGGCCTCTGCATGATGGATTCTGCCCAGGCCCCCTCTGCCCGCGGGCAAGACCCCCAGGCTGAGCTGGGCTGGGGTGTCGGGTTGGCCTTGCGAGCTCTCCTGCCGCAGCGGAGCTCTGCCTGTCTCCCCTCCCTCCTTTCCTGCGTGCTCCTGCTTCTGCATTGCCGCGGGGTGTGCACTGACGAGGGTGCTCGGGCTGCCGGCACCCTTCCCTCCCCCCAGCAGCAGGGTTGGGAGCATGCGCCCTGCCCACCTGTTCAGGCCTGGGTTGTGAGCTGGAGCCACCGGGCCATCATGCCGCCGGGGCGCCCCCCGGGCAGGTTTGGGGCCCCGTGTGGACTCAGCATGCGGTGAGGATGCTGAAGCCAGACCACACGGCTGTGGTCAGTTGTGCAGGCGATGAAGCCAGGGTAGCCGGACCCAGAGCTGCAGGGGCTTCGGGGAAGCTGGTGGGGGCCGAGGGGGCTGCTCCGTGTTACCTCTCCCCGCTCACCGCCTCCCTCCGTCTGTAGTGCTGCTGGCGTCCTCCCTGGCTGGGTGGGGTGCCCACTGTGACATCCTCTGTCCCCCCCCCCCCACGCAGGACAGCAGGTGATCGAGGAGCAGCGGCGGCGGCTGGCGGAGCTAAAGCAGAAGGCAGCGGCTGAGGCGCAGTGCCAGTGGGACGCCCTGCACGGGGCGGCGCCCTTTCCCACCGGGCCCTCGGGCTTCCCGCCACTCATGCACCACTCCATCCTGCATCACCTGCCGGCCTCGCGGGAGCGAGGCGAGGAGGGTGAACACGCCTATGACACGTTGAGCCTGGAGAGCTCCGACAGCATGGAGACCAGCATCTCCACGGGGGGCAACTCTGTCTGCTCCCCCGACAACATGTCCAGGTACTGGCCCCGGCCGCTAATGGGCATGGCCCCTGTCCTCCCCACGTCGGGGCCTCCACCTCCACCGGCTGCCTCCTCCCCCTCTTCCCTCCCCAGTGCCAGCGGCCTGGACATGGGGAAGATTGAGGAAATGGAGAAGATGCTGAAAGAAGCTCACGCGGAGAAGAGCCGACTGATGGAGTCGAGGGTGAGGCAGACCTGGGCCTTGGGGCTGCCCTCTGCCCGCCGGGGGCCTCCGCCCCTCCCGAGGCCCCTTCCCCACATTGTTCTCACCGCAGTCCCTGAGGAAGAGAGTGTTTTCCAAGCCTGGGTTCCTCGAGCGGGGGATCGGGAGGCTTGGCAAGATGACAAGTTTCACAGCCCTTAGGAAAAGGGGAGGAGCACAGTAACCATTGTCCAGCTGTGAATTTCCTGCACGGGAACTTCCAGTCTTTGTCTGTTCGCTTCTGGGGACCTTTGGCCACCAAGAAAATTTTGATGCCTGTCTACCTGAGTGCCAGGTCACTCCTTTTGGAGACGGTTGGGAACTGGGGCTTGAAGGATGAGGACAGAGAGAAGGCAGATATCCAAGGCAGAGCAGAGGTGTTGGCTGCAGGCACGTCACAGTCCCTGCCGGTGGACCTGGGCTGGGACACAGCCAGGCTGGGGAAACCATGCCCAGGGAGGAGGCTGAATAAAGAATCCTGAAGACGTTCGGTCTCTACTATCCGGGACTCTCTCTGTGGAGAAGGGAGTGGGGCCCCGGGAGCAGGAGACCAACCGGAAAAGAAGGCCTCTTAATCTTAAACTCCCTTGAAAGGAGGGCACATTTGCAAACATCTCTTGGCAAAAGGAGAAAAAGGAGATTCCTCTAAATTTTGAGCTGGGAAGAAATGGTAGATGGGAGTTAGTCATGTGAAAGTTGTTACCGGTGTTGAAGACATACAACATCACCTATGTGCTCTGTATTTAATGATTTGTTTTAATGACTTAAAATCTTTTGATAATGGCTTTCATAAGTTCTTTTTTTTTTTCCATAAAATTTGAAGGTCAACTGTGAATGTTTGGAGTTTCAAAGGGCCTTCACTTAGTGATTGGCACAGGATTGCTGAATCCATTCGATGTCAGAAAAAGTTGTTTCAATAACCCATGTCCTAGGAATTCAGATACAGATTTTAAAAGCCCCTCCCCTTTTTCTTTAATTGAGTGCTTCCATCCTGCCAGCATCAGTGATGGACATTTACCTACACGACTGCATTTAATTTTCCCTACAGTCCAAAGGAGTAGGCACTCTTGGCTGCGTCTTATAGAGGCTTAGGGAGTTTGGTGGGGTCTGGCGCTCACAGTGGTGGTAGAACCAGGGTTTGAAGGCAGGGTGGTCTCACTTTAAAGCACTTACCCTTGTCAGCACGGTCCCTGGAGAGGAGGGTGGGCTTGGAGGACCACGGCCCCTCAAACCAGGCTGCCCTCTGAGGTGGGTGTCTCCTGTAGCTCTGGCCCAGCCCAAGGAGGGGTGTTGGGGGCTTGGAGTTAAGAGGGCAGCCGTGGACACTGAGCCCCAGCCTTGGGTACAGGAACGTGAGATGGAGCTGAGGCGGCAGGCCCTGGAGGAGGAGCGGAGGCGGCGGGAGCAGGTTGAACGGAGGCTACAGAGCGAGAGCGCCCGGAGGCAGCAGCTCGTGGAGAAGGAGGTCAAGATGCGGGAGAAGCAGTTCTCACAGGTGAGTGAGTGTGGGGTTGGGGTGGGGCTGTGGAGGAGTCTGGATAGCCCAGGGTACCCATGCTGGGCGGTGGAGCCTATTCTCTCCAGGAAGTTTTGCCCAAGCAGGATTCTACCTGCGACTTGCTTGGCCTTGAAGAACAGGACCCACTAGGGTCTGTTCAGGCCGGGCGTGGGGTGGGGTGGTGGTGTGTGTGTGTGTGTGTGTACATGTGCGCGTGCGTGCATGCGTGTGTGCGTGCGTGTATCGGGTTGTGGGGGGGTGGCAGGCCACCCTGTAGAGATGAGGGTCTGTGCAGGCCTTCCAGAGGTGAGAGCCGTGTCCAGATCAGGGTCTCCCCTCGGCCTCTCTCGGGGGCCTCGTGGGTCTGCCCCGTGTCCCTTCCTGCATCCCCGTGCCCTCCTGCGCCAAGTGCTTGGTGTCTGTCCTGGCCTCACTCCACCGGACCTTTCGGCTCTAGGCCCCACTGCCAGCGGCTGAACTCACCCTGACTTGCGGTTTACGTCTCCAAAAGACAATTGTAGCAGCTTCTCCCTGGGACAAGAACCCCATCCTTACACAGAATCCAGCCCGGGTGTGTTTCGTTACCCGGGAACCTTGAGCAGAAGGGTTGAAGGCAGAAGGAGAAGTTAGGTTAGGCAGGAAAATCTACCTGCATTTCCAGGGCCAGATCCTGGGCCTGTGGGAGAGCCCGTGAGACTCAGACAGGCCATCCCTTCCTGTGGGGCCTCCATGGGCCTCCCCAGGGCTGGGGGGTCCTACCCCACAGTGACCAGTGATAGCAGCTCCTTGATTTCCTAATGATGCAGCGACATAAATTCTAAGGGATAGATTGTCTGATTTGAGAATTCAGAAATAATGAGAAACTCTGGGAGTTTCACCTCAGTGCTTGGAATCGTTGTCGTATGCCTAGTTCCCTTTTCCTGTCTCTGGTTTCTCAGGGACTCAACTTCTCTACCCCCTGCCCTGGGGCTCAGGTGGGGCTGCAGAGGCCACCAGCTTTGGGAAAGCCAGTGGAGTCGGCTCATCATTTCCGGGCACCTCCGGAAAGTTGAACATTTTGTTTCTTCTTTAAATAATCTATGGTATTTCCTTTTCATACCATTCTAACATTCTTCCTAGAAATGAAGAGTAGGAAAAAAATTCCTGTTGACTGAAAATTCTAGATAAGTATCAGAAATTTTGAGGTGGAACAGACCTCAGAGATTGTCTAGTTCAAAACCCTTGTTTACACATGAGGACCCAAACAAAGCCCGCCCTGGGAAGACCAGGCTTCGTACTGGGCTTTTCTTCCAAGACCGCATTCTTTTGCTTTGTTGCATTCAGGACAGGAGGGGCAGGGACAGGACAGGGGCGGCTTTGTCTGGGAAACTGAGGCATAGAGCCTTTCAGCAGTTTGCCCAAGCCTGGGTGGAGTCAGCACAGGCACACCAGGTCCCTGCTTGGGCCAAAGCCCCATGAAACCAGAGTGACAGAGTAGGGTTTCAGGACTGAAGCCAAGGGGCCTGGAACAGGGAATGACAGGGGAGGGAACAGCCCCTATTCATCCTGCTCTCTGTCCCCAGGCACGACCCCTGACCCGTTACCTGCCAATCCGGAAGGAAGACTTTGATCTGAAGACCCACATCGAGTCGTCAGGCCACGGTGTGGATACCTGTCTGCACGTGGTGCTCAGCAGCAAGGTACAGGCATGTGGGGCTCTGGGGGCCTTGGTGGGGACCCCACGGTCAGAAGACCCTCCTGGGTCCTTGGAAGAGTGGCCTCAGCTCCTGCCCTAATACCAGTAGTCTCTGTCCCGGGACAGGCGTGCTGGCTTGAAGAGATGCTGGGGACAGCCCCGCTGTGAGTATAGGCACAGGTGATGGGCTGACATTGCTGCTCAGAGAAGAAGGTTTAGGGGGCTGTGCATTTGGGTCCTGCCTCACCCCTGCCTCCCATCAGGTCTGCCGTGGCTACTTGGTCAAGATGGGCGGCAAGATCAAGTCATGGAAGAAGCGCTGGTTTGTCTTTGACCGGCTCAAGCGCACCCTTTCCTATTACGTGGGTGAGTTCCCCCTAGACTGCCCCAGAGTTAGGACCCCTGGGCTCTGTCACCCAGAAGCTTCCAAGTGGGGGCCAGGGCCTTGAGCTGGGTCTTGTTCTCCTCTCTCTGAAAATGTACAAGGCTCACCTCGTTTGTTTTGTTCAACCATTCATTTTTTTTCCAGCAGTATTACTGAGCATCTAGTAAGTCCCAGGAAGTATCTTAGGCTCTGATGATAAGCAAGGGGGCCACAACCCTCTCCCCTGGAGCCTGTTGCGGGACACAAACAGTGAACAAAGAATGATGGGGGTGCTGTAGGGCACCCCAGATGCTGTGGGTGCATGGAGTCCTGTGGATCCCTCTTGGGCAAGTTCCCACAGAGACTCTGAGATAAGCAGCTGAGCATGCCTGGGGGGCAGCACCCCCTAGCTGTCCTGCTCTCTCAGCCCTCTGCACCCAGCCTCCAGCTTGGTTTCCCAGCCCTGGAGTTCCCTCTGGACAGTTCCCACTTGGAGGCTAGAATGGTATATTATAGCCTCGTCAGGACAGGCTGTGCTGTGCTGCAGAAACAACCCCATCTTAAGATCTCAGGAGCTCAGAACCAAAGTTCTTCTTACTCCTGATCTGTACCCATGTTCGTCATGGGTTGGTGGGGGTCTGCCCCGTGTCGATTCTTTCTCTGCTTCAGAGCATGCCTTTCTGGAACGCTGCTGGCTGCAGTGGTAGAGGGTAAAGAGAAATGTGATTGGGTTTGCACTGGGTTAAATTCCCCAGCTGGAGTCTGTCCCCAAGTCACTAGCGGGCCTGTTCAGCCAGTCACCCAGCCCCACCCAACCACAAAGCCAGGAGAGCCGTCCTGCTCAGCGCCGGGAGGGAAAGGGCCAGAAGTGTGTGGTGCTGGAGTCCTGCAGCCTGGAGCACCCGGCTTCCCCCGCTGAACTGGTCCCCAGACAAATGCCGTCTCTTCCAGGAAGCCCTCCCCGCCCACCTGGGCCCTGGGTGAGGGGAGGCTTACGGGTGTCCCCATGTTTCCACCTAGGCTGGAAACAGACTTTGTCAGGCCTGGGAGGACAACTCCATCTTAGGCACGTTGAGGTTGAAGTGCCCCTGGGGCATCTAAGGTTATGAGAAGGGTCCAGGTTAGAGGCAGAGTGAAAGTTGAAGCTGTTGGAATAATAATGAGGATGGTGGCAGATCATACTTACTGCACGTGTGTATGGCCAGATGCTGTGCTCAGCCTTCCACATGTATCATCTCATTTAATCATCATCATCATCTTGTGAAAGAAGCACTGGTTTTACACCTGTTTTGCAGATGAGGAAAATTAAGCACAGAGAGGTTAAGTAACTTGCCTAAGGTCTCTCAGCAGCTGAGAGGCAGAGCTAAGACTGAGCTTAGACAGTTAGACTTCAGAGAAGAGGGAGAGACGGAGCTGCACCCCAGGGTAGGGCCACCCTTGTGGGGGAGAAGGAAAACGAGGCCGCAGTAAAGCAGGGGGCAGGAGGCGGGAAGTCACAGGCCAGGTGCTGAGCTGGCGCTTGGCATGTGTGACCTTCCCTCATGTCTATGAAACCAACCGGGGAGGGGAGGGCAGGGCAGAAATGGAGAAGGCAGAGGAGTGGATGTGTGCCTGCCAGCAGGGGCTGTCATGGAATAAAAAAATATAATTTACGGAAGAAATTGAGACATTACGGTGACGATGGACACTGCAGAAATGCCAAGTGTAATGTGCACCCAAAGGCCATTCGATTCAACGATTGGATCTTGATGAGAAAACGGTTTCCACTGTGTGCTGGGAGGGAGCCAGATTGCACACAATCCATCGAGGATGGGTAGGCGGCGAGGAAGCGGAGGCAGGAATGTGTTACTATTTCCAGTGAAGGAAGAGCCAGGAGAGAACAGAATGCTGCCTTTCTCCCTGGCCTTCCGGGATCCTGCTCCCTCCTCCTCCGTGAAACCCCTCCGTTCTACAGGGTCCACATCAGAATGCACCTCTGTGAAGCCCCACCTCACTGGGAGTGGTTCCTGCCCTCCTCTGGGTAACTCCTGCATCACACAGGGTCCCTCTGCCATATGACGTCAGCGCTGGGCATAATGATGTCATGACAGATCCACGTGTATTGTGCCAGACACTGTGCTGAACCCTGGGAGTGTGTCCTCTCGCTTAACGCCCATGACCTCCGGTGACCTGTAGGTGTTCCCTTGGAGCCCTTAATCATACCCAAGTCACACAGCTAAGTGGATGTGTGTCTGTGCTTTCTTCCTCTCTAAATAATGGGCTCTGACTTCTTTGGATCCCAGTTCCTTGAACTCATTTATTCTACATCGATTGAGGACCTGCTCGGCGCATAGCAGTCCAGGTTGGAGGAGCTTGACCTCTGAACAGATAAAGGAGGGTTCATTAATGCTTTATTGCTGTTGTTCAGTTGCTAAGTCGTGTCTGACTCTTTGTGACTCCATGGACTGCAGCATGCAAGGCTTCCCTGTCTTTCACTATCTCCTGGAGTTTGCTCAAATTCATGTCCATTGAGTCAGTGATATTATCTAACCTTCTCATCCTCTGCCGCCCTCTTCTCCTATTGCTTCAGTCTTTCCTAGCATCAGGGTCTTTTTCAGTGAGTCGGCTCTTTGCATCAGGTCGCTAAAGAATTGGGAGTTTTAGCTTCAGCATCAGTCCTTCCAATGAGCATTCAGGTTGATTTTCTTTAGGACTGACTGGTTTGATCTCCTTGCTGTCCAAGGGACTCTCAAACTTGCTCAAACACCACAATTCAAAAGCATCAGTTCTTCAGTGCTCAGCCTTCTTTATGGTCCAACTCTCACACCCGTACATAACTCCTGGACTATATAGACCTTTGTTGGCAAAGTGATGTCTCTGCTTTTTAATATGCTGTCTAGGTTTGCCATAACTTTTCTTCCAAGGAGCAAGCATCTTTTAATTTCCTGGCTGCAGTCACCATCTGCAGTGATTTTGGAGCCCAAGAAAATAAAATCTGTCACTGTTTCCACTTTCTCTCTGTCTGTTTGCCATGAAGTGATGGGACCGGATGCCATAATCTTAGCTTTTTGAATGTTGAGGGTTTTTTAACTTTTTATGAATTTATTTATTTTCGTGCTGGGTCTTCGATGCTGCACGGGCTTTCCGTTGATTGCAGCGAGCAGGGGCTGCTAGAAGTTGCACGGACTTACTGTGGTGACTTCTCTTGTTGTGGAGCATGGGCTCTAGAGCTCCCGGCTTCACTAGTTGTGGCTCCCAGCGCTAGAGCCCAGGCTCTAGTTAGTTGTGGTCCAAGGGTTTAGTTGCTCTGCGGCATGTGAAATCTTCCCAGACCAGGGATCGAACCCGTGTTTCCAGCACTGGCAGGCGGATTCTTCACCACTGAGCCACCAGGGAAGCCCTGAACGGTGAGTTTTAAGCCAGCTTTTTCACTCTCTTCTTGCACCTTCAGCAAGAGGCTCTTTAGTTCCTCTTCACTTTCTGCCATTAGGGTGGTATCATCTACATATCTGAGGCTGTGGGTATTTCTCCCAGCAGTCTTGATTCCAGCATGTGATTCAACCAGCCTCGCATTTTGCCTTACGTACTCTGCATATAAGTTAAATAAGCAGTGTGACAATATATAGCCTTGTCATACTCCTTTCCCAATTTTGAGCCAGTCCGTTATTCCATGTCTGGTTCTGTCACTTCTTGATCTGCATACAGATTTCTCAGGAGACAGGTAAGGTGGGCTGCTATTCCCATTTCCTTAAGAATTTCCCACAGTTTGTTGGGATCCACACAGTCAAAGGCTTTAGTATAGTCAGTGAAGCAGAAGTTTTTCTGGAATTCCCTAGCTTTCTCTATGATCCAGCGAATATTGGCAATTTGATCTCTGGTTCCTCTGCCTTTTCCAAACCCAGCTTTTACATCTGAAAGTTCTCGGTTCACATACTGCTGAAGCCTAGCTTGAAGGATTTTGAGCATTACTGTACTGGCATGTGAAATAAGTACAGTTGTGCAGTAGTTTGAACATTCTTTGGCATTGCCCTTCTTTGGGATTGGAATGAAGACCTTGTCCAATCCTGTGGCCACTGCTGAGTTTTCAAAATTTGCTGGCATACTGAGTGCAGCAGTTTAACAGCATCATCTTAGAGAATTTTAAATAGCTCAACTAGAATTCCATCACTTCCACTAGCTTTGTTTGTAGTAATGCTTCCTAAGTCTCACTTGACTTCACGCTCCAGGATGTCTGCTCTAGGTGAGTGACCACACCATTGTGGTTATCCAGGTCATTAAGGTATTCAGTTCAGTTCAGTTACTCAGCCATGTCCGACTCTTTGCGACCCCATGAACCGCAGCACGCCAGGCCTCCCTGTCCATCACCAACTCCTGGAGTCCACCCAAACCCATGTCCATCGAGTTGGTGATGCCATCCAACCATCTCATCCTCTGTCGTCCCCTTCTCCTCCTGCCCCCAATCCCTCCCAGCATCAGGGTCTCTTCAAATGAGTCAGCTCTTCACATCAGGTGGCCAGAGTATTGGAGTTTCAGCTTCAACATCAGTCCTTGCAATGAACACCCAGGACTGATCTCCTTCAGAATGGACTGGTTGAATCTCCTTGCAGTCCAAGGGACTCTCAAGAGTCTTCTCCAACACCACACCACAGTTCAAAAGCATCAGTTCTTAGGCACTCAGCTTTCGTTATAGTCCAACTCTCACATCCATGACTGCTGGAAAAACTAGCCTTGACTAGATGTACCTTTGTTGGCAAAGTAAGGTCTCTGCTTTTTAATATGCTTTTTAGGTTGGTCATAACTTTCCTTCCAAGGAGTAAGCGTCTTTTAATTTCATGGCTGCAATCACCATCTGCAGTGATTTTGGAGCCCAGAAAAATAAAGTCAGTCACTGTTTCCACTATTTCCCCATCTATTTGCCATGAGGTGATGGGACCGGATGCCATGATTTTAGTTTTCTGAATGTTGAGCTTTAAGCCAACTTTTTCACTCTCCTCTTTCACTTTCATCAAGAGGTTCTTTAGTTCTTTTTCACTTTCTGCCATAAGGGTGGTGTCATCTGCATATCTGAGGTTATTGCTATTTCTCCCGGCAGTCTTGATTCCCCCTTGTGCTTCCTCCAGCCCAGCGTTTCTCAAAATGCACTCTGCATAGAAGTTAAATAAGCAGGGTGACAATATCCAGCCTTGACGTACTCCTTTTCCTATTTGGAACCAGTCTGTTGTTACATGTCCAGTTCTAACTGTTATTTCCTGACCTGCAGACAGGTTTCTCAAGAGGCAGGTCAGGTGGTCCAGTATTCCCATCTCTTTCAGAATTTTAATGTTTACTTATTTGACTGTGCCTGGTCTTGGTTGCAGCATGCAGAATTTTTTAGTTATAGCATGTGGGATCTTATTTCCTTGACCAGGGACCAAACCTGGGGCCTCTGCATGGGAAGCTCAGAGTCTTAGCCACTAGATCACCAGGGAAGGAAAGTCTCCTGAAGGAAGGTTCAGATTCAGCACCGTAAGTTCTGTACAGAGGAGCACCGTGCTGCGGGAGCATGGGGGAGCACGACTGGGCGCCGTAGTGGTGACATTTGCAACAGGTGCTGAAGGCAGTTTGCTAAGGGAATGTGTTGGAGGCCATTCCAGTGTCGGCAGAGTGGATTGATAAGGGCCCGCGAGAAGCTCAGCCTGGCCAGAGAGACCCAGGGTTGGTGCAGGGGAGGGAAGTGAGGCAAGGCCGGAGGGACGTGTTGGCAACGGCCTGTCAGGGACCTTTGCCAAAGCCAAGGAGGCAGCGGGTTCCAGTGAGGGAGCTGGCAGAGAAGCCCGTGAGCTGAGGCAGCAGGATTTGATTTGCTGTGGGAAACTCCCCCCTCGGCACCAGGGCAGGGGTGGGAAGGGGCGGGTGAGGAGGCGGCAGCCCGACCCAGGACCCCTGCCTCAGGCCTGAAATGATGAGATTGGGGGAGGGTGGTGCTGCCACCTGAGTTTAGTGACTCGGGCTCGCTGCCCAGAGCTGTGGTGCCTGCTCGGTGTCCGCCCCCAGACGAGGTGGCCAGGCCTGTGCTCGCCCTTGCCAGCGCTCCGTCCCTCCCACCCCAGCGGTCCCCTGCTCTGCGGGTTTACCCACCTCCTTCCTGGCACCCCGGCCTCCAGATGCTGTATGCTGCCTTCCATGTTTTTACTATTTGAGTTGAATAGATAAATGCATTCATGTCGTTCAAAACTCAAAACACATGAAAGGCTTAAATTGAGAATTACACCCCCTCTGACTACAGGTAACTACATTTATTAATCTCTTGTGTGTCCTTCTAGAGTTTCTTTAAGGGAATATAAACATATGCAAACATGTGTTCTTACCCCTTTTCCTGGGTCGTGAAGATCCCCTGGAGAAGGGAATGGCAACCCACTGCAATAGTCTTGGGGCTTCCCTGGTGACTCAGATGGTAAAGAATCTGGCTGCAATTCGGGACACCTGGGCTTGATCCCTGGGTTGGGGAGATCCCCTGGAGAAAGGAATGGCAACCCACTCCAGTATCCTTGCCTGGAGAATCCCATGGACAGTGGAGCCTGGCAGGCTACAGTCAATGGGGTTGCAAAGAGTTGGACATGAGTGAGTGACTTAACATTTTTCTTACACAAAAGGTAGCACCCAACACACTCCTTGTTTTCCTGCTATGTTATCTTAGAGGTCTTTCCATCTCAAATATATCAGTGTCTAGAAGTTGATATCCAGATGTATTTTATAGATTTTTAAAAAACATTTTTTCTAATTTATCTAAAAACTTTATTTTTGGTCATGGATTATTTGAAGTGTGTTGTTTGTTTTTTAAATATTTATTTGGCTTCACTGGGTCTTAATTGCGGCATGGGGGATCTTGTTCCCCACAGGGATCGAAACTGGGCTCCCTGCATTGGGAGCACAGAATCTTCACACTGGACCACCAAGGAAATCTTTGTAGATTTATTTCTAAATGTGTATATCAGATATTCGTTATTCTGTTAAATAGCTAGGTGTATTTCATCACATGGCACACTCTACTTAGCCGCCTCCACTTGATGGATACTCGGGTTGTTTCTAATCTTTTATGACTATAATTACTGCCATGGTGCATCTTGTAAATGTTTTCTTTTGTACATGTGTGGGGCTTCCCTAGTAGCTCAGTTGGTAAAGAATCTGCCTGCAATGCCGGAGACCCCGGTTCAATTCCTGGGTTGGGAAGATCTGCTGGAGAAGGGATAGGCTACCCACTCCAGTATTCTTGGGCTTCCCTTGTGACTCAGCTGGTAAAGAATCTGCCTGCAATGCGGGAGACCTGGGTTTGATCCCTGGGTTGGGAAGATCCCCTGGAGAAGGGAAAGGCTACCCACTCCACTATTCTGGCCTGGAGAATTCCATGGACTGTATAGTCTGTGGGGTCACAAAGGGTCGGACATGACTGAGTGACTTTCACAGAGAGAGAGGTACAGGTGTAAGATAAAATTTCCAAGTGCTGAAATTGGCTCAAAGGGCAAACACCTTTCTAACTTTGGTTGAAGAAGCTGAGTCATTCCAAGAGGCTCACCAATTTATGCCCCCGCCAGGTTGATTATCCTGCCCGTCTCCCCACAGAAGTGCCACCAGTGTGCCGTGTTCTGTGTTTATTTTTGCTGCTCTGATAGGTGAGCAGTGGTATCTCAGCGGAGTTCTGATTTGCCTCCTCTGTCATTCTGGGCAAGGCTGAACACTGATACAGAATCTGGGCTCTGTTTCGGAGTCCCGGGAGTCACCCCACTTCCTGGGTGGGATGTTCCGTGTCTGCTGAGCTTGACCTAAAGCACCACAGGCCTCCTGAGCCCAGCCCGTCTTCCTTTGCAGACAAGCACGAGACGAAGCTGAAGGGGGTCATCTATTTCCAGGCCATCGAGGAGGTATACTATGACCACCTGCGCAGTGCCGCCAAGGTGAGGGCCAGCTCTGGGGAAAGGGTGGGCCAGCGGGGCTCTGGGGGTAGAGGCCTCCAGCCTGCTCACTTCAGAGGCTTGGACCCCTTTCTCATTCTCTTGTACACTTTCTCTTTCTCTCTCCCTCTCCCAGAAGAGGTTTCTGAGCTTCACTATGGTGACTGAGGTACCCCTCCCCACACACCTCTAACCAGAACTACCGCGTATTAACGCCTCCTGGCTCCCCGGCCCCTGACCCTTCCTTGACTCTCCCCTAAGTCCCTCCCCTCCCCACCGACCGGAGTGTGGGGTGCAGAGAGCAGGGAGCTCCTATGAGCTTGAGGGGGCTCGCTGGGCTCCCGGCCCTGAGATGCCAGCAGGCCGTCTCCCTCCATGGGGGCGGGCCGTGCAGCGGGGAGGCTACAGGGAGAGTGGGTACCCTCAGAGATGAGGTCTGGGTGGGAGGACTTTATGGACAGGGGCTGTGGGAGGCTGGGGCCGTTTGCCTCCGTCCCACCAGGCCCGCGACGCCTGCTCCAGTCCTCGTCTCTGCTCCGCTGGGGGCCTGGGGCCAGCACCCTTCTCGCAGCTCTTTCCATCTGTTCCTTTCTTACTGGGAGGGGACTCTGGTCATCCCTTTGCATCTGATTCTTTTGGTATCCTCTTTGTGCCCGAGGGCGCCAAGGAATGGTGTCCTTGCCTGGCAGGGTATGGCCCTGCTGAGGTCCGCGGACTGCCCCAGATGTGAGGAGGGGACATCCCAGCCTGGGATGGTGGGGACTTGGCTCCAGGCCTATGGAAGACTCAGGGCGTCCTGGAGGCAGAGAAGAAGGGTGGATGGCCAGGCGGGTGTGAGATGCTTCGGGCTGAGCTTCGGCGGTGGGCCCTGGCTCAGACCTTGCTCTCTCCCTCCGCAGAGCCCGAACCCGGCCCTCACCTTCTGCGTGAAGACCCACGACCGGCTGTACTACATGGTGGCCCCCTCTGCAGAGGCCATGCGCATCTGGATGGACGTCATTGTCACGGGGGCAGAGGGCTACACTCAGTTCATGAACTGACTGAATGGGGCCCCCTGGACCCAAGAGCCATGCCCAGCCGCCTGCTGCCCCACCTGCCTCTGGACAGGGAGTCGCGCCCTGGGCTCCCAGAGGCCCTGGAGGGCGGAGCATGACTGGGGCTTTTGTACAAGAGACTCTGTAATGTTCTGGAAGGAGCTCGTCCTGTGGGTTTCTGAGCTCTGCCCCCAGCCCCGAAAAACCAGCCAGGAGATAAAAGTTGAGGAGGGGGCTTTGCCACCTCCTGGGAGCCCAGAACTTG
The DNA here is from genome assembly GCF_014754425.2 of Oryx dammah. Taxonomy (NCBI): domain Eukaryota; kingdom Metazoa; phylum Chordata; class Mammalia; order Artiodactyla; family Bovidae; genus Oryx; species Oryx dammah. The sequence goes on from NW_024070201.1 coordinate 28,542,976, forward strand.
CAATAGCCTGTTAGGGTCCTGCCCTGGCGCCCACCCAGGCTGAGGCGCCGTCATAGAGGGGGCCCCCCCAGCACCTGCGCTCCCTGCCTGTGTTCTCTTTTCTAAAGGACACGTTATGGTACCAGAATCTGCCAAAGATCCCCCTTGCCTCAGCCCCCGTTGCAGGGGCCTTGAGGGCTGAGTAGCGCCGCATCCAGAGTGGGGTAACAGCTCAGGCGGTGTAATTCCCAAACCCTGCTCTGTCCCATTCTTGTGCCGCGTTTGTATTTTTTATGATTTTTGCTCAAGGACCAGAGACTGTCATCCTTGAGGTCCCAGCCCAGCCCCTTTTTGCAGACCCACCACCAGTCACCATAGTGACTGCTTCATTGCCATGGTTACGTACTAATTACCATGGCTCTGTGGCTCAGCCCACTGCTTCAGCTGTGGGCCCATCTGAGGGTACGTGCCATCATCTCTCCAGCCCAGGCCCTTGGGCATCTCCTGCTGGGGATAGGGGGAGGGACTAAACACCTTCACCCTGGCCCCCTGCCTGTGTCTCCAGGCCTCCATACACAGCCTGCTGGCTCCCCCATCCAGCCCGCCCCCTTCCACTCGTGCCTTGCTTAGAGCCAGAAGGGACGAAGCCGGAACTGGAGGCCGGGGGAGGAGCCGTCGGATGGGAGGAGGAGCTAGAACGGCCGTCCTCGGGGTTCTGGTATATGGCTGAGTTTCTGATGGACAGAGGGCTGTTCAGATGCTCCCTGGAGGAAGTCTTGAGCAGGAGGGTGAGCCCGAGGGTCTGGTTGCCCTCCCCTCAGAATGGGGATGAAGTGAAGAGCAGAGGCCCAGGCCTCCAGGTGTCTGGGCTCAGCCCTTCGCGCCTTAACACTAAGCCCACCTCCCTGTCCCGCTCCCCAGCCCTGGACCATGGTTGCCGGGCCTGGGCTGGATGTTTTTCAGTATTTGCAAGCATCTCAGCAGAACAATAAAGCATTTGGACTATGTGTTTGGGAGGCCTGGTTGTGAGCGGCGTGGGGTTGGGGCTCGTGGGGAAGGAGACTAGGTCTGATCCACGGTGCAGCATTTCCAGCCTATTAAATGTCCCAGGAGGGATCCAGGGCCCAACCATGACCCCCGGCTCCTTGCCCTGCTCCCACTCCGCTGTGACCAAGGACTGGGCTGGGGGAGGGGCCGGGAGGGGGTGGGCTCTCCAGGGATAAAGGATCAAGGTTCAGGAGAAGGTAGGGACACATGTGGAGATTGAATCGGCAGGAGCTGCAGCCAGATGGGGACCTGAAGGCCCTTCACTGTGGCAGGAGGCTGAGCAGGAGGGCGGCTGCCAGGCAGTGGGGCGCCAGGAAAGTGGTCTGGGCCCCTGAGCTCAGCCGGTCCCCATAGCGGTCCAGCAACATCAGGGCCACACCATTGGTCCAGCCAAACCCCTCCTGGAGAAAGGTAAGGTCCATGGGGCAAGATCCCTGGGCCAGGCCCCCAAGTCCTCTTATGGGTTGTAGGATCCCCACCTAGAGACACAGGCCCACCAGCCCCAGGGGTACCAGGCAGCACCAGTCGGGCTCCTCCCTGGGATCCAGCCTCCACAGAAGAAACTGAGGCCCAGAGAGAGGAGGTCATGGCCACTTATGGGGACAGCAGAGCCCTGAAGCTCCCTGGAGGACGTGGCCCACTCACCTGAACTTCATACTCCCCTCCACCACCTGGCTGTCCACCGTTGCTGATGTCATACTGAGGACAAGAGGATGAGCTTTCAGGTCAAGCCCTGCTCCAGCCCCCAACCCCAGGCCTCTAGGGAAGCAAGAAATGGGAGCCCCTTACAGGGAGAAGCTGCTCTGGCCAGCGGCTGAGCCCTGCAGTGCCCAAGGATGACCACCAGGTGCCGCCACTGCCCCTGGATGTGCGGGGCACCGGCTTTGCAAAGCCCGACAATTCCCCGTCTCACCCTGGGCAGGAGAACCCCAGGGACTGGGCTTATGGCCAGCTCACCTTCTCATACATGGCTGACTTTTTGGAGTAGACATCAAAGTTGGTTTGGATCCAATTCTGGGCCAGCTGGAAAGCTACTTCCTGGGCTTTGGCTGAAGGAGACTTGGCCAGACCTAGACCCCATCCATGGCAAGACCCTGAATCTCCAGAGCCCCCATCCCAGGGGAAGCAGAGGTCTGAACCTTATTCTCCCAAGGATTGGAAGAGGCCCAGGTGCTAAGACCACCTTCCTGGAACCAGAAGCCAAGCTGCTCTTAATCTAGGTTTGCTTAAGGAGAGCGGAGGGTTGGTTGCCCTCACAGGTGGGGGCAGGAGTAACTGTTTGCTGAGAGGCTGAGAGAGCAGAGAAGCTAGAGAAAGGCCTCTGCGTCCTTTGTTCTCGCCTCTACCCTTATGGGGTTGAGGTGGGGTAGGCCCCATCCCTGCCTCCCTACCTCTGATGACCAGGTCCTGCAGAGGGGCCCAGGCATTGGGGAAGTCCCATTGCTGGCCTGTCTCCTGGAGAGAGGTCGGGATTCCATACTGGTAGGTGAGGATCCGGCTGTCCTAGAAGGTTCCAGACATCATGACTGTGAGTGGGGGCTGGACAGGGAGCCAAGAGGCTGGGCCCTCCTAAAGCCAGGTGACCCTTCTTGGGCCTTCTCTTCTTGGCTCACAGCCGCCCCCTTGTGGCTGAAGTGGGGCCTGCAGGCTAAGACACTGGGTGGAGTTGGGGTGTGTGGCTGCCACTTACCAGAGGTCACAGGTCAGAGTCAGTGAGCAAGCAGGTGGTCCTGCCCCTCGTGTAGCAGCCCACCGTGCTCCAGGTATGCCTCACCTCCAGGTATTTCAGAGCTTTATCCACATCGTCTGGGTCAGAGAAGCAGCCGGCCCAGAGAGGAGCAAAGTTGGATGGATAAAACTGTAGATTCTTCCTCTCATTCTCAAGGTCATAGTCAAACCAGGCCCCTTTGTCCTCATCCCACAGCACGTCCTTCAGGGCAGCCATGCGCTCTGATCGCAGATTTCTGTACTTTGCGGCTTCAGAGTCATTCCCTGGGGCAACACTCCCTTTAGGCTAAGCCACAGGGCCCCCCGCCTCCCAGGGGGTCTAGTTTGACCCCCGTTGTCCTCCCCCGGGCTCAGAGGTCCTGAGCACCAAGGGGCCATGCTGATGGGGAGCAGACCCCGCCGCACTTCATGCCTCTAGCACCGGGACTTCCCTGAGCACATGGTCCCAACCAGCCCCCAGTCCCTGCACTGGTCTGTCCCAGGTTTGTCCTCACGGGGAGACCAGCTGGCTGTGTGGATTCCCCTGGCTCTGAGGGGTCAAAGGGCAGGGAGAGGGGACAGAGGGGTTTGGATCTATGGGGTAGGGTGTCCCCTCCTAGGTCCTTGCAGTGAGAAAGGTAGGGACACAGCTGCTTTGGGGGTGCAGGGTGATGCCGGGGAGCTGGAGGTCCTCCCCTCATGGTCCTCCTTGCAGCTCCACTGCCAAGGCCGAGGCAGGGACCCAAGCTGGGCTAGCGCCCTTCTTCCCTTCCCTGCAGGCATGCGTACCCAGTCTGGAGTAGAAGTTGCTCATGAGCCCCTCCGCCTGGCACAGGAAGGCGTTGAGGTCAACCGGCACCAGCTTGCTGGTTCGGATGCTGCTGAGTGAACTGGGGTTCGGGCCTCCCACGAGCCAGCGTGAGGAGAAGTCCCAGCCGGACTCGGCCCCAGCCTTGAGCTCGGCCAGCAGAGCATCCCGGTTCCCTGTGAGGCCAGGGCAGCAGCAGACGGGAGGCCGGGGCCTGATGCACCACCCAGGCCCATGCTCAGCCCCTCCCTTCCTGCTGCTCACCTTCCGGCAAGGTGGCGGCCAGCTCTTCGTCTTTGCTGTAAGACTCTGGCCTGGTGAGAGGAGAGTGGGGGGCCTGGCACTGCGGCTCTAGACCCTCCATGCCGGCGCAGGAGGCCCAGCCGCGCTGGCTCAGCCATCCTGGGGCCCCGGACTGCCCAGGGCTATCAGCTCATCATCTGAGAGGTGGGACTCAGTCCCCCACCCTCCTGCCCAGGGAAGTCCTGACACTCAAACCGGAGGGAACACACAACTGGTTGAGAGGCTGGCCAGGTGGGTCTTACCTGGGGCCCCCGTAAGGGACTTCATAGTGATTCAGGCTATAGCTCTTTCCCCTGGAACTCACAGAGATGCTCCTGTTCTTAGTCCAAAAGTCCAGTTCCAAGGCCAGGGTCTCAATGTGGTCCCTGGGGTGAAGCCGGGCACTCTCTCAGTCCAGGCGCCCCACCCCAGCCCCGCCCCAGGGGGTCTCAGGAAGGGGGATGCAGGGCAGCACCAGGAGGGGTGCCCACCGTAGGAAGGTGGTGTCATTGGTGTGGGCCACGTAGCGGTCCATCATGAGGGTCAGGAGCGGGGGCTGGCTCCGCTGCAGGTAATACACGCGGGCCCCATTGGGGACGTATCCGTACCTGCCGAGAGGAGGCCTGCTGACCGGCCCACCCGGCTGCCAGAGCCGAGGCAAACTCGCCCCAGGCCCACGGCATCTGTTCCCCCAACCCTGGCTGGGTGCCCACCCCGCCTCACGTCTGCACCAGGTCCAGGAAGTTCTGCAGCATGCCCTTCACTGTCTCGGGCATCTCAGAGAGGAGCAGACCCTCCATCACCCAGTAGGAGTCCCTGCCAGGGGGACAGACAGCTCAGACATTGCTCACACCACCCTCTGCCCCGCACACCTGGGCCAGGACAGGGCACCCAGCCCACTCAAGATGTTTTGCTGGCACTGGGCTCCCCTCCCCACCCCTCACCCTCCCGCAACCCCTGGCTGCTCACCAGTAGTAGAATTCCACAAAGCGCCCACCGGGCACAATGAAGGGGTGTCTTGAGTAGATCAGCGAGAACTGCTTGGGGTGGCTGAGGACCTCTGGCTTCACCTGGAGTCAGGAGAGAGGACACAGGCACCCTGGGCCCATGTGGAGCAGAGGCTGGAGGCCCTGCAGCCTGGGCTTGGGCTCTGGCTCTGGCGCTGCTCAGCCGTGTGGCCTTGGTCCAGGCCTGGGCCGTGGGGAGTCTAGTCTGCTGGCGCCCATGTGCCGGCCTCTAGAATCCCAGCAAGAGCAATGGTGTGCAGGAGCCTGGACCCCCTCAGCCCGGCATCCCAGTGCTCACCACACAGCAGCCAGTATTAGCAGCCAGCTGGTGGGAGTTTCCTCTAGCTCCCAGTGCCCCCTGAATCTCTGTGGCCACCATGAAGCCAGGCCCAGAGGCTCAGGGCCCCCAGTTCTGGCCCTCAACAGCTTTCTCCAGTGAGGCGGGCGTGAATGAATGTGCCCAGGGGAGAGCGTGGGAGCGCCAGAGCAGGGCTCGCTGCTCTACATCAGGTGTTTTCTGTTCATCCCCTCCCAGCCCTACACACGTGAGGGGGTTTAGTGGGAGAGAGGTCAGCCTGTCAGAGATTTGGAGAGGAGCAGAGGAAGGGGCTGAGGTTTTCCCCTTTGGGTGGGGGCCAGTGAGGAAGCAGCCCAAGCCAGCACATGCATGACCCTGGAGCCCCGCTCTGTGCAGTGGGTGCCAGGGCCCTGGGGCTGGGCTGGAGGACAGGAGCTGTGCAGCCCTGGGCAAATGGCTGCCCTCTCTGAGCCTCAGACAAAGGGGAGAAAGTGCATAACAGACAGTGCTGAGCACAGGCCTGGGCCAGAATCAGAGGGAGCAATTATGGTTCCTGAGCAGAGGCCTGGCCCGAGGAGATCAGGCAAGAGGGAGCCCAGCAGGGGAGTGAACAGTCGCCACGGGATGTGAAGGGCAGGACGGGGCAGCTGGGGGTAGAGGATGAGCTCGGTTTGCCTGGGGGAGGCTGGGAGGGCTTCAGGGAGGTGAGGAGTTAGAAGTAGATGTTGCCCGCCTCCCTCTCAGAAGTTCTTTTTGGAGAGTCCTGTTCAAGGACTGCATTCTCAGGAAATAGGTCCCAGTGTCTTGCTGGGTCCCCATCAGGTGTTTTCAGTTCATCCCTTCCCAGCTCTACACAGGTGAGGACGTAGAGGGAACAGGAAGGGCCCTGGGCGGCTCACCCGTTCCCCACCTCCATCTCCCTCTGCCAGGCCCAGGGCACTGATACCTTCTTTCCCAGCTTCTTCCAGAGTTGGTGCAGCTGCCCTGCCCAGGCTCGCAGCTTGGGGTCCAAGATCTTCTGCAGAAACTGGGGACTGAAAGACCACGGGGCCCACAGGGTTGAGGGTGGCAGCCCTGAGTGAAGGCCCCTCTCCTGTTCCGTGTCCAGGGTTGTACCTGTCTCTCCAGTCCTCGGGTGTCCAGGGCTGCAGCTCCTGCCCCACAGCCCGGAAGTGTTCTTGGACGAACACTTGCAGCTCCTGCCGGGGGATGCTGAGGTTGTAGGCCTGGGCCAGCTCGTGGAAGTGCCTCAGGACTTGGTCTGGGGGACAGGCAGCAGGAGGGGTCAGCGGGACCCCAGGGAGCCTTCCCTGATCAGATACCCCTGCCTGCCTGGTCTTGCCCCCTGCCTTTTGGTGGAAGATTCGGGAGAAGGCAAGGCCCCCAGGGTTCTCACCTGGAGCTGAGGACAGTGGCATGTCCACAAACTGCTTATCATCCTGGTAGAGTTTGGCCATCTGAACTTGCCGCAGGAGCTCCCCGTGGCAGTAAATCTGGCTGCAGGGAGAATCGGGGAGGGGAGTAGCATGGGTCACCACCAACAGGGGAGAAGAAAACGGGAGTCTGGGGCGTGTTGACTGGGAGGGGTGAGAACTGTATGTGTGCCAGGGCATGTGCACATGTGTGCCTGTGCAAGTGTGTGCCTGTGCACGTGTGTGGTAGGGGTTTGTGGGTGGTGGTGACATCAGGGCTGAGAGAACGTGGAGGGTCCTTGTGCAGTAAAGGACCTAAACAGCTGCCTGAGCCCAGCTCATTGGTTGGTTTGAAACAGTATGGAAAGCCAGGTGGACAAGAGGAGGGAGGGCGCTGTAGCTCAGGGCGTGTCCACACCAGGAGTTTCCTGTTCATCCTCTCCCAGCTCTACGCACGTGAGGTGGTTTCAGTGGGAGAGAGGTCAGCCGATCAGGGATTCAGAGGGGAGGAGCGGAAGGGGCTCGGATCTGTTCTCACTGGGATGGGGGGCTGGCGAGGAGCCCGGAGCGCTGCTCAGTGGTGCTTTGATCAGCAATTGTGGGATGGACCAGCTCTCTGTTCAGTGGCTCCGTGTGGACCCAACTGGAAGGGCTTGTGGCAAAACCCTGTGGATTGTACTCAGTGGCTGCAACGAAAAGTTTAAACTAGGAAATTTCCAGATGCAGTGTACGATACACACCATATGGAGAGGATTACTAGCTTGCTATTGGATATTGATGGAAACCTCCTCTGTGATTGAAAAACACAAAACATTCTTGAAACCATGAAATACCCATAATGCCTTGGGTGATGTCAGAAACGCTCTGATAAAGAAGGTAATGCCCCGGGAGTTCCTTAACGATGGAAATGGTTTCCGCAGGAGCAGGCTGCTGGGGGAATGCAAGGAGATACTTTCTGTGTTCAAGGGCAGGTGGCCTCACTTCCTGCAGGGCTGACTGGGGAAGCAACATAGAAGCCACCAGGAGGTGCCCCGTGAATAGCTTTTTATTGACCAAGCAAAAACTTGGTCATTTACTGATGGCAGTTCCAAGTGGACAGACAGTATCTTGGTTGGAAAGCCACTGCACCCTAACTACCTGATGGAGATCTTTGGAAAACATAAGAACAAGCCAGCCCCATGGGCTGAATTGCAAGCTGTTTCCCTTGCAGTGGGTCTTCCCCTGGTGGCTCAGATGGTAAAGAGTCCACCTGGAATGCAGGAGACCTGGGTTCGATCCCTGGGTCAGGAAGATCCCCTGGAGAATGAAATGGCAACCCACTCCAGTATTCTTGCCTGGGAAATCCCTTGGACAGAGGAACCTGGCAGACTACAGTCCATAGGATCATAAAGAGTCAGCCACTTCCCTTGCAGTGATGGAAGAAGTGAATGAAGAAAGCCCCTATGTTTGGCTTTATATTGATTCATAGACATCAATGTGTTCTATTTTAATGCACTATTCAAATTCCCATAGTGTTTCCATAGGACCATGCCACAAAAGGGCATAATTTTTACACGCCAGTTTTCCATTGCCCTTCTGTCTGACCATATGGCCAGGCCATTGGCCCCTGACCGAGAGTAGGCAAAAACCCAAACACAGCGACAAACGGTATGTAACTCAGCCCACTGAGCTGATTTGATTTTGTCTTCTTTGATAAGAGTGGCAGTCTTTCAAACAGTATGTTGTATGTTCACCTTGGAACTGCCATCCATAAACCAAGCAATTCATTGTCAGTCAATCAGGAGCTGTTCATAGGGCACTTGCCCAGGTGACAGCTGAATCTGGTAGTTCCTTAGGTGGTTTCAGCATCATCCCTAGGGGAAAAGAGTCTGCCTGCTCTTAAATATGCTGAGTAACTCTCCATTCCCCCAGGAGCATGGTCCTGCATAAACCATTTCCATTTTCTTATGGAACTCCTCTGGGCATCTCCCTCTATCTTAGAGCATTTTCCAATATCACCCAAGATAATATGGGCATTTCAGGTTTCAAGATTATCTTTTGACCTTCAGTCATAGGGAAAGCTTCAATTAATATCTGATAGCAAACTAGTAAGTGCCTCTCCAGTTACCAGAAATTCCAAAGTCTCAGCTGGGAGGTGCCCAAAGACTTTTCCTGTAAGTCCCAGTCTGTGCTCCGCAGAAGAAGGCTACAATCTATGTGGACTCAGGCAATCTTATTGGTTCTCATTTGGAACAGTCAATTAATATTGCTTGAGGTATGGCTTTACATGTCTTCTTTGTAATGCTAGACTGTGGAAACATTCCCCAGTCAGGCACAATATCCATTCCTATAATACATTCAGGTAAAATAGATGCAGTCACTTCCCAATAGAACTGTTCAAGTACCAATTTTCATTCAAACTTTCATCTTGGTTGCACCAACACTTGCATCCCTCACTGTGCACCTCTTAGAACTTCAGCAAGGTTTGGGTTTTGAGTACCAGGGAGGGTAAGTGTTCCTCGTCAATCATGACATTCATTTCCATAAAACATTCAGGCAAAGGAGAAACAATCCTTTGACATAAAGCCTGTTTAAACATTCCATTTCTTTTATATTACCTTTCACCTTCATCCCATCAACTCTTGCATTTCTATATCCTCTTAATCTGACTGTAGCCTCTTTTAGGTCCTCACCAGTGGCTTTTGGTACCTCAGTGCATGGGGTTCCTATGTCACAGAGTCCAGGAGCCTCCTCTACCCTCTGACCATTTTGCCCACAGCTATGTATCTGGTTTTGGGTCTCCAGTGTGGGACAGAGCTGACCCAACCATCAACCTTTATCTTGATTATATTTTGGCACCATTGCCCCAGCAGATTGGAGGTCAGGCTTCATGTTGCTGCCTATGTCTTGCTCCCAAGTTGCTCCCAAGTAGGGTGAATAAAACAGATTTTTCTCAGGCCTTTTCATTTTGGATGACCTGCAGGGGTTCCCATTGGTTCAGTCAACCTCGAAGGATGCTGTATGAAAACCTTTCTTTTGACCCTATCCACAGTCCATGGGGATGCAAAGAGTCAGACACGAATGAAGCCACTTATCGTGCATGCCCATGGCTGCTTTATTCATCCCGTTTCGAAATCAGTCCTTTGATTCTCCCTTTTCTTCATCTTTTGTTTTGCTCCCATAAATGTTTGCTTTATTTACTCCTTTTTTTTTTTTTTTGGTCATGCAGCAGGGCTTGCAGGATCTTAGTTCTCCCACCAGGGCTCGAACCCTTGCCCTTGACACTGAAAGTGCAGATCCTAACTACTGTACTGCCAAGGAATTTCTTATTCACCCCATTTTTAAAAAAATTATTTATTTACTTATTTTTGGCTATGCTGGGTCTTTGGTGCTTGTTTCAGAGAATGGGCTCTAGGGTTCTCCAGCTCAGTAACTAAGGCTCACAGGCTTAGTTGCTCTGTAGCATGTGGGATCTTCCCAGACCAGGGATCAAACCTGTGTTCCCTGCATTGGTAGGTGGATTTTTAACCACTGGACCACCAGGGAAGTCCTCACCTCATTCTTAATAACTGTTTCAGGATGTCTATCCTGCTGGGACGAGATCACTGGCTCTGTCCTCTGTCCTCTTGGGAATCAATCTCATTCTCTTCATTATTTGTTGCTTCAGAATAATTTTTTCCTTAGGAAATGGCTCTGGGGCTAGTGGCTGCACATCAGGGCAGCTAGAAGCAGGACCTTCCCCAACACATCCTGTTAGCAGAGGCCCTGAGACCAGAGACTGTATTTAGGACTGACCAGAATCTCAGTTTGGCTTATCTCTCACTTTCATTTTTGCTATTCTAGATGACAATAACCAAGAAATTCTATTTTTTATTTTTTTCTTCTTATTTTGAATTTCTTATGCATTTGGTCAGCTAATACCCCAAGAGTTGGATTCATCAGCTCTAACTTCCATTGGTAACTTTTACCTCCAGTAACTGATCACAACAAAACTGCTATTCTGAACACATGGGTGACCCTGTGGCCATCCAGGAACAAAAAGATGCTCATTCCTTGCCCTTTCATCTTGCACTTTCCAAACCACGTGTTTTAGTGAGACAAGATCATCCTAGCAAATCACACATGTTCCGACAACAATTACAATATTGCAATAAAATTCTGTCACCAAGAGTTAGCTTGGATGCCACCCCCAGGTCAAAACGATAGCCCCCAACAAGATTGCCTGCACTCCCAGCACCTGTTATGAGTTTAGGGGTCTTGAAGTTTCCACCACTTCTGACCACTGGCTACAAGTTCAGGGGTTCCCATGAGAATTTGCTAGCATTAAAGTTTTAGTGATTTACAAGAATGGTTCACAGAACTCATGAAAGCACTATATTGTGATTGCAATATAATTCTCATAAGGGTACAAGTCAGGACTGGCCAAACGAAGACACATATAGGACAAGGTCTGGGAGAGTCCTGAGCACAGAGCTTCTGTGTTCTCTCCGCATAGAATCAGGACACTTCAACCTCCTGGCACATTAAAATGTCAGCCAAAATGAGGCTGCACTGAACTTTGGTGTCCAGAGTTTTTCTTGGGGTTTCATTGCATAGGTGCGTGCCTGGACGTGTGCTAGGTCGCTTCAGTCACGTCTGACTCTGCGACCCTATGGACAGTAGCCCTCCAGGCTCCTCTGTCCAGGGGATTCTCCAGGCAAGAATCCTGGAGTGGGTTGCTGTGCCCTCCTCCAGGAGATCTTTCCAACCCAGGGATCAAACCTGTGTTTCTTATGTCTCCTGCATTGGCAAGTGGGTTCTTTACCCCTAGCACCACCTGGGAAGCCCCGTTGCATAGGTATGATTGATTAAATCATCAACTATGTGATTAAATCCAACCTTCTGCCCCCTTCCTTCTCCAGAAGGCAGGAGGTCAGGCTGGTATCAGGTACCCCAAAGCCCCAACCCTCTAATCACTTCATCTTCTAACATAACCTATCCTACTTTTGTCATCTTATTAGCATGACCCATCTAGGGACTCACCATGAGTCACCTCACTCATAGAAGCTATTTGAGCTTAACCTGAATACCAAAGACACTCCTATCACTTGGGAAATTTCCAAGATCTTAAGAGTTGTATTCCAGGAACTCAGGACAAAGACTGGACAAATTCTTTGTTATACAATATGTTGTTTGTGCAGTAAACAGTTGACATAGCAGATTGTGTTCATACCCTGTACATTTCAAAGACAGTCTGATACATGCCTAAGAGATACCTTCTAAGCTCCTGGGGCCCTACCTGATAAATTTTTGCTTACTGGGACCTTAGACCATGCCAGATATTTTATCCTATTAATGTGATTTAAGGTCGGGGCTGAGGGCCACCCATTATCATTTTGACCTTTAGAGACCTGGAGAATGAGTAACTAGGGTCACCATGAGGACACACTACATCCCCAGTAAAAATTCGTGGATGCCAAGGCATCCTGGCTGGCCACGCCTCATGTGTGTATTAAACTGTAGCCGCGAGTATAAACATTTGTGAGTACTAGTGGAAGATATGGGCTCCCCTGGTGGCCCAGGGGTAAAGAACCTGCCTGCCAAAGCAGGAGACATGGGTTCGATCTCTGGGTCGGGAAGATCCCCTGGAGAAGGACATGGCAATCCACTCCTGTATTCTTGCCTGGAAAATCTCACAGACAGAAGAGTCTGATGGGCTATAGTCCACGGGGTCACAAAAGTCAGACACAACTTAGAGACAACAACCATCACCAGTGAACTTCTATTATTACTTCTCTTGCTTGTTATATAACAATAACCTTAATAATAACCTTCATGGACCTCATTTTCTACTTCACTGCTGCAACCCAGGAGGCATAGCAAGAACTCAATAAACCCATGATGAAGGGAGAGTGGCTGCCCTGTGAGTCCCAGAAGCAGGATGAGGTCACTCATCCCTGCTATTTGGAGATGGAAACTGTGGCTTTGGAAAGAGGTTTGGTCATGGAGGTCAGAGGTCAAACCCAGGAGCTCCTTGCAAGTCCTTACTCCCACTCTCACATCCAAGGCAGGGAAATTGAACAAAAAGTTTCCCAGAACAACCCTGAGAACAGGCCTGCACAGTTCAAGGAGCAGCTAGAAGGGAGGGCAAAGGGAGGGAACGCTCCCTGGGTGGCAGGCTCCTGGCCTATGTCCAGCTGCCCACAGGCCGCCCCATCTTTTCCCAGCGCTGGGGGTCAGTGCCCAGCACAGAGCCTGAGACCTGATCTCCTTCCCTTCCCTCCTCTCTGGAGGGCTGACCCCAGTGCTTGAGCTCTCTTCACAGCCCTCCAGACCTGGCCTTCCGGCTGCAACCCCAGCTGCCTTCTCCGCTCCTACCTTTCACAGGCTGGGGGCAGGGCCTCCTGGGACCCCAGCCCCAACCCCAGCAGGAGCAGCAGATGCAGCCCCCAGGTCCTCCCCTGCATGACGCTGTGGCTGCGGCCAAACAGGAGCACCAGGTGCCTCCTGCTCGCCGGGGCACAGCCTGCTCTCCTTGCCCGCCAACCCAGGGCAACCAAAGTCCAGGTCTGAGGCGTGGCCACGCAGAGCTGGACCACGCAGATGGCTCGTTGCTTCTGCTCTCAGGGGCCGCCCCTCCCCCCTGACTTTGTCTTTTCCTCCTCTTCTGTTTCTCAGCCTCCACTGGGGCCTCCTGCTCAGGCCCTTCCCGCAGAGGCGGGGTGAGTGTGGGGAGATGGGACAAAATTCGGCCACACATCTGTGACCCAGATGCCAGTCCCTTTCATGGCCCCGAGGCTCCCACCTCAGGGGGTTACCATTTCCTTTAATATTTCAAACAGAAGGGCTCAAGATTCTGTCCCAGGTACTGTGTGAAAGCCCGGGACCCTTGCGACTATCTACCAGGAAGGCTGTGGGAGCACAGGCGGGAGGAAGACCTACCATACTCGGAACATTTGCTGCAGGTGTGGAAGATGACACAGGAATTTGCCAAGGGAATGGACTGGAGGCCATTCTGGTGTTGGCAGTGGCAGGGCAGCTGTAAGAAGCTCAGCCTGGCCAGAGAGACTTGGGGTTGGTGCAGGGGAGGGAAGCGAGGCAAGGCCGGAGGGAAGTGTTGGCAACGGCCTGTCAGGGACATTTGCCAAAGCCAAGGAGGCAGCGGGTTCCAGTGAGGGAGCTGGCAGAGAAGCCCGTGAACTGAGGCAGCAGGATTTGATTTGCTGTGGGAAGCTCCCCCCTTGGCACCAGGGCAGGGGGTTAAGGGGCAGGGGTGGGACGGGGCGGGTGAGGAGGTGGCAGCCCGACCCAGGACCCCTGCCTCAGGCCTGAAATGATGGGGGGTCAGGTGGGGTGGGAAGGTGGTGCTGCCAGCCGGTACCGCCTGAGTTTAGTGCTTGAACGGCCTTGCCTTTGCGACTCGGGCTCGCTGCCCAGAGCTGTGGTGCCTGCTCAGTGTCCGCCCCCAGACGAGGTGGCCAGGCCTGTGCTCGCCCTTGCCAGCGCCCCGTCCCTCCCACCCCAGCGGTCCTCTGCTCTGCGGGTTCGCCCACCTCCTTCCTGGCACCCCGGCCTCCAGATGCTGTATGCTCCCTTCCGCCCTTGCTTCCTTCTTTCCTTCCTTGAAAGTTTTTTCTTGTCATTAAATAGACAGTATAAATACAAGCCATTTCAACCGTTTTTAAGTGCACAATTGGATTTACATTACATTCATGATGTCTGGCAACTATCACCATTATTTATTTCCAAGCCTTTTTGTTTTTATCATCCCAAACACACACTTTATAACATTTAAGCAGTCACTCCTCAATCCTCTCTTCCCACCACCCCTGGAAACCACTATTCCCCTTTCTGTCTCTATGAATTTGCCTGCTCTTGATACTTCATGTAAGTGGCATCATACAGTATTTGTCATTTCATTAGCACGTTTTCAAAGTCAGTCTATGTTGTCGCATGTATCTGGATTTCCTTCCTTTTTTGATAAGCTGAATAACATTTCATTGTATGTTTAGACCACATTTTCTTTTAGAGATGAGTGTGTTCTGGGGGAATTCCCTGGCAATCCAGTGGTTAAGACTTGCGCTTTCGCTGCCCACAGGCCTGGGTTAGATCCCTGGTTGGGGAATTAAGATCCTGCAAGCCTAGCAGGGCCACCAAAGCAAAAACAAACAGCAACAAAAAAGTAGAGATGAGTATATATATATATATATTTTTTGAGATGAGTATATTTTTTAAACATTTACTTTATTGAAGTTGATTTACAACGTTGTATTAATTTCTGCTATACAGCAAAGTGAGTCGGTTATACACATAAACACATTTTTTTCTTATTTTTTTCCATTTGGTTTATCACAGGATATTGAATGTATTTTTCTGTGCTATACAGTAGGAGCTTGTTGTTCCTCCGTTCTATGTGTAATAGTTTGCAACTGCTAATCCCAAATGCCCAGTCCATCCTCCCCCCATCTCTCCTCCTCCTTGGCAACTGAAAGTCAGTTCTCTACGTCTGTGAGTCTGTTTCCGTTTCATAGATAAGTTCCTTTGTAGACCACATTTTCTTTAACCATTTGTCTGTCATCGGACACTTGGTTTACTTTTACTGTTTGGCTCTGTGACTAATGCTGCTATGAACATGAGCATGCAAGTATCTGCTCCTGTCCTTGCTTTCAGTTCTTTTGAGTATGTATCTATCTAACAGTGGAGTTGCTGGATCATACAGTCAATCTATGTTTAATATTTGAGGAGAGGTCAGGCTGCAGTCCATGGGGTCGCTGAAAGTTGGAGACGACTGAGCGACTTCACTTTCACTTTTCACTTTCATGCATTGGAGAAGGAAAGGGCAACCCACTGCAGTGTTCTTGCCTGGAGAATCCCAGGGACGGCAGAGCCTGGTGGGCTGCCGTCTATGGGGTCGCACAGAGTCGGACACGACTGAAGCGACTTAGCAGCAGCAGCAGCAGACTGTTTCCCACAGCAAGTGGATTTTCTATCTTCCCACCCCCGAGGCAGGATGGTTCCACTTCCTCCACATGCTCCCAGCGCTTGTTACTTTCTGTTTGTTTGCTCTTGGTAATAGCCACCCTAAGGGGTGTGCGGTTATGTCTCCTCGTGGTTTTGATTTGTGTTTCCCTAATGATTACTGATGCTGAGCATTTTTATGTGCTTATAGGCTGTTTGTTTATCTTCTTTGGCGAAATGTTTAGTCAACTTTTTTGACCTTAAAAAATTTGTAGTAAGCTTTGAAATCAGGAAGTGTTAGTTCTCTGACCGTGTTCTTCTTTTTCAAGATGGTTTCAGTTGTTTAGGGTGTCTTTCAATTCCATATGAATTAGAAGATCGCCTTGTCCATTCCTGCAGAAAAGGCTATTGGAATTTTGATAGGAATTGTGTTGTATCTGTAGATCCCATTAGGTATTCAGGATATCTTAACAATATTAAGCCTTCTTACTCCCAGACATTGGATGCTTCTGCATCCATGTAGATCTTACTTAGATTCAGCAATGTTTTTTAGTGTTCAGTATACAGGTCTTTCATCTCCTTGGATAAACTTATTCCTGAGTATTTTATTCTTTTAGATGCTATTTTTAACGGGATTCCTTTTCAAGTTTCTTTTTCAGTTTATTCTTTGCAAATGTATAGAAACTCAGTTGATTTTTGTGTGTTATCTCATACCCTGCAGCTTTATTGAATCTGCTTATTAGATCTAGTAGCTTTCCTATGGATCCTTTGGGATTTTCTATATGTAGAATCACATCACTTGTGAATAGAATATTCTTCCTTTTCAATTTGAGTGACTTCTATTCCTGCCCCCCTGCCCCCCGCCCCCACCTTTACTCTGGTTAGAACTCTGGAATAGCGTCGGAAAGCAGTGGTGAAAGTGAACATCTTTGTCTTGTTCTCTGATTTTAGGGGAAAGTTTTCAGTCTTTCACCATGAGTATGCTGCCAGATGTAGGCTTTTCATAAATTCCCTCTATTATACTGAGGAAATTTCCTTCTGTTTCTAGTTTTTAGGTGTTTTTTCTCTGATGCCTGCCAATGCAGGAGACACAGTTTGGATCCCTGGGTCAGGAAGATCTCCTGGAGGAGGAAATGGCAGTCCATTCCAGCATTCTTGCCTGGGAAATTCCAGGGACAGAGGAGCCTGGTGGGCTACATGCAAGCCCATGGCATTGCAAAGAGTCGGACACCACTTAGTGACTAAACAACTATTAGTGTTACACATACTATTAACGAACTATCGGTGTTACATTGATTAAGATTCTTATGTTGAAGCACCCTTGCATTCTTGGGGTAAATCTCATTTGCAATGATGAATAATCCTTTAAATATGCTGTTGGATTTGGTTTGCTAGTATTTTGTTGAGGGTATTTTCATCACGTGCATAAAGGGTATTGGATCATAGTTTTCTTGTGATGTCTTTGTTTGGCTTAGGCATCATAGAAGGAGTTAGGAAGTGTTTTTTCCTCTTGTTTTTGGAAGAGTGTGAGAAAAGATTGGTGTTAATTCTTTAAACGTATGGTAGAGTTCACCACTGGAGCCCTTGTTCTTAGGCTGTATTAAGGTTCTCCAGAAAAACAAACAAACCAAAACGAAGAAAAGAAAACAGGGAGATTCGAGAGAGGGAGAGAAAGAGTTTATTTTAAGGAATTTGCTTACATGATGAGGGAGGCTGGCAAGTCCGAAACCTGCAACATAGGCCAGCAGGCTGGAGACCCAGGGAGGAGGTGCAGTTCAAGTCTATAGACTCTCTGCTGGTGGAATTCTCTCTTTTTCTGAGGAGGTCGGTCATTTTTCTATTAAGGCCTTCAACTAACTGAGAGTAATTACCTTAAGGAGGCTAATTTACTCATTGTCTACTGATTTAAAGGTTGCTGCTAAGTCACTTCAGTCGTGTCCGACTCTGTGCGACCCCATAGAGGGCAGCCCACCAGGCTCCCCCATCCTTGGGATTCTCCAGGCAAGAACACTGGAGTGGGTTGCCATTTCCTTCTCCAATACGTGAAAGTGAAAAGTGAAAGTGAAGTTGCTCAGTCGTGCCGGACTCTTAGCGACCCCAGGGACTGCAGCCTACCAGGCTCCTTCGTCCATGGGATTTTCTACATCCTTGTTATATCTGAATCTGATTCTGGTGCTTTCTCTGTTTCTTCAAACTGGTTTTTCTTGTTTCTTTTAGTATGCTTTGTAATTTTTGTTGAAGCCTGGACATGGTGTACTGGGTAATAGTTTACTCCTGTAAAAGTTTTGACTTGCCAAGTTTTTGCTCTAGTAAGTTGTGATTCTCTGTATCCACTTATCTCTCTGATTTGGAGGCTATCAATTTGCCCTGTTACTTCAGTCTCTGACAGATCTGAGAGTTGTTAATTTTCAGTGTTGTTAAAACAGAGTGATGACTTCCAAGTTCCTTATGTGCTGAACTAAAAACTGGAAACCTTTGTGTTTTTTTTTGTTTGTTTGTTTGTTTTTAAATAATTTCTCTATATTCTTTATTTGGTGCAACACTATCATGTACTTCTTTTTAAAAACATATAAAGGAGTCTGGATGTTAACCTTTTTTTTAAATTTATTTTTTAATTGAAGGATAATTGCTTTACCGAACTTTACTGTTTTCTGTCAAACATCAACACGGATGTTATCTTTTTAAAATTAAATTAATTGATTAATTGTATTTTTGGCCACACTGGGTCTTCATTGCTGTGCACGGCTTTCTCCAGCCATGGAGAGGGGGGGCTTCTCACTGCAGTGGCTCCTCTTGCTGGCTCTAGAGCGTACAGGCTTCAGTGGTTGCGGTGCACGGGCTTATTTGCCCCGCGGCTCATGGGATCTTCCCAGGTCTGGGATCCAACCCATGTCCCCTGCATTGGCAAGCAGATTCTTAACCACTAGACTACCAGGGGAGTCCTATACTTTACTTCTTAAAGTATTTTACCTCCTTGAACATATTTATAGTGGTCACTTTGAAGTTTTCCCTTTTAAATCTACATTTGTTCACCCTTACAGGCAATTTCTCTTCTCTGCTTTGTGTGCATGTGTGTGCATGCCTCATAATTTTTGTTGTTGTTGTTGGGAAATGGACATTTAGGATAAGAGAAGGCACTGGCACCCCACTCCAGTACTCTTGCCTGGAGAATACCATGGATGGAGGAGCCTGGTAGGCTACAGTCCATGGGGTCGCTAAGAGCTGGACACGACTGATGTGACTTAGCAGCAGCAGCAGCAAATCGGGGGACTGTCTCCCTTTCCCCATGCCCCCCAACCAGGGCTTGTTATTGTCATCTGTATGTGTGTGTGTGGAGTGACTGCCTAGTTTATTTTAGTGAAGGCTATTTCCCTCCCTTGGTGTTAAGCGTATGTTGCTTCTAGGAGGCTCAGCTTTGATTATACCCTTAGTAATCCTGGGATGACAGTGGTCTTCCTTTCTTTCCCTGAGTTCATTCAGCTGATAAAACAACTGCTGGCTGATTGCTCTATTTTAAAAAATCTCTAAAGGCATAAAGTGATCTAGACTAATGCTTTCAAATTTGAACTCCCTTGAAGGGCTAGTTTAGGAGGGCAGTGTTTGACACTGTTCTGATTCCACTTCTCAGGACTTGTGGCCCCTGGTTTCAGGGACCCCAGGCTGGGTGATTTTAAGCATTTGCAAGCATCTCAGCAGAACAATAAAGCATTTGGACTATGTGTTTGGGAGGCCTGGTTGTGAGCGGCGTGGGGTTGGGGCACGTGGGGAAGGAGAGAGATTAGGTCTGATCCACGGTGCAGCATCTCCAGCCTATTAAATGTCCCAGGAGGGACCCAGGGCCCAACCATGACCCCCGGGTCCTTGCCCGGCCCCCACTCCGCTGTGACCAAGGACTGGACTGGGGGAGGGGCCGGGAGGGGGTGGGCTCTCCAAGGATAAAGGATCCAGGCACAGGAGAAGGTAGGGATGTGTGTGGAGGTTGAATTGGCAGGAGCTGCAGCCAGATGGGGACCTGAAGGCCATCTGCAAGGCAGTGGGGCGCCAGGAAAGTGGTCTGGGCCCCTGAGCTCAGCCGGTCCCCACAGCAGTCCAGCAACATCAGGACCACACCATTGGTCCAGCCAAACTCCTGGAGAAAGGTAAGGTCCATGGGGCAAGACCCCTGGGCCAGGCCCCCAAGTCCTCTTATGGGTTGTAGGATCCCCACCTAGAGACACAGACCCACCAGCCCCAGGGGTACCAGGCAGCACCAGTCGGGCTCCTCCCTGGGATCCAGCCTCCACAGAAGAAACTGAGGCCCAGAGAGAGGAGGTCATGGCCACTTATGGGGACAGCAGAGCCCTGAAGCTCCCTGGAGGACGTGGCCCACTCACCTGAACTTCATACTCCCTTCCACCACCTGGCTGTCCACCGTTGCTGATGTCATACTGAGGACAAGAGGATGAGCTTTCAGGTCAAGCTCTGCCCCAGCCCCCAATCCCAGGCCTCTAGGGAAGCAAGAAATGGGAGCCCCTTAACAGGGAGAAGCTGCTCTGGCCAGCGGCTGAGCCCTGCAGTGCCCAAGGATGACCACCAGGTGCCGCCACTGCCCCTGGATGTGCGGGGCACCGGCTTTGCAAAGCCTGACAACTCCCCCATCTCGCTCTGGGCGGGAGATCCCTGAGGACCTTCCCATACAAGGCTTTTTTTTTAAAAGTCTTTTTCTGTTTTTTATTTAATTTTTATTTTATATTGGATTACAGTTGATTAACAATGTTGTATTAGTTTCAGGTGTACAGCAAATTGATTCAGTTACCTATTCTTTTTTCAAGCTCTTTTCCCATTTAGGTTATTACAGAGTACTTAGCAGAGTTCCCATGGTCCCTGTTGGTTATCTATTTTATCTATTTATTAAAAGTTGGAGTATAATTGCTTTACAATGTTGTGTTTCAGCTCATATATACCCTTCTCTCTAGAGCCTCCCTCTCTCCCGCCCAGCCCTGATCTCACCCCTCTAGGTCATCACAGAGCTGAGCTCCCTGTGTATACAGCAGCTTCCCTCCAGCTCTCTATTTTACACGTGGTAGTGTATATATGTCAACGCTATTCTCTATTTGTCCCGTCTTCTCCTTCCCTCCCTGTGTCCACAAGATCATTCTCTATGTCTGCGTCTCTATACCTGCCTTGCCAATAGGTTCATTAGTACCATTTTTCTAGATTCCATATATATGTATTAATGCATGATACTTGTTTTTCTCTTTCTGACTTACTTTACTCTGTATGACAGACTCAGTGTTCATCCACATCATTAGAAATGACCCAGTCTCGTCCCTTTTTATTGTTAAGTAATATTCCATTGTATGCATGAACATCTTCTTTATCCATGCATCTGTGGATGGACACTTAGGTTGCTTCCATGTCTTAGCTATTGTAAACAGCACTGCAGTGAACATTGGGGAGCATGTATCCTTTTGAACCATGTTTTTCTCTGGATATATGCTGAGCAGTGGGATTGCAGGGTCATATGATAGCTGTTTTTTAAATTTCCTAAGGAACCTCCATACACCCGCTCCAGCATTTGTAGGGTTTTTGATGATGGCCATTCTGGCTGGTGTGAGGTAATATCTTATTGTAGTTTTGATTCACATTTCTCTAATAATCAGTGATGCTGAGCATCTTTTCTCGTGCCACTTGGCCATCTGTATGTTCTTTTTTTTTTGGCTGCGGCAGGTAGCTTAGGGTCTCATTTCCCAGGCAGGACCTTAAATAGCCAGAGCCCCCATCCCAGGGGAAGCAGAGGTCTGAACCTTATTCTCCCAAGGATTGGAAGAGGCCCAGGTGCTAAGACCTCCTTCCTGGAACCAGAAGCCAAGCTGCTCTTCATCTAGGCTGGCTTAAGGAGAGCGGAGGGTTGGCTCCCCTGACAGGTGGGGGCAGGAGTAACTGTTTGCTGAGAGGCTGAGAGAGCAGAGAAGCTAGAGAAAGGCCTCTGCGTCCTTTGTTCTCGCCTCCCCAGTGCCAGGGAGGCCGAGCCTCTACCCTCGTGGGGTTGAGGTGGGGTAGGCCCCACCCCTACCTCCCTACCTCTGATGACCAGGTCCTGCAGCGGGGAGGTGGGGGGGGGGTGGTCCAGGCATTGGGGAAGTCCCATTGCTGGCCTGTCTTCTGGAGAAAGGTTGGGATTCCATACTGGTAGGTGAGGATCCGGCTGTCCTAGAAAGTTCCAGACATTATCATGATAATGGGGGTGGGGGCTGGACAGGGAGCCAAGAGGCTGGGCCCTCCTAAAGCCAGGGGACCCCTCCTGGGCCTTCTTGTCTCGGCTCACAGCCGCCTCCTTGTGGCCGAAGTGGGGCCTGCAGGCTAAGACACTGGGTGGAGTTGGGGTGTGTGGCTGCCACTTGCCAGAGGTCACAGGTCAGAGTCTGGGAGCAAGCAGGTGGTCCTGCCCCTCGTGTAGCAGCCCACCGTGCTGCCTCCTCACCTCCAGGTATTTCAGAGCCTTATCCACATCGCCCAGGTCAGACAAACAGCAGGCCCAGAGGAGTGTGGTAAATGCGTAAAACTTTCAAATCTTTGACGCTGAAGGCCATATTTGAACCAATCACCTTTCTCCTCATCTCACAGGACAGCTTTCAGGGTGACCAACTCACTCTTAGTTGTGGCATTTGGGATCTAGTTCCCTGACCAGGGGTCAAACCTGGGCCCCCTGTACTGGGATGCCTGCATGGGTCAATCTTAGCCACTGGACCACCAAGGTAGTCCCTCGAGCTGGATTTTGGGGTTATGAATAGGAGCATCTCCGTGAGCTCCAGGAGAAGAGCTACGTTCAGAATTGCTATGAAGTACCTTACGGGGCCCCAGGTGAGGACCCACCTGGCCAGCCTCTCAATCTGTTGTGTTTTCACTCCGGTTTGAGTGTCAGGACTTCTCTAGGCAGGAGGGTGGGAGACTGAGTCCCACCTCTCAGACGATGACCTCATAGTTCTAGGCGATTTGGGGCTGTGGGCCCCAGGACAGCTGAGCCAGCCTCCTGCCTGGGCATGGAGGGCCTAGAACCCCAGGGCCAGGCCCCTCCCAGCTCCAGGAGCACCGGTGACTTAGCTCCTCCTCTGGGTTACTGTGTGCCTGGGCTCCCAGGAAAGGGGTGCTGATCTGTGCTCTGGGGGCTGGATCACATGACCCAGATGCTCACGCATCCTGGGCCAGGCCCTGCTCTGGGCCATACCTGGGGCAGGAGAGGCCCCAGAGGACCATGGGAACAGGCAGGACACCACTGAGACTGGGGGCAGGGGCTGCACTCTGGTAGGAGGAGAGGAGGGGGCAGAACACCCTGGCACTAGCTTCTTTGGAGCTCGGCCACCAGCCTGCGCAGTGCAGCACTGCCCCTCCTCCCAGAGCCAGGCCTGGAGCGAGACAAGGGAGCCTCAAGTCCCCTCCCCCACTTGCTCAAACCACAGCCACCTGTAGATCAAAACATGTCTTTTTTAAAATCCTCAGCTGCCTGAAAGATGTACATGGTTGGGGCTGGGGCTGAGACTGCACACACGTGGTGGGGGCCCTCCTGAGCGCCCTCAGACTTTGCACGTTTCTGCATTTCTGCACATGACAGCAATTTTTGCAGAAAGGGTGTGGAGGGTGCATCTGGGCCTGGCACCAGCCTGTGGCAGCTGTCTGTGGCTGCCTTTGTCCACCCAGGGTGCCCAACCTCTTGTTCTCACCTCAACCACTGTGGCGGCTTCCTCTCCCCATGAGAACAGGGACTCCCACGGTGCCCAGAGGACTGGCCGTCTCTCCC